>NC_140526.1:3923678-4378678 GCF_057382185.1 Mchenga conophoros
TTACCGCAGAGCGAGCACGTATGCATTTTAAACAGGAGATAAATACAGAAACATGATGGAAAACACAAAGCAAAGCAAATAAAGATAACTATATACTATGAAGACAAGTTAAAATGCAGTTAAGATACTGCTGAATATGACTCGTTTCTGTATATAATCTGGTTTTGATTAAACATATGTACACTCCATATACTTGGTTTGATTGCAGTACATTGTTTGTATTTAAACAGCAGGAAATTAAACCTGTTTTCAGCCTCGTTTCTCATCGTTTTCTTGAATTTTCCATCTGCTTAATTTAACAAACTTGGGTTTTGATAAAACTACATGAGCACCTATAGATGTTCCCGAGTAAAACAGTCGTCAACATTTTGGTTTTTTACGTTTTTCAGCCAATCACAGAGCTGCTCGTCAGGGTCGTGAGAATCCCACGATCGCCTGAGCTCTGATAACTTGAGGAGGAAACTGTAAGACACTTCTGATTGGCTACGGTCCAACACGCTGCAGGGATAAAACAGCAGCTTGACCCTTCATCGCCATGACCACCATGGCCTTCCTCTGGATCGTCTCCTGCCTCGCCTTTGTCAGCGCTGCCTACGGTGAGAGTGCCAGGTTCAGTTTTCTTTCAAAGTTTGAGTTTGACTCAAGTTTTCTGCACTTTTATTACTTTTTAAAAGTTAAATGTGTAACTGCTGCATGAATTAGAAGATCTGTGAAACGTATTTTTTTAATAAAAAGTTGATTATTAGTTTAGGCCACAGTAACTGCATGTGAGATGATCAGCTCTCAGTTGCAAAGATTACTGTGCAGTTAGATATTGAAGTACTTCAAACGGTCAGTGTGACTCTGCTGGTTTGTTCTCTTTGTGTCAAAACCTCAGGCTGTGGCACCCCTGCCATCCCTCCCCGGGTCACTGGCTATGCCCGCATTGTCAACGGTGAGGAGGCAGTGCCTCACTCCTGGCCCTGACAGGTGTCTCTGCAGGTGAGTCAGCTGACCTCAGCAATCGCAAGCAGCTTCTTCTCCTTCTTCTTCTTCATTATCTCAGTTTGCTCTTGTTTTCCTCACAGCAAACCAACGGCTTCCACTTCTGTGGAGGATCTCTGATCAGCGAGCAGTGGGTGGTGACTGCTGCTCACTGTAACGTCAGGTCAGCACGAGAAAACCTCAGCACATCAGCTCACACATCTGTCTGCGGCTGGTTGCTGCTTAAGATGCAAAAGTTTAAAAAACGAGTCAGACAAATATCATGCATCTATTCAAACCGACAGTGCGACTTCCTTTGTGTGACTCAGTTCTGCACAAACATACAAACCCATAAAAACAGCTCGAGGTTTACAGTTGGCTTATTAAATTCCTAAAACAGCTGATTATTGTAGACTTTTTGTCTGACAGACAGACAACGTTGCTTTTGTGTTGGACTGCTATGGATAAATTCCCTTTCAACAGGTATTTGTGGTATGAGGATAGCGTGTCTGTGGACTGAATAATAACACTTTTTCATTGTGTGTTTTGACATTTAAAAGTTGCATTCCTATCCTACTGCTAGGACCTACCACAATGTGATTGTTGGAGAGCACAATAAGGGTTATGGCTCCACTGAAAACATCCAGGTGCTGAAGCCCGCCAAGGTGAGAACCAATCATCAACCAACGAGCTTTCAGAGCATGCACTTTTCCCATATCTAACCCCTCCCTCCATACTTCTCACAGGTCTTCACTCACCCCAGCTGGAACCCCCAAACCATCAACAATGATATCACCCTGATCAAGCTGGCCAGCCCTGCTCGCCTGGGCACCAACGTGTCTCCCGTCTGCCTTGCCGACACTACCGACAGCTTCGTTGCTGGCATGAAATGCGTCACTACCGGCTGGGATCTGACTCGTTACAACAGTGAGATGTCTTGCACAGGAGGAGAGGGCAGTCTGAGTTTAACCCTCAGTGCAGTTTATTGCAGTTTCTTTCTTTAGCCAACAAAAACGTTCTGCTAACAGTTAATTCTGCTCAAATTGTCAAGTTGGAAAAGTTGTGGTTCACGTATTTCTCCATCAGAAATATTATCAGACAAACTATGTGTATTATCAGTGTGACAGGCATTTATGACAAAAATGTTCCATGGTTACTGTCCCACAGCTCCCAGTACTCCCAATAACCTACAGCAGGCCGCCCTGCCTCTGCTGTCCAACGCGGAGTGCAAGAAACACTGGGGCAGCAACATCTCTGACGTCATGATCCGTGCCGGTGGAGCTGGTGCCACTTCCTGCATGGTAAGGACCCGCCCACCCACCTGGAAACCATTCCAGATTTTCTTCACACACGCTTTGTCCCGTTCTAGTGTTGGACGCTTCCACGTACCTGTTGGTCTTGTTTGTTGTTCATTACTCTCTTTCTCAGGGTGACTCTGGCGGACCTCTGGTCTGTCAAAAGGACAACGTGTGGACTCTGGTTGGTATCGTATCTTGGGGAAGCAGCCGCTGCTCCACCTCCACTCCTGCTGTCTACGCCCGAGTCACCCAGCTCCGTGGGTGGGTCGACCAGATCCTGGCTTCCAACTAAAAGCTAAACAGCTAAACCTCCTCCACCAGGGACACCCACAAACCCCATAAGACCCCAGAAGTGTGACATCAGAGTGTGGACCCAGGTCATCGATGATAATAAAAAACCTGAAAATCAGAGACTGTGTTAGACTTTGACTTCTTTCAGCAGAGCCTGAATCTACTTTGCTTACTGAGTTTGCTTTAGCATATTTCATCACTTCTTAAAAGGGCAGCACAGCATGGCGCCCTTCTCTCAGACGCCCACACCATACAGCATGTGAGCATGTCAGCTTGATTACTTTTCCACAAAATTAGCTACATCAGTCTTAAAAGCAGATTAGGGCTGTGCATGTGTGTGTTTCTTGCGTATGTTTGTGTGTCTTCTTTGTAAGTTGTTTCACTCTTTAACAAAGACATTGTACAAGAAAGTGTTTTTGTAAATGGCCTAAAAAGAAATAACATGAGAAAAACCCCACTATTAATAAACTGTAGTATGTTAAACATGTGAACAAGACTGAACATCAGCATCTTTTCATATTTACATCAATTGATTTATTTATAAGCACATTTAAAAACAACACACAAACAACAACAACAAAAAACATTACAAAGAAAAGCAACAATGCGCTCACCTTTAGTTTCCAGAGATGCACAGACTTTTCCAAAGGAACCAAAGTATTTGTTTACAGTTGCACATATTTATTACAGATTAAAATGCCTGCAAAATAAAACTTGGCGCCTGCTCCATGTCACCATTAGGTGGTGATCAGCTGACAGCACAGTCCCTTTCTCTAGCTGAGTGTCCAAGACATTTGATGGTTTGATTACAAAATCAACCTGCAGCATGAACATGGTTTTCCTTATCAATAAGAGTTATTAACACAGGAGCTGAGTAATAGAACATCACTCGGGTTCAGACTACGCTTGTCCCAAGCATGCTCCCCCGATGTCCGTAATGGAGTCTGGATGGGCACCTTCCAAGCACCAAGAAGGCCAGGTACTCTAAAGGAGACGCAAGTATACTCAGCCCTGCTTCCACCTCTTACTGAGGGTTGTAAGTCACAGCAGCTGGCTGCCCCTCCCTGAGCCTGGATCTGCCGGAGGTTTCTTCCTGTTAAAAGGGAGTTTTTCCTTCCCACCGTCGCCAAAGGTCATATAATTGTTGGGTTTTTCTCTGTAAGGTCTACCTGACTATATAAAACGCCTTAGACGGCTGTTGTTGTGATTTGGTGCTGTATAAATAAAATTTAAGCTCCAGAGTAAAATAGAATCCTGATTTAATTTCTAATAAACTTTGGCTCCCTTCAAACTGTTGGGAAACATACAGTTAGTCTATAATTTGTTGAACAGAGCCATAGATTTTATACTTTCGCCTAAGTAAACCAAAGAGTGGATAGATATAGACGTAGTCCCCCAGTTTAATAGCCTCACAATTAACTGAACAAACCAATAATAATAGTAATTTCATAAGAACTGTTTTTAATACTTGAATAAAAAAATCCTTTGTGATGAGTGAAGCGTAGAACCCACGGACATCACCGATGCTGCGCTTCTTCCCGTCAGCTGCTGCTTTTTTGTGAGTCTCTCTGTC
This sequence comes from Mchenga conophoros, assembly GCF_057382185.1. NCBI lineage: Eukaryota > Metazoa > Chordata > Actinopteri > Cichliformes > Cichlidae > Mchenga > Mchenga conophoros. Next base: position 3,927,804 of record NC_140526.1, read on the forward strand.
TTCAGTTTTGTGTTTAATAACTGAAACGTGTAAACAGTAGTTCACACCATGTTGTTAACACAGGCGTATTTTGATTGTAGTTGTTGATAGTGTTACACCTGCCACGACAAGCGACTAAAATTTTGTTCTTGCTCTTTTTAAATTGCTTTATTTCCATTTTCAGGAAAATGATGGCCTCCCTCTCTTGCACTAACATCTCATATTTACGGTTACATTAAAATTATAGTGAAAAGCTATAAAAGACAAGTTCAACACTTCAGATATTGTCTGCTTCTTTAGTCATAATGTCAGTCAGTTTTTCCATTAATTCTATACCTCTGAAAATGGGATTATTTGCTGGTTTCTTAAAACATTCATGGTAAATTTTTGTAAAACAATTAAAGCTGAAAGTCTGACTTTGATCGCATTTTAAATATTTGGTTTAGAGTCCACTGTGCCAGTTTGTTACAAAATAAACAATGGAACAAATAAACCCCCTCAAAACAACAACAATAAAAAAACATCCCAAAAAACCAAAAACCAAACTGCATCAGAAACAGTAGCAGTCACTCAGAGCTGTGAACAGGAGTCACACAGTATACTAGCATGCTTCTGCTGCCGGTCTGAGAAACCTCGACACACTACCATTTGGTTCCCAAAGCAGTAATTCTCAAGTTCATCACTTTTAATTACTCAACCACTTTTGTGTCTTCTTGCGGTAATTATGTAGATATGTATAAGTTGCCTCTGACTCACTGTAAGTGGCCAAATAAAAAAATTACATTTAAAAACCACAATCTGTATTTAAATGATATTGGAGTGTTTCTTATACAGCACTTTTCTACTCTGAGCACTCAAAGCACTTTATGCAACATGCGTCATTCACACATTCATACAAACACTTTTTTTCTACATAGGTGCTTTTTACATAACATTTATATGACAGACGCTTTGGAGGCGAACTCGGGGTTATCTTGCCCAATGAACACCAACACAGTTTTCTTATATATTGATTCTGTGTTTATTAAGAGACCTGGAATGTAAATGAGGACTTTGGGTGAGCTTCTGTTGTTTAAATGTGCTACAGGCTATAAAGAATAGATGTGACAATATTTTTTCATTTCAAAAACAAACAACAAACCAAAATAAGCTACAGTTTGCTACAGCGGGGTTAGGTCAGTTGGTGATTCAAATTGCCCATTGTTGTGAATGTGAGTGTGTCTGTGTTAGCCGCCTCTGCTGATTACCAGTTAGATGTTCAGTTTGTTCTTGATGACAGAAAACAAACACGAGGACCAACATTCATCTTTTCCAAACAGTTTTACTTATTTCAATAACAGATAAAAACTCCCTTTGAAGGATGTTTCAAACTGAAGTATTCACTTCACATCTATCCAGTTCAGTTATTTATACTCATCACAAGACACACACAAAAAATGGCATCTCATGAAAAGGCTAAAAGGTGTTCCACATCGATTTTTCATTGTAAAAACTAAACAGCAATTGACATCGTAAAGCTTGCAGAGCTGGAACTCATTTCATTTGTCACATAAACATGACTTTTCTTTTTTTTTCTTTCATTTTTAACTCAGGCCAATAAAACTATCCAGGTTCTCAGAGCTGTTTAAATAGGTTAAACATGTTAATGATTACACAAACTCTTCAAAACCCATTAGTGCATCTTAGGGCAGATGTTTGTGTATTTGCTTGTTTTTTGTTTCTTGCTTTGTTTTTTTTTTTTGCATCATCTGATCAGATCCTAACAATACTAACTAAGAAATACTAATAATGAATAATAAGAATGTTGATGTCAGAACACATACAAAATGTTTAAGTCCACTTGCTGCTGATAAACACTCAATGCTGGGAAATGCACACCTGTTTCAGAAAAATGGAGGTCAATACCCAGATAACAGCAGGAACCAACTGGAAACATGAGAGTGGACAAAAATACTAAAGAAGTGCGGTGAAACTAAAGTAATTGTTTCAGTTTGTTTTTAATGTTAACACAACACACTTGAATTAGTTCAATCCCAAATTTTAAAAAAAAATTTAAGTTCAATAAATCAATCAACTGAGAGCTCTTACAGATGCATTTACAAATAATAACAGCAATAATCTACATGTTACATTTAAGTGAATTATATATAAAAAAAAAACAGTTTTGTTAAACATGCAGCTCTGCTTTCAAATTTCACAAATAAATTCAATAGAAGTAAAAAGTGCAGCAGTTAGTCTTGTGAATATTAATAATTTAGCTATTAATGTATGGGTTGTGTTTATGCCCTCATTTTTTTACATTTTGTTAATTGATTTCAAACATTTGGAATTGAGTTAAAAATAAATCAAAAAATGTATTAGTTTCACAAAAATAAGAGGAGGAAGATCAAGAGTGGGAACAAAAAATATATATGAGGATTTAGATTTTCTAAATAGTTTTATTTTATTTTAACACTATTTTAAAATTTTCCTTTACTCATTTACTAACATTTGTCAGGAATCACTGACTAATGTTTGATGTAACCCATGAAAAAGTAAATGTCAGGCAACAACAGACGTTAAACAGCTAAAAACAGGAGCTACGGACTGACAGCAAAACAACTAGTAGGTCAGGGGGGAGATACTTTCATCCCCACCCAAGATTGAGCACCAAGTACGGAGCGAGAGCGGCTGACCCAACAGATTGTGGCGAAGCTGGAAACCTGAAACCTGTAGTCGGTTACCAAAACAATGTGAGGGATGTGAATGCTGCATTACAGACAAGCAGAAGGAGAATATCAAAGTAGAAGGAAGGAAGTTAGCCAACTATACAGCAAGCCAAGCTAAAACCTCTTGGCCAGTCAATGCTCATAATGGCTGGTCTAAGAGCAGACCATAGCAACCATCACGGGGGCAGACATCAAAGAAAGGGTCTCCAGTATAAAGCACCAGGCCTGATGCACGCCAACTTGCTGAAGAAGCAGACTGCACTCCATGAGCATCTATGACGCCCATTATGGCTACCTGAAGGATCCCCAGAAAGAAGGACAGGCCCCGGCACAGGATGCACCAGCAGATAAAGGAAGTGGCTGACATCCTGAAATTCTACACAGCATGGAGGCACTAATCATGGCACGATCTCTCATAGAGGATATAAAGTCAGAGAGATGCATGTTTGGTAATGACAAGGAGCAGGCTCATCTGGTAGAGTGGCTGCAAAAAAACATGGCATGCAAGCAGAGTGCAGCAGCCAGTGCAACACAAATTTTGGGTCCTTTGCTCCAACTAGTGGTCAGCGCAGAGCATTCCATTCCATCCACTCCTATGTGAAGGGCCTTAAGGATGCCCTTGAGACCACCCAGCACGTAACAGTGGGGTGCAAGATGCTAGCAGGCAGGGCATACATGGAACGCCATAATCAACTTGCTGGCATATTATACAGGAACATGTGTGCCAAGTATGGCATGAAAGTCCAGTGGTCAAAATGGGACACACCCACTAGGGTGGTCGGGAATGACCGAGCTAAGATCCTGTGGGATTTCCAGACAGAGGCAGACAAACAGGTGATGGTTAACAAAGAAGACATAGTAGTGATGGACAAGCAGAGGAAGACAGTTGTAGTGACAGACAAAGCAATACTGAATGACAGCACCATCAGAAAGAGGTAACACGAAAAGCTGGAGAAGCACTGAAGGCTGAGAGAAGAATTCAAGAAGACCTCAAGATGGTTCACATGTAAAAGTCTTAGTCCCTCACATTGGAAAATCAAACTTTGCAGCTTGTCAGCATCACCTGCTAAAACTCCCACTGTCCACTGATAAGATGTTGCCTATAACAGCCCTGGTTCCATCCAATCACACCATATCCCTGTTGTATAAAAGCTCCTCCAATAGGTTGCCCTGACATGATCTAGCCATGGCCTTCCTGTGGATCCTCTCCTGTCTCGCCTTCATTGGCACCGCCTACGGTGAGACAAACTCTTTAAGGTTATAGCTCATTGGGTGAAACATGTTGTTTAATTTTACAGTTAGTGCCAATGTGACAGTTACATAAATTTTATTTTCATTAATGGCATAATCCTGATGTTCTGATGTCACCAGGGTGCGGAGTTCCCGCCATCCGTCCTGTCATCACCGGTTACGCCCGCATTGTGAACGGTGAGGAGGCAGTGCCTCACTCCTGGCCCTGGCAGGTGTCCCTCCAGGTAAATGAAGAAACAAAGACGCTGTCACAGCTCACCACACAATCAGATGGAAATGTCTAACCGTTGATGTTCATTTTGCTGTAACAGGACTACACCGGCTTCCATTTCTGTGGTGGTTCTCTCATCAATGAGAACTGGGTGGTGACAGCTGCTCACTGCACCATCAGGTAACTTTAAGCTGGTTTTGACTGAAAACTCCAATTAAGACGTAGAGTCATGTTTGATGAGGAGAATCCTTGTTTAGAGGGCATTGCTGTGTATCTGGGGTAGAATAAAACTAAGTAAAAACAGTTTTCAGGTAATGTGGTGATCTCAGAAATGCCCACATGCTTCTGTTCTTTTCTGTGCAGGACCTCCGACCGTGTGATCCTCGGAGAGCACGACCGTTCCTCCAATGCCGAGAACATCCAGACCCTGGCTCCCGGCAAGGTGGGTGAAACACTGCATCAGCTTTCATCGCATAGCTACATGTCAGGGTTTGTTGGCCGCTCATAACGATGTCACTTCCCAACAGGTGTTCAGGCACCCCAACTACAACAGTTACACCATCAACAACGACATCACACTCATCAAGCTGGCCACCCCTGCCCAACTGGGCACACGTGTTTCCCCAGTTTGTGTGGCCGAGACTTCCGACAACTTCCCCGGAGGCTTGAAGTGTGTGACCACTGGCTGGGGTCTGACCCGCTACAACGGTAAGAGCTCACCCACCTGTTATTCTTTGTTATTATGTCCTCGTAGACACTGATCGGTTAAACAATTATTAGATAGGGATTCATTCCAAACAATCACATATACCGTAAGTGGGTTTGGACTGTAATGAGACCACCAGGTGGAGCTTTAACAGTTGTGCTAAAACACGAGGAATGATAGAGCATGATAAAAAAGTCTCTAATGTCTGATGTGTTTGTGTGTGTGTTGCAGCTGCCAACACACCACCCCGTCTGCAGCAGGCTGCCCTGCCCCTGCTGACCAACACTAACTGCCAGTCTTACTGGGGCAGCCAAGTCACTGATCTGATGATCTGCGCTGGAGCCTCTGGAGTCTCCTCCTGCATGGTGAGTGGGACCTCCATCAATTACAATTACAATTTGAGCCCTGGTTGCTAAAGTCTGCATGCCAAATATCCTTCGGCAACATACAAAGCTGCGCTCCGATGCATCAAAAGAGCATTGACAAAAGGGTGTGGCCGAATGGGTGAATGAGGCAAGTTGTGTAAAGTGCTTTGAGTGCTCAGATAATGTAGAAAACCAGTCCATTTACCATTTAGCTTTTTATAATGTCTTATTTATTCTTATTTCTCAGGGTGACTCTGGTGGTCCTCTGGTCTGTGAGAAATCTGGAGCCTGGACTCTGGTTGGTATTGTGTCCTGGGGAAGCTCAACTTGCTCTACCTCCACTCCTGCAGTCTATGCCCGTGTCACCAAGCTGCGTGCCTGGATCGACCAGACCATCGCTGCCAACTGAGCATGTCACATATGAGAGGTTTCAGCACCAAGCTAGTCCTCAATAAAACACAGAAAATCTGAAAAACTCTGACCTACTCGTGAAGGTGTCATTTTCTCCTGTTATTCATTTTCATTTGAGACATCGAGCATTTGGTGAATGAAATGTGTTGAACTCGAGAAGAGTTTTGTCACGTTGGACTTGTCTGGTGTTCCTCAGTGCCAGAATCAGGTTGGCCTAGCCATACATAAATCCTGGAAGCAGCGAATAACAAATAGTCTGGCTCAGTTTAAAATGCACCTAAGTCATTAGTAGTGATAATTCTAACCCTTTGTGTTCAGGAGAAAAGCAAAACTTTTTTATGGTCTTTGTCCTTCTTAATTCAGTGATTCACGTATAAATACATCTTCGGGTTACACTGAGCAGATTACACACACTGTTGGGTTATTTTTCTTTTTGAGAAAAGACAAATAAACTCAAAGTATACGTTTTCAAAATGTATTACACAGTTAGTTAATGTAATTAGTTAATTACAAGTTTCAAGTTAATTTTACAAGGCGCCACAGACCTCCTTCTGTCCAGACATAGAAAGGCCACTGCACACAAGCAGCAAGCACTTTTATTATGAGACACACAAACAGAATTCTAATATGACTGGTTAAAAAGTTGAGGCGTAGCCACTGTTTAGACTTGGCTTCTCCCTTATTTGCGACGTAGTCCAGCCCTTGGCTCATCTTACATCTCCAGGAGTGGACATCTCCCTGTGAGGAAAGGAAAGACAACTCCTCCCTACCTATTCCAACATGTCCTCATCAGTTATTTATGACAGCACATTTAATGCAACACGGAACAAAAACATCACAGATCGTATTTGCTGTGCAAGTTTCTGCCTTCGCTTCTAATCACAGCAGCTTGTTATCAGGTGCCTCTTGGGGGGCACACGGGGCCAACTCGGCGGTGGTAGCAGGTTTTTATTATATAAACTGTTATATAAAAACCAGCGTTATCAGGAAATGTTCAGACAAGAGAGGGTTTTCAGGAAACACCACTAAATGTTCAGTTTCTATACTATATGTTAGAAGAAGATGTTAAAATCACCCACATTGATTATTGTATCTGAGCTGAGCACTAAATCAGATGAAAAGTCTGAGAAGTCAGACAGAAACTCTGAGTAAGGCCGAGGTGGACGATAGATAATCACAGACTGGTTTCTGAGTTTTCCAGCTGGGGTGGACAGGGCTGAGCATCAGACTTTCAAATGAATTGAATGTCTGTCTTGGTCTTTGGTTGATTAATAAGCTGGTCAGGAATATTGCTGCCACCTCTGTGCTTTGAGGTTTATGACAGTTAGTATGACTCGTGGGGGGGTTTATTCATTTAAACTAACATAATCATCCTGCTGTAACCAGGTTTCTGTAAGGCAGAGTTCATTGATTTGTTGATCAATTATTAAGTGGCTCATCACTGATTGAAGAAAATAAGAACAACCCCAGGTTCTCTTCAGCACTGTGGCCAGGCTGACAAACAGTCAGAGCTCTGTTGAGCCAACCATCCCTTTAACGTTAACTAGTAATGACTTCATGAACTTCTTCACAAATAAAATTTTAGTCATTAGAGAAAAAATTACCAATAACCATCCCACAGATGTCATATTATCTACAGCTACTCTTAGTACCATTGATATTCATTTAGACTCTTTTTCTCCAATTGATCTTTCTGAGTTAACTTCAATAATTACTTCCTCCAAACCATCAACGTGTCTTTTAGACCCCATTCCTACAAAACTGCTCAAAGAAGTCCTGCCATTAATTAATTCTTCGATCTTAAATATGATCAACCTATCTCTAATAATCAGTTATGTACCACAGGCCTTCAAGCTGGCTGTAGTTAAACCTTTACTCAAAAAGCATCTCTAGACCCAGCAGTCTTAGCTAATTATAGGCCAATCTCCAACCTTCCTTTCATATCAAACATCCTTGAAAGAGTAGTTGTCAAACAGCTAACAGATCATCTTCAGAGGAATGGTTTATTTGAAGAGTTTCAGTCAGGTTTCAGAGCTCAGCACAGCACAGAAACAGCTTTAGTGAAGGTTACAAATGATCTTCTTATGGCCTCTGACAGTGGACTCATCTCTGTGCTTGTCCTGCTAGACCTCAGTGCAGCGTTCGATACTGTCGACCATAATATCCTATTAGAGCGATTAGAACATGCTGTAGGTATTACAGGTACTGCACTGCAGTGGTTTGTATCATATCTATCTAATAGACTCCAGTTTGTTCATGTAAATGGAGAGTCCTCTTCACACACTGAGGTTAATTATGGAGTTCCACAGGGTTCAGTGCTAGGACCAATTCTGTTTACATTATACATGCTTCCCTTAGGCAGCATCATTAGAAGACATAGCATACATTTACACTGCTATGCAGATGACACCCAGCTCTATCTGTCCATGAAGCCAGATAACACACACCAATGAGTTAAACTGCAGGAATGTCTTAAAGACATAAAGACCTGGATGGCCGCTAACTTTCTGCTTCTTAATTCAGATCAAACTGAGGTTATTGTACTCGGCCCTGAAAAGCTTAGAAATATGGTATCTAACCAGATTCTTACTCTGGATGGCATTACCTTGGCCTCCAGTAACGCTGTGAGGAACCTTGGAGTCATTTTTGACCAGGACATGTCCTTCAACGCACATATTAAACAAGTATGTAAGACTTGCATATGAGAGCAGGAAGGTGGGAATGGATGTTTGTATCTGTGTGTGCCTGTTTGTTTGTGTCTATATGTCAGGTTGGGTATCAGACGCCACCTCTCTGGGGACATCTCAGGCCCTCCATGGAGGCCTATCTCCCCCCACCACTCCCCCTGCCAGTGGCAGACGCCCTCAGACATCAGTGCATTGGTGGTTCTTTGTGTCCGGGGATGGGCGTCCAGGTACGCACCAGCTCACTCCCGGTGGCTGCTTGTCTTCCTTGGTCTCCTTTGCTCTTTGGGCCTCTGGATGTCTGGAGCCTGGATCTCCTCCATACCTGCTTCATGCCCTGGAGGACGGGGCTGTGGCCCCCCACACCCTCTAGCAGATCATTACATGAAGGAACCTTTTAAATACAAGCACGCTCATGCTCACAGGTGTACACACGGGTGCTCACACACAAACTACACCCTTTTTGGCTCCTACCTCAAAGCACACTGTGCACTGTCGATCTTATGTGCTGCACAATAATGTCTAATATTTAGTATTTACTGTTATATTCCCATATATCATCATGATGTTGTTTATTGTATTGCTCTCTTTTTCTTTGCTTGTTTTCTCTTTTTTCTTTCTCAACAGGTGATCCAGGTGATTGATATCTGTATTTTTTGTCTGTTTGTTTTGTTGGTTTTTGCCCTTTATCACCATTCCTCTTCCCTGCTCTTTTTCTTTCCCTCTTTCTTTCTCCCTTTTCTTTTCCCCAGTCAAGTCTGTCCCGTGTTCAGTAAATGAAAATAAAATAAACAATTAAAAAAAAGAAGACTGCTTTCTTCCATTTGTGCAACATCTCTAAAGTTAGAAATATCCTGTCTCAGAGTGATGCTGAAAAACTAGTTCATGCATTTATTACTTCCAGGCTGGACGACTGTAATTCATTATTATCAGGAAGTCCTAAAAGCTCAATGAAAAGCCTTCAGCTAATCCAAAATGCTGCAGCAAGAGTCCTGACAGGGACTAGAAAGAGAGAGAATATTTCTCCTGTTTTGGCTTCCTGTTAAATCCAGAATTCAAAATCCTGCTCCTCACATACAAGGTCTTAAATAATCAGGCCCCATCTTATCGTAATGACCTTGTAGTACCATATCACCCTATTAGAGCACTTCGCTCTCACACTGCAGGCCTACTTGTTGTTCCTAGAGTATTTACAAGTAGAATGGGAGGGAGAGCCTTCAGTTTTCAGGCCCCTTCAGGCTGCAATAGACGTAGGCTGCCGGGGATTCCCATGATACATTGAGTTTTTCCTTTCCAGTCACCTTTCTCACTCACTATGTGTTAACAGACCTCTCTGCATTGAATCATATCTGTTATTAACCTCTGTCTCTCTTCCACAGCATGTCTTTATCCTGTCTTCCTTCTCTCACCCCAGCCAATCACAGCAGATGGCCCCGCCCCTCCCTGAGCCTGGTTCTCCTTGAGGTTTCTTCCTGTTAAAAGGGAGTTTTTCCTTCCCACTGTCACCAAAGTGCTTGCTCATAGGGGGTCATATGATTGTTGGGTTTTTCTCTGTATATTATTGTAGGGTCTGCTTTACAATATAAAGCAATTTGAGGCGACTGTTGTTGTGATTTAGTGCTGTATAAATAAAATTGAATTGAACTGAAAAACTGAAAAAGTCATGTACTACCAGAGACTTGGAAGAGAGAGACCTAATGTTTTATATTCCACATCTCACTGTTTTACTCTGTGGTGCAGATGTGGATACTGTATTAGTCTTTCTTTGTAATTTTTCATGTTTATCTTGCAAATTTCGAGTTTGCTTTTTGGTGTTTGGGAGCTGACACAGTTTCTAAGGGGATGGGATTTTAGGGGGATAACAGGAGGAGAAAGGCTGCAGAAAACATGTAAGACTGTAACTCTGCTTCCTGGTCCCAACTCTGAATAGTCACATTTTGGGGGATTTAATAACTTTGGCCAGATTTTTATAAATGAGAGCTGCTCCATCCAAAGTGTGATGGATGCTGTCTTTCCTAACAAGACCAGGTTTCCTCCAGAAAGTTTTGCAATTATCTATAAAGCCCACATCGTTTTATGGACACCACTAAGCCAGCAATTTAAGGAGAACATGCGGCTAAACATGTCGCTCCAGGTCTGATTGGGGATGGAACAAGAGAAAACTAAAGAGTCCAACATTGTTTTTTCAAAACATTGACAGGACCTTTGTCAAGCGGTAAGTTTCCATGAACCAGCGAGGAGGCGAGCGGCAGCAGACCGAAGGACCAACAGCAGAGCAGCACAGTGCCAAACATCCTGCTGCTGGCAGACAAAAGAAGAAGAAAAACCTGCACCACAACTCCCACAATCCTCAGTTTCTCCAACAAGAGTCTCTGAAAGGAGGAAACAGACACAGCCTTCAGTTTACCTGAAAGAGGGGGAACGCCAAAACTTCCAAGTCACATTTTTTATTCATTCTCTGCATTCAAAAACCTTCATTAGTTGATACAAAGACAACTAACATGTGTGAAATTTTCTACCAAACAAGTTTTGGATTTGGAGCTTGTTGGAATAAGTTTGATAACAGATATGATCTGATCCCACGTGAAATAAACTAACCTGCTGGTTTGTGAATTTCTCTTTATTTTCAGCACATAAGTTTGAGTATGTTAGTTATAAATTTCAGCACCAGGTGTTTTTTTTCTCCCTCAGATAAGAACCAACAAATTATTATTCTTATGTATAACTGAAGTGGGTAACATCTGTTGAAATTTCCACTCTAAATAAAGAAGATTATTTCAAAGTCTAAACCTTGGAGAAAAAAACAAATTAAATATTGTTCAGTAAAATATTTAAATACATCTCCCTTTCTTTCTTAGCAATAACACACAGTAGATGTTTTCATTAAGCACACTGTCAGTTACAGCATATATATATATATATATATATATATATATATATATATAAAATAAAAGATTAGTCAATGGTGATGTAAATCTTTATTTTTAGCCTCAGTCAAGGAGTTCTTTCACTCCTTTACAGTGAATCAGCTGCACGTGTAAATGTCATGGTCCCTCACATTGGAAAATCAAACTTAGCTCTTTGTCAGCATCACCTGTTAAAACTCCCACTGTCCAGATAAGATGTAACCACCCTGGTTCCATCCAATCACATCACACTGCTGCTGTATAAAAGCTCCTCCAATAGGTTGCCCTGACATGATCTAGCCATGGCCTTCCTGTGGATCCTCTCCTGCCTCGCCTTCATTGGCACCGCCTACGGTGAGACAAACTCTTTAAGGTTATAGCTCATTGGGTGAAGCATGTTGTAAATTGTCTTTTTTCGAAGCAGTGACGGATATATTGTAATTTATTCTCCTTTTTTTCCATTTTAATGACTCGTTTATTGACTTACGTTAAGAATTACATGCGAAGAAAGAAAAAGTAGAAGACGGTATAAAAAAAATGTTCAAGAATGGGGAAATCAAAGCGTTATATCAGTTTAATCACATAATGCAACATGATATGAAAATACAATAAAACTTTAACTGTGGAAAAGTAGCTCTCAGATTGTGGATTAAACAATCTGGTCCAGCTGAGAGATCTGTGTGGCGTATATGTGTCATTATGTTTTAAGCAGATCAGCATTAGAGAGAAACATTTGTTTAATTTTACAGTTAGTGCCAATGTTACAGTTACATTAATTTTATTTTCATTAATGGCATAATCCTGATGTTCTGATGTCACCAGGGTGCGGAGTTCCCGCCATCCGTCCTGTCATCACCGGTTACGCCCGCATTGTGAACGGTGAGGAGGCAGTGCCTCACTCCTGGCCCTGGCAGGTGTCCATCCAGGTAAATGAAGAAACAAAGACGCTGTCACAGCTCACCACACAATCAGATGGAAATGTCTAACCGTTGATGTTCATTTTGCTGTAACAGGACTACACCGGCTTCCATTTCTGTGGTGGTTCTCTCATCAATGAGAACTGGGTGGTGACAGCTGCTCACTGCACCATCAGGTAACTTTAAGCTGGTTTTGACTGAAAACTCCAATTAAGACGTAGAGTCATGTTTGATGAGGAGAATCCTTGTTTAGAGGGCATTGCTGTGTATCTGGGGTAGAATAAAACTAAGTAAAAACAGTTTTCAGGTAATGTGGTGATCTCAGAAATGCCCACATGCTTCTGTTCTTTTCTGTGCAGGACCTCCGACCGTGTGATCCTCGGAGAGCACGACCGTTCCTCCAATGCCGAGAACATCCAGACCCTGGCTCCCGGCAAGGTGGGTGAAACACTGCATCAGCTTTCATCGCATAGCTACATGTCAGGGTTTGTTGGCCGCTCATAACGATGTCACTTCCCAACAGGTGTTCAAGCACCCCAACTACAACAGTTACACCATCAACAACGACATCACACTCATCAAGCTGGCCACCCCTGCCCAACTGGGCACACGTGTTTCCCCAGTTTGTGTGGCCGAGACTTCCGACAACTTCCCCGGAGGCTTGAAGTGTGTGACCACTGGCTGGGGTCTGACCCGCTACAACGGTAAGAGCTCACCCACCTGTTATTCTTTGTTATTATGTCCTCGTAGACACTGATCGGTTAAACAATTATTAGATAGGGATTCATTCCAAACAATCACATATACCGTAAGTGGGTTTGGACTGTAATGAGACCACCAGGTGGAGCTTTAACAGTTGTGCTAAAACACGAGGAATGATAGAGCATGATAAAAAAGTCTCTAATGTCTGATGTGTTTGTGTGTGTGTTGCAGCTGCCAACACACCACCCCGTCTGCAGCAGGCTGCCCTGCCCCTGCTGACCAACACTAACTGCCAGTCTTACTGGGGCAGCAAAGTCACTGATGTGATGATCTGCGCTGGAGCCTCCGGAGTCTCCTCCTGCATGGTGAGTGGGACCTCCATCAATTACAGAAGCACTGATCCTGAGCTTCTTATATTGTGTTAAAAATCCATGTGTTATTTCTCAGGGTGACTCTGGTGGTCCTCTGGTCTGTGAGAAATCTGGAGCCTGGACTCTGGTTGGTATTGTGTCCTGGGGAACCTCAACTTGCTCTACCTCCACTCCTGGAGTCTATGCCCGTGTCACCAAGCTGCGTGCCTGGATCGACCAGATCATCGCTGCCAACTGAGCATGTCACATATGAGAGGTTTCAGCACCAAGCTAGTCCTCAATAAAACACAGAAACAATGAAAATGACCTGCTCGAGAACGTGTCTTTTTCTCCTTAATATTCATCTTCATGTTTTTATTATGTGACCAGACAAATCATCACAACTATTAAAGAAACATTATTAATGTATTCATTGACAAAAATGGACAAATGACCCAACATAAACTCTTCTGTAGAAATTCATTTTAAGACATCGAGCATTCGGTGAATGAAGTGTGGTGAACTCCAGAAGAGTTTTATTACGTTGGACTTGCCTGGTGTTTAGCAGCACCAGGATCAGGTTGGCCTAGCTATACATAAATACTAGAAGCAGTGAATAAAAACTATTTTTTATGGTAAAAAACCAAATATTTTATGCTCCTTAATTGATAAAGAAACACACGTTAATATGAATGAGATATAGTTAAGAGTTATGATTGTGAGCATCACTTTTTGACTTCCTTACAAGATTAAAGCACAATCCACACATAGATTTCTTTGTCTTTCTTCATTCAGTAATTCATATGCATCTACACACACACACATATATAATATATCTATCTATCTATATACATATATAGATAGATATATAGAGATGTGTTTTCACATCTTCAGGTTACACTGATATGATTACACACACTGTCCTCATCAGTTATTTATTACAGCACATTTAATGCGACACAAAACAAAAAGATCACAGATCATATTTGCTGTATGAGTCTCTGCCTTCGCTCCTCATCACAGCAGCTTGTTATCAGGTGCGTCTTGGGGGGCACACGTGGCCAACTCGGCGGCAGTAGCAGATGGCGTTGAAGAAGCGGCAGTAGCAGGTGTCACAGGGATCACAACAGGGAAGCGGGTAGCCCAAACAGGACTGCTGGTGAGGGATGCAGCGACGAGGTGAACGCATGGCCCGACCCTGCAGCTGTAAGGCTGCAGACGTGTCCTGCAAACATAAACGCAGCAAGCAGATGAATTCACTTTGTTAAGGTAAACCTGTTAACAGGGAGTCACGAGGTAAAGAGTAAACTGCTGGTTTAAATGCTGCACCTCATCATAGGAGCCTGTATCCATCAAAAAATGATCTTCTACAGAGTCCACAGGGAGGAGGGCAGGCTCGTGCATGCGGTCAGGTACTTGACTTCTTTCTGCAAATCAGAAAACACAGCAGAATGTATTTTGCATTTTTTTTGCTTACCGTAATCCATTGTGTTTAATCTGCTGAATGTGAAAAATCAATTTCAAAATACTTCAAAATAACTGCAGTCAAATGTAAAAGATTGGGCTTACTAGATGTGATGTAAAACAAAAAAAATAGTGACAAAACAGAAAACTATATGTTCAGAGGTCTACTTTTTCTATCTATAAATATTCATGCTTCCACTGTTAAACGGATTAATCCTGCCAACCGTGGTGTGTTGGAGAGACAGTGGTTGGAGCTCTCTGAATGAAGAGATGTTACTGACCGATTTCAGATAGGAAGGAGGTTTCAGTGCGACGTCCAGCGACAGGACCTTCATCGAGCGGTAAGTTTCCATGAACCAGCGAGGAGGCGAGCGGCAGCAGACCGAAGGACCAACAGCAGAGCAGCACAGTGCCAAACATCCTGCTGCTGGCAGACAAAAGAAGAAGAAAAACCTGCACCACAACTCCCACAATCCTCAGTTTCTCCAACAAGAGTCTCTGAAGGAGGAAAACAGACACAGACATTCAAAAACCTTCATTAGTTGATACAAAGACAACTAACATGTGTGAAATTTTCTACCAAACAAGTTTTGGATTTGGAGCTTGTTGGAGTAAGTTTGATAACAGATATGATCTGATCCCACGTGAAATAAACTAACCTGCTGGTTTGTGAATTTCTCTTTATTTTCAGCACATAAGTTTGAGTATGTTAGTTATAAATTTCAGCACCAAGTGTTTCTTTTTTCAGATTAGAACCAGCAGAGTATTATTCTTATGCATAACCAAATCTGTTGAAATTTCCACACTGAGCAGATTGCAAACCTTGGAGGAAAACAAATTAAATATTGTTCCGTAAAATATTAAATTACATCTCCCTTTCTTCCTTAGCAATAACCCACAGCACTGGTTTTAATCACTTTCCTGTATGATGAAAACAAGTCATGCATAAAGCAAGGAGAGATTCTCATTAAGCACGTTGTCATTTACATCCACAGTGAAGCTCGTCAGCAGTTAAAAACAAAATCATTCCTGCTGGGTTTCATTAGTGGTGCAAAGGACATTTAGTACTAGGCTGCATAGTTCCACTTTGTTTTATTAAAATAATTTTACACTGCTGAATTTGACTTTTTATTAAACTTATTTTTTAAATTATCAAAAACACAACTGTAATAATAAAAAGATAACTGTGGATGTTTATTTCTACAACAAAATTGTATCCCTGGAAAAATCTCTTTTACAGCATAATATTCCTGTTATTGTCACTAATACACCAGAAGGCTTAAATAAAACTTCAGTTTTAATCATAAATAAAATCTTATTTACTTCCTACATAAACTGAATCAGAAGAGAACCAGACGGAGATGTGACTCACCTGTTGCTGTGACTCTTCACTGTGACTCTCTGAGATGACGAGGGGCAATTTAAAGACCCCTGGACAGGAAGAAGGTCACATGACCCACAGGTTTGGTATGGAATGGCACCCGCTGTGCATGTGCATCATCCCGCGACCTTGCAGAGATACATCAAATGGAGCATGATGGAAGCTCTAAGGCTAATTTAAACTATACGTGAGACTGTATAGCAGGGGGTTGGGGCATCTATTAGTATGGTGATTATGTCGTAAAGGTCACTTCTGTCCATTTTCATCTATATACGACAAAAACAAATGAGGAATATATCAAAAACTGGACAGACAGTTGAGTGTCTAATAGAAAACACAATATTCTTCTATGTGGAAACTATTTATTTTATCTTTTTCTTTATTTTCTAGTACAAAATCAGAGCAAATATCACGTCAGGGTACTTAGTCTTGTAAGATAGAAAGACTGGCAGCGGGCTGTTTTACAGAGGGAAACCCAGATACTGCCTGGGTAAAGGTAAAAACTCCCTTTTAATAAGAAGAAATCTTTAATAAAACCAGTTGTGGGGAATGTGAAAAAGACAAGGAGACAACAGAAAGGCAAAACAAACAAAAGAGCAGAGGCTAGTAACCGCAAATACGACAGATAAGCCCTGGAGCCAGAGATATCTGCAGCAAGGAAAAGGAAGAGCGAGGTCAGAGAGAGCAACATATGAACACAGAATCACTGTGTTACTGAAACACAGTAATCCTGCAGAAGCAGCAGCAGATGTGACACTTCAGGTCTGCAGAACCAGTTTTAGAAGCGTGTGTTCAGGAAACCTTCTTCTCCCAGTTGGAGTAGATTTGTGCTCCACCTCGACTCTGAGAAGACCTAAGGTCCTCAGCGTTGGGCAGATGACCCAGTACGGATCTCCCTGCTCAAACTCTTCCCTGGTGTGATTTTTTTGGTTCTTTTTTGTCGTTATTTTTGAGATATTTGGTACCTTTGTTTGCAGAATAGATGACAGAGGAGGATATAAAGGCAGGCTAGGTTCTTGTCCAGCCTGAAATGTTTTCACATAGTGGTTTAACTGAATTTGGTCTTCTTTTTTCTTACCAGCCCAGAGTGGTAAATGAACTGATCTAGGAAACAGGACCGATTGATTCGATAAGCCTGCGTGAGTTCAAATAAAAATAAAAAAAATTAACTATGTGGATAAAAAAAGTAAATTGTAAATTTATTCAATGTGCCTTTATTTTGTTCCTTAATCAGTAAAAGTAGTCGTGTTTGCCTCTGTGCTGTCAGTTATGATCTGAGTGCTCATTAGAGCTCGGTACACTCAGTAATAATCCTCTCAGGGTGCTTTAATGGAGAACATTAGATCAGCTGCTTCCTTCATGTTTCTTCTATTATTGTCAATCTGCTGCTTTGGTTAGACTTCCTCCTCCTCATCCTCTGTCTGCCAACATGCTGCCAATTCTCTGAATAGTGACACACTGTTGACATCATCGCCGCACTCAGTACAAATGAGATCGGACACAGCTGCAGTTGCACATAGCATCTGCGCTCAGAATCAACTGATTACAGCCCATCAGCAGGAAATGGACTTAATAAACATGTTTGTCTTCACATACTTCCTGTTTCAGCCTGAACTCTTACCACAGTCATGTGTGGGTTCTGTTTCTTTCATGTGATCATAATACAACTACATACAATTTAAACAATTTTAATATTTGCATAATCTGATTATGTTAACACTGTGACAGTGTTGCATAACTACTTGCACTTCTAAATAGGTGCAAGTAATAAAGCGAGTGTCCATAGCACTCGCTTTATTCTATTATTTTTTATGCTTAGAGTTTTTTTTTATGTTTTTTTTTAGTTAGTTGTTTATTTAGTTGTGTTAAAGGGAACTCGCAAAGTAAGAATTTCATTGCAGCTTAACATTTGTGTTTTACGGTGTATGTGACAATAAACTTCTTGAATCTTGAATATATACAGGTCAATGACATGTATCCATGTATAAAAGTGACTGTAATTTGTTACGATTCGATGTTGTCAGTGTTTTGTTTTAGGCGTGACTGTTATGTGTTTCCTGTTTTACTTTGAAGGTCTGTCTTATCTCAGTGTGTTCAGGTTACGCTTCCTTGTCTCGTCAGTTCTGATTTGCCCCAGCTGTGTTTCCCTCCTGTTGTCCATTCCCTGATTGCTCCCTCTATGTATTTAAGCCCTGTGTTTCAGTTTGTCATGTTTGTGATCTCCCCCTGTGTTGTAAATAGTTTGTTGTATATAGTTGTAAATAGTTGTCGATACTGTTTTAACTCGGTAGCTGTAGGGGTGAGAAGCCATTTTTCTTTGGCAATCTTTTCTCCTGTTTTTGGTTAGGGAGGCAGGTAAGACACCTGTGATTTTCGTTTGGGGTTTTCTGTGAAGGTAAGCCAGCTGCATTTCATTTCTAGAGTTTCTGTTTGTTGTTTTGGCCATGCTCACCCTGATGCCTGCTACCTTTTGGGACTCAATAAACTGACTGGCTGTTGTGAAATCCGTGGTAGCTGTTTTTTGTTGGTTCGTCCTCCTTGAGAGCAGGGAGTGTGGGGGCATTTTTCCTTATTTTTATTTTCCTTATGTCGCACGCCGGTTCCCTGGGCTGGGGTGTAACAAATTACTAAACATTTCATGAAATAGATTCTTGAATTAAAACTGAACTTCAATCATGTCTTGGTTTATTTAAAATTTGCTGTGGCAAAATAGAGGCCAAGTTAAATTTTATTTACATAGTGCCAAATCACAACAAAGTTGCCTCAATAATACAGAGAAAACGCCAACAATCAGATGACCTGTTATCAGCAAGCACTTTGGCGACAGTGGGGAAAAAACTCCCTTTTAACGGGAAGAAACCTCTGGCAAAACCAGACTCAGGGAGGCTGGGGGTGAGGGGAAGGAGACGGGACAAAAACACACTGTGGAAAAGAGCCGGAGATTAATAATAACCAATGATTAAATGCAGAGAGGTGTATAAACCCATATAGAGTGAAGAAGAAACACTCAGTAGCAGTCTACACCTATTGCAATTGTCCCGAACTCGAAGATATTGAGGAGGAAAACAAAACAACACTGGTCCCGAAGAGTCTGGTCAAACAATGATTTTATTGAACACAGGGAGGTGGATATTGCATACAATCAGCATAGATCTCCACCCAAAAATACACAAGCAATTGCTTTTATAATGTCAGGGTTTGACACCCCTTCTCGCGTTTTTGCATCTTAAGAACATTATTTGCATTTTTTACAGACAACGATCAATTTTAAGAGATAAATGCAGACACCGAAGTTCCCCTCCCTAGCATCTTCGTCCAAATATGGCGATGAATCCAGGCCCTGAAGGTCCCCAGGGACTTGTCTTCTTTTTGACACATCCTCTGTCACCTGTTACTAAGCGAACTGAAGAATCTTCTCGGATGAGAGGTGAAACGTCTTCAAGCAACTTAAAGAAGTCCAGACGCTTTTCTTTGCAAGCTCCTTTGACTCAAACGCCACAGGTTGCTGAATAGTTTCAGGCCTTTGCTCAGGCCTGTTTCTAGATTATATGTACTATATGTTTTGTAAGCGTGTATGCAGTTTTAACCTTCTATAGCTCCAAGTCACTTACACAATAGATCGCCCGGACATCGCGCCGAACGAGGTTTATGACCTTTCCTTAATTGACTGAGCTTTAACTCTTTAATAACCACAAAATGTGCGTATACAATTATTATGGCTGCCCCTGTAATAAAAGGTTAATGTAAAGCCAGCAGGTTTAATAACCATCTTAATGCAATGTCAATGCTGTAGATTATATTGTTAATGCAATATTAATGCTGCAGGATATATTGTAGCTGTAAAATAATTTCTTTAATTCCACACAGTAAAACTAAGTAAGGTCGCCGGATCCAACCCTAACTATATCAAAAAAAGAAAATTCACAAGACAAATGACAAGAACTATGTAATTGTCCAAAAACTTATGGACCTCCGTGTATTTGCAGAGTTCTCCTTTTGCCGTAGGTTCTATTTTCCACCAGTGTGTCACGTATCATCTAGCAGGTGTTTCATGTTAAGGTGCAGACAAACATTACACTGACAAATGATGACGATTTTATTTTTATAGCACATTTCATTACATATACACTCAATGTGCTTAACACAGAAAATGGAGATGTGCAGGTTTACAATGCGGGGAAAACACAGAGCAGGACAAATCAACACCTGCTGACTTTAGCCTGTGTGAATAAAAAGGCTTTGCGTGTGTTAATAAAGTGCTTCACAACTGTGAACAGATGTAGAAAATAAACCACATCTGGCAAGTTTAAGCGACTAAGGCTGAAAAAACTGCAGACAGCTCAAAGTGCGCGGTTCCAAAGATAACATTTTAATGCTTCAATTGAAAAGACTACCAGTAAAAGACTATGCAGCATACCTTGATAGATATATGACCTGGTGGTAAATACGCTAAAGGGTTACCTAGGCAACCAGAGCCATGGATGTCTGCTAGTGTCCAACTGTCAGCAACAAACTGATGTGTGGAGAGCAAATTGCTTGCTGTGGTGCAGCCTAAATCCAGCCACATCATAGACTGTATATAAAGGATAGACACAGCTTCAGCTTCAGCCTGCACTCTTTCCAATGGCCAGCAGGGAGTGGCTTCAAAAAGAAGTCAAACTGCAAAGAAGATATGATCCAGTCACGCTTGATTTGTGACTTCACTAAACACTTTTTTGATGAAATGATAGTCTCAGTTGCTACTTTTGCTCACTTACTGAACGTAATCTGATGCTTACTTTAGAATAATGGTGTTTAAAAAGTAATAAGGTGAAGCACATTATGCCACTAATGGACAAGTTGCTACATATATTTTATGGGCATGTGGTGTCCCATTTCAAAATCCCAACAGGGTAACTGTGAAAATGCTCAGCCCGAGATTTCACTTTAACTTGATCACGTCCAACTTTTATATACAGTCTATGCACCAAAAGCATTTTAGAAATAAGCTTCCAGACCAAGCATTCAAATCAACTTTAGCATCGCAGGCAGGAGGGCCGAGCTGTTTTCTGTTTTGTCTGATTAGTTCAATTCACTTTTGACCTCACAGTATCCATCTCCCTCTATCATCAAGGCACAGCGTTGGTTATTTCGGGGCTATAAATCTATACATATTTGCAAATCATTCAGTTAAAAAAAAAAATCAAAAATATTATTGTTTTTATTGTAACATAATTAGGTGGATATTTATAGTTTCTTTTAAACATCAGTCTGAGTCCCAGAGCCTGAACCTGTTAACTGTTTATTCTGCAGATGCACTTAAGTTTCATTTTATTGTTTGTGGTTTGGACACTTTCGGTTCACCGCTGTCAGAAAATCAGTGATCCGTGATCCGTATCACTATATTCTCTCCACCGATCTTATCAACTGTGCAGCGCTGTGCACAATGACAGCAGTGGCTCTGTGCTGCTAACACACTGTTGGGGTGTCTTGCTTTAAAAATATTATTCTTGTTCAAGAAAGTTTTTATGAGCATTGCATTACTACAGTCACTGTAATTGGGGACCCGAGTGCTGATATTACACACAGTGCGTCCTCGGAGACTTGAAACACAAAGAATCTTTTCTTTCACAAACCAGGTCGAGGAGAAATCACACACACCCCTCCAGCTCTGACTCACTCTCACCTGACTGATTGATCGATGCTCTCCTTCTCACACACGCACTGGTTTCTCACACAGACGGAGCTAATCGACCAGGCAGAGCAGTCGAGCTCGGAAGCTGTCAGACTTGAATATCTGTCATCAGCTGAGCCGGAAATCAGGGGAAAGCTGACGGTGACCCTGTATTTGGGTCCATCCCGGAGCTTTCGGTCATGGTTTTCGAGTCTCTGGTCAGCGACCTGCTCAATAGGTTCATCGGAGACTACGTGGAGAATCTCGACAAGTCTCAGCTCAAGATCGGGATCTGGGGAGGTGGGTTCTGCAGCTAGCTAGGAACTGTCTCTGTTGTACACGCATCCGAGCCAGACTCCGTTCGAAAATTTCTAAATTTAGTGCTTGCGTCTTTTTGCACAACTTGACAAGTATAATTAAAGTGTCTGAACACATACTGTAAAGCGATAGAGTTTATTGATAATATCGGCATCAATTTAAGCTGTAATTTAGTATGTGTTCTGGTGAAATTTTAACTTTCGTTAAAGCTTCGTCTGGTGTTTGGGCTACACCTCCACTTAATATACAGCGAAGTAGAAGCGGAAGCTACTGAGTGCTGTGGTTGAATATTATTTTTTGCTGACTGGGGATGCTTTAAGTTTGTTAAATGTTCGCCGAACTAAAGAGTGACTCACAGCGAGAGGATAAACACGGACATGTGAGTGTTTTCACGTCCAGCTTTCACAGCGACTCGTTGTTATTGAATTACCGGATATTACAACGAGGTCAGGCGCTGGAGGGGGACTGAACTTTGCAGCCCACATTCGGGTCCAGTAACTGCAAGCAGACGGACCCTCAGCCCGCTGCACATGTCCTGGTGTTTGGGCCTCATCCAGATACCAGATCAGTCAGCGTGAAGTGGCGCTGAAGTTAAAGTGACACACAGAAGGTGCATTCAGTTAATTCAGTTAACCTGCAGCTTATCAGACACACACACACACTGCAGCACGTCTGCGGTTAAGCCATTATCATCAGCATGGTTATTTTTGTCACTGCTACACAGACTGATTAAATGCTTTCACTTAAACATATTAAAATGATGTTACAGCAAAGCCACGGCTGGAAATTTAATTGAATAGTCTTTCATGAGGAAGTTAACTGGGACTCATTAACCTTTTAATGTCTGTTACTTGTGCAATATAACAAGCAAACATCCTCAAGTTAGTTAGCCTTTGTGTACATGTTCAAACCAGTTTCAGTAAAAACTCCAGGACATTACATGTCAGTAATATGTGAACATGGCAGAAGTGTAACATGTGGGCAATGTGCTGCCGCCTGTCTGGCTACATTCCTGCTTCCTAATGTTTCCTCATATCTGTAAACATGCTGCTGGCACACATGAGAAGGAAGCTTCTCTCCACTAATCAAATACTGGCTTAGCTGCTTATGGAAAATCACCTGAAGGATTTCACATCCAGGTGGATCCTGGGCAGGTTTATCGATAAAACTGCTGTAGCAAAATCAGGCTGATACACCCGAGTATTTGTATCAGAATGAGTTTAAAGTTTTACCTTAATTTTGCCAAATGAAGCATTTAAAGGGATACGTGTGAAACATATGATTCTTTTTGTAAACACACAATCAGATATGCTGACTCTGATTCTTCTTCTGATTTCTTACAGGAAATGTTGTCCTTGAGAACCTGCGAGTTAAAGAAAATGCTCTGGTAAGTCCCAAACCTCACACACTGACACGTGCAGCCTGTGGTTTAGTGTGATGATTTTATAGAGTGGCCTGAGCTTTTAATGTAAAGGAGTCTGTTTTTGGCCTTTGTACTCTGCTTGGTTGTCACATGGTGTTGTGATGGTGTGATAACTGTGGCCTCCTCATGGTTACAGAAGATTGCTAGCTTGTTACATCATATGTGTTGTAAACACAGGCTAACCACATAATCTGTAGGCTGCAAAATTCTCACTTCCTGTTTGCTCTGAGATGCTTTAGTAGTTTGGAGTGTGTTTTGAGTGAGAATACTCAAAATGGCAGAGTTTAAGCCTGGACACCTGGCTCGTCATCCCTTTCCACAGGCCATGGTGCTAATAGTGTGTGCATTTGCGTTTCAGAGTGAGTTTGATGTTCCCTTCAAAGTGAAGGCCGGACAGATCGGTGAGTTCTGATGGTTGTTATTCACCTCATGCCATCTTTTTTGAAGCTCTTTGTGTGCTTTATTGCTTCACATCACAAGTCAGCCATCCCCATAGACCAAATATGTATCTACCCCCGCACACACACCCTCAAAACCTCGACGTTAGCATTTTGACACAGCAATGCTTCTTTTTTTTTTTGGCAGTAGCCTCAAGTGATCATATGTAAACATAATGGTAGGGTGGTAAATTCTTAGTTAATGCTACCAAACCTGTTTAGCAAGCTGCTGAAGGTTTAAGAGAGCAATTAAAAATCTAAGCTTACTCAGCTCCTTCCTGTTTAATCTGATGATGATCAGCTGGAAGTGATATCCCTACGTGCACGAGTGCAGATAGCCAGCATAAACACAAACACACCAAAAGCTGGACCAATCACCAGCATCTAGAAGACTTCTGTAAGGGTTGGGATGTTGAACATTTTCCTTTTGATAATCAGAAAGAATCTGTGTTTGTGTTTCAGGGAAGCTGACTTTGAAAATCCCCTGGAAGAACCTCTACAATGATGCTGTGGTTGCCACATTGGAGGGTCTTTACCTTCTGGTTGTCCCTGGAGCCAGTAAGTTATGCTGAATTTGCAGATAAGCATCTTTCCAGGCAAGTGTCACATGAAGTAGAAGAAGAAACAGGAAGTTGAACTCAGAAGGTGGACGATACATTTTCTTTTGAGCTGGTAATCAGTTGTATACAGCTTATGATAACTCCTATATACACACACACACACACACACACACACACACACACACACACACACACACACACACACACACACACACACACAGGAGAGAGGGTTTTTTTTCAGGCTTTTCTAACAGATGGCATCATGGAGGCGTGGCTAGTTTACTAACAGTGTGTTGCTTTTGATAAAGGAGTGTTTTCTCAGCTTTTATGTGTGTGTGTTCCAGCTGGATCTCAGCTGAAAACGAGTCCGTATAACGGTAAGCTACCAGTTCAGAGGTGGAGGTTCGGGTTTAGGTCCGATCCGTTCTCTGGGCTTCCTGTCAGGGCTGCACGATGTCAAAAAACAAATAAGTGTATGATAACAGCGGTTTAACTTGTAATCCGTTTTTAAATTCCTTCAAAGTAAAAGCCTCTATGCTGTTAGATTAGTGGAGAGCTTTTACTGTGAAACTGCTACAGCTTTGTGTTGAATTTGGATTTAAGGTGTGTAGAAAAACCTTTCAGGTAAAAACAAAAAACAGCAATTTCCAGTAAACTTATCGTGCAGCTCTGATTAACCGTCTCGGTGGTTTTGTGTAGAGGTATCTGGTTTCCCGTCTGGGGTTCTTCCTTAATCTTGATGTAGGGATTTCTGAAAACTAATCCTGGGATGTTTCAAAGGGATATATGGGGATCTGGAAAAGGTTTGTGTCCAGTAGGAAGAAAAACTCCCTTTTAACCAGGCTCAGGGAGGGGCGGGGCCATCTGCTGCAACTGGTTGGGGTGAGAGAAAGAAGTCATATTACAAGTGTAATATGTTTTGTTTCTTTTCTATAAGCGGCTCTTACTTAAAGACTGATTGTAACAGTTTTTTCATGTGATCCTGTTTTGACTTCAAGTAACCCAAAGGAGCAGTTTTGCTCTGTGCGCAAGAAAAACAGAACCAGAGATGATATGCAAAGACAATGTTTGCGCAACAAAGCGAGATACACAGCAGCATGCCAGTAAATGCTTTATAAAGATGACAACACCTTGAACACATTTGTAAGATACACAGTAACTCCTGACATGCTGAATGTAAACTGAACTTTAGTTTGTTTGTGGTGAAACTCCACAGGGAGCTCCAACTACACGGAGAGGTCCCGTGAGGGACGGCACGGACAAACTGGCTCTTTATCCAGTAGGAGGAGACAGTTCAGAGCAGGCACCAGGTCGACGCTGGTGGAGGTTAAAACTAACTCTGGCTTTGTTTTGGTTGTTTTTCTCAGCATTAAAGTATGATGCAGCGAAGGAGGAGCGTTACCAGCAGGAGGCCAAGCAGAGGGAACTGCAACGCATCGAGGATGCGCTGCAGATGGCCGCACGCAGGGGTGAGTCAGTCTGACCTCAGTGACACCTGTGGATACCTGTGGATTTTTCTATTTCCTGCTTCATTTGCCATCTTTGCTCTGCTAAATTTTCCTGTGGTTTTAACTTTCGCTTCCTCCAGTTCACATTTTTCCCACCACACAAACAGGCACAGTTTTAGTTCCTCCACTTGGTGTTTCTGCGAAGAAACCAGAGTCTCAGTTTAGTCCTAGATATTTTTTCAGGGTATTTTTAAAAAAACATTTTGCAGCACTGAACTCAGATTTTTTTTTTGCAGGTTTGCAAACTAAACAGCTTAAGCTACCAAATAATTCTCATCCCGTATGTGCAGATTCTACCCAGATGTGTGTGTTAAGTGTCAGAGCTTCACTGTGAGGTTTCAGGTCAGAAGTGTCCAAACCAGACCGCCGCAGTGTGTGAATCATGTCCTGCACAGGTGAATGGATGAATGTATTAACATCCTGTTTGTCCCGTTCATGCTGCGTTGGCTGTCAGCATCTCAAACCGGAGATCTGCTGTTCAGTCTGGAGAGCGTGGTTTACAAGGAGCCAGTCAAGGGTAAAGTGCACAGTGCGGCACACACAATGAAACATAAAAGTTAACGCACACAGACACACAGGTCGGCGTCACACACGTGTGTAGGTGCATGCTGGCATCAGAAGGTAAGGCTGCATTTCACAGCTCTTCAGTCCAATAAAAGTCCAGTTAAAAAAAAAAAAGCTTCAGATGTTCAGGGATTTGAATTTGAATCATTCTTTGTTTGTTTTTTTTGGCCATATTGCTCCATTAATTAGCCGTTTGCCTTTAGTTAATAAACACACATTATCTCAGAGCTCACTCTGATTATGTCAAGAAATGTAAGAGGTGCTAGTTTGTATCTCTGCCCCCCATCTGTGCTCTCGGGCTCGCACATGTTCAGCAGTTTGGTTTTAGTGTTGAATGTGTGAGTCTTCTGCTGCTGCTTCCTGCAGTCTGTGTGCTTTCGGGCTTTTCTCACACTAACTGCCGTCTCTTCCTTTAACGCTGCCAAAGTCCCAAAAGGACGTAAAAAACACAAAAAGCACAAAAAAGCCTTGAAGAAGCTGAAACGACATGACCACAAAGAAGGTGAGTTTCACATTTTCACTGAGTTTGTGCTTTAAAACAGGCGCGTGGTCCTTTTGTTTGGATCAACCATTCAGAACGATGTTACTCAGCTGGGAGATTCTGTTGTTCTGGAAAGATGGTCTCATAAGTTGTAACAGAGAGTGATTATCCTTTGACTTATACCATTAATGAAGCAGACTTTTATCATTCAAGGACCCGGGAGCATTTTTATAAAGTGGTTCATGTAGAGTATCGGGCTTACGAGAGACACCAGTGTTCATGTCAGGTTAATAATATACATATAAGATCTTAAATAATACAGTGCCAATACAGAATTACCTTCCCGTTTAAATAAGGTTTCTGAAGCCACTTCTCTTACACACTGGGAGTCTCTCTTCTGACAGGAGTTAGGCAGACTGCCGTGCAGCATCCCTTTTTAGGCTGTTAGGTTGTTAAGTGATGAGCTGGACATGAATAGAGCGCACTGTGGAGGACCTAATTCCTAATTTGTGAATACTTGACTCTTCCTGTGACTTCTCTGCTCCTTCTTTCTCTCTGATCTTTGAGCTTTTGCTAGCTGCTCTGTTAAACTGCACTGCTGTCTCCTCTACCTTACCTCACAGGTGTGTCTGAGTCACTACAGTCCTGTTTTTAAGCTGAATGAACTCAGTACTGCAAACAGTTCTTCATAGTAGTTCAGTGAAATTATTTATTTTTGTTTAGACATTTTTCCTGTAAGGCCCCAATCACACATGCCTAGAGACCCACCCGGAAACCACTGGTTGCTAGGAGAAAATGTGTAATGCTAGCCACATAGTGAGTGAAAAACCTCATCTTTGTAGTGGCTCCATGAGGTCACCAACAGCTCGCTAGGCCTGTGTGACAGGGTCTCTTTGCAGTCTAGTCCATTTGGATATTTCGATGGTTATGCAGTGTGTTTTCACATTTAAATTCTGGTAAAGGTGTTCAGTGTTATTTAATATGCCAGGTGGTACCACCAGCCTCCACCCACCTGGTCACTATGATCAACACAAAGCCTGTTGGTCCTCAAAATATTACACTAAACGAACTGAAACAATAGTTTTGACTGATACCACTTATAAATATTCTAGAAAGATTGCAGTTTTACTTTTTATTATTTTGGCCATTTCTATATGGTAGTGAAAATCTGATCTGTGAAGAGGTCAGTGTGAAATCACAAGACAGGTAGCATCA
This sequence comes from Mchenga conophoros, assembly GCF_057382185.1. Classification (NCBI taxonomy): domain Eukaryota; kingdom Metazoa; phylum Chordata; class Actinopteri; order Cichliformes; family Cichlidae; genus Mchenga; species Mchenga conophoros. The sequence goes on from NC_140526.1 coordinate 3,955,998, forward strand.
GTTCAAGCTGATTTGATATTTCAGGATCTCTGTTACATATTGGTTTCTTGGACCTGCCTTTTAAAGCTCAGAATCTTTTTATGAATGAACAGAAACAAACCATCTGTATCCAGCGTGAAGTAAAAATGGTATGAATCCAAGTAAGACTTGCTTTATACTGTTTATTGTTTCAGACAAACCCAAGGAAGAAAAGAAGGACACGTTTGCGGAGAAAATGGCCACTCAGGTGATTAAAAACCTGCAGGTGAACATCAGCAGCATCCACTTGCGCTACGAAGATGATGTAAGTACTGATCCAGGTTCAAATCCGGATACTCGTTAAGGTGAGTCAGCTCATGTCTGCTCTGTTTTGTTTTAGCTGTCGGATCCACAGCGCCCCCTGTCTATGGGAGTGACGCTGTCAGAGCTCAGCCTTAAGGTAACATATACGCATACACACTTCCAACTACCTGTGCAGTTGCTGTTGGTACATCGCTGTGTTTTCTTTGGGTTTTTTTAGACCACTGATGCGACCTGGAAAGAGTGCATCCTGAACGAGGCAGCAAAGATCATCTATAAGGTGACAGATGCTCTGCTTGCCCTCTAATTCTGTGTTCCTTGTTATCTGGTGTTTGTAAGCTTAAAGCTTAAATTGCACGTCACCTGTGTGAAGGATGCAGAATAGCTCATCGGTCATGTGATGTGGATCGATCCATGATTTTGATTGCTGCTGTTTACATGTTTACCGCAGCTCGGGAGTCTGAAGTCTCTCTGCGCCTACTGGAACGTCAACAGTCCGATCTTTTACAAAGGATCGTGGGAGGACATCGTGGTGAGTTGGGAACAGAGTCACCTGATTTGAGCTGATTCTTAATTAACAATAAAAATATAACAAGAATAAAAAGTAAAAATAAAACTAATGATAAGTGAAAAGGCATGTAAATGTTAACTACAGCTATAAAGCTGTTGCTTAGTCCTAAACCTTTAATTTAATTTGAGCAAATAATGAGGTAATCGTCATCATTTCATGGAGTCATCCAGTGATCCCTATGTTGGCTGTAACCAACCATAAAGGGAGACACTGTAAGTTGCATTAATTTCAACAGTTTGCAAGATGAGAGCCACAAATGTACGTACCTGTCAGCCGAGTGACCCTAATTCTGTTGTCAGAGGAAACATTCACGCTCATCGTCTGTCTCCTCCTCTCGTGCAGGGCCAGCTAAAATCTGGGATTTGCACTAAGGACCAGGAGCTTCCTCACTATCAGTACAGTGAGTTCAACACTTCTTTTAAAAGGAGGAACAGCATTCACATAGTTCAGCCTCCCTGTTCTGTTGCATTTCTGTATTTACCGTCTTACACTCAGTGAAATCCACACAAATTTCACCCATAAATATTTTTCTCCCTGAAGTTTTCAAACCAATCTTCGCTTCGGCTAAAATATGCATCAACCCGAGCGCTGAGCTGGAGCTGAAGAGTCCGAAGGCAGATCTTCAGCTGGAGGTCCAGAGCATTGCCATCGAGATGACCAAACCACAGGTAATATGAGACCAAGATGGGAGGCAAAGACAGGTGAGACTGTTCTCTAAACATTCCCCTCGGATTCCTGTACAGTACCTCACCATGGTGGAGCTGCTGGAGTCCATCGACTGCATGGTGAAGAACGCCCCCTACAGGAAGTTCAGGCCGGACGTCCCAGTGAAAGGAAATGTCAAACTCTGGTCTGTTTTGTAAAGTTTACAATTCGGAGATGATCAGGGAACAAAATCGACTCAGAAACTCACAAATATTTGCTTCCTCTGCCTCTCTCAGGTGGAAGTACGGCGTCAACAGCGTGACAGAGGTCCACATCCACCCTCTTTCACACACGTGGTCCTGGTCTAACATTAAACGTCATCGGGAGAACCTGAAGGCTTACAAGAACGCCTACAAGACCAAACTGCTGAGCCAGGGCAAAGTGAGCCAGGAAACTGAGCAACAAGTCCAGGTAAAGGTGTCTCTGTACAGCAGCGCCAAGCTTAAACAGAGCGCACACCCAACAGAAACCACAGTCGCTCACATGTAGCTGTGGTGGTGAGTCAGAGCTAACAGTATCAAGTGGGAATTTTATCTCCACCAATTACACAAAGCACTCTGTAATCTTCCACCACTCTGCTGAAGATGACGAAGATGAAGTAACTTAAGATCACTTTAAAATGAACGAAAATTCCAGTCATGTGTTTGATTTCTGCTTTTTTGCCTTAGTTACTGAATGTAACTAATGAATCCTAATTATGAGGATTTTGGCTGCCAATAAGAGCTCATAAAGAAGCTGAACTTTGCTGCTGCTGTTTCCCTGCTGTTTGCTCCTCCAGGATCTCGAGAAAGTTCTGGATGTTTTCAACATCACTCTGGGCCGACAACAGGCGCACATGGAGGTAAACACAGTGACTGAAATTAGACCAGAGGAGAGTTCAGGCTAGCTATACGCCATATGCTCGTCTTCCCCCCCCCCTGCAGGTGATCAGATCAGGACAGAAGGTGGCAGCAAAGAAGGTGGCGGCAGGACAAAAGCAGGGAGGAGGTTTCTTCAGCAGCTTATTTGGGAGGAAGGCTAAAAAGGAGGAGCAGGCGCCAGAGGAGAGCAAAGAGCCGGAGAGTAAGTGATATTCAGATTCCCCTTAAAAACCTCGCTCTGTCCAAACTGGCGGCTGAAAGCGTGTCTGCCGTTGTTCAGGTTCAGGACTCGACCAAATCATGACCGCAGAGGAGAAGGAAAAGCTGTACACAGCCATCGGGTACAGTGGCAGCTCTCACAATCTGGCTTTACCCAGAAAGGTAAACACACCTGCTATCTGCATGCTCGTGGGCTTTGTAGATGATAAGTTCAAGTTTCCCATTGTTGCCTTTAGCACCCTCATCAGAGCAAACTATATCCAAGTAAACACTCAGTTTTAATTATCCGGTTGTAAAAATCTGACACTCGGATTAACCGTGTGAGGTGTCTATGCAAAGAAGCATTTCATGCTTCTACAATCATGCTGCAGCGTCCTCACTCAGCGGCTGACTAATTATAGACATTTTGTTTTTCATCATTTACACGCCCACAAATGTCAAATGAAGCGCAGATTTGAAAATACCCGACTCTACTTGAAGCAGGACCCAGACTTTTTGGTAACACTGAGCTGGCGTGAACTTGTCTGTTTCAGTATGTAGCTGTGATCGTCAATTTCCAGCTACTGAGGACTTCGGTCACGGTCAGAGAGGAACCCAATGTACCAGAGATCCTCAAGGTCCAGATGATCGACCTCAAGACGAAAATCTCTCAGAGGCCCGGAGCTCAGGCCATCAGGTCAGGGGTTTTTATTTTACACACATGAAATAAATCAACCTGCTGAAATATTCTAGTGCTACTTTTGGTGGAAGGTCCACATATCCATGTCAGTCTGACTGGTATTTGTATTGACCCTGCTCTGCTGCAGGGTGGAGACGACCTTGCAGCACTGGTATGTTACTGGTTTGCAGCAGCAGGGGGCGACGCCCTCACTCATCGCCTCAATGGGCGACTCGTCCTCGTCTCTGCTCAGCGTTTTGTTCGAGTTGAACCCCGAGGAAAGCACTGGTGACCAGCTGCTCAGAGTCGAGTCTCAGCCTGTGGAGATCATCTATGATGCGGTAATCGTTCTGATCACGTTTGCCTTAAACCACCTTTCACAGTAAATGAAAGCTGCTTGTCTTTCGTATGTTGCGTTCATTTAGTTTCTGTTAGTCTTACTGGTGTCTGTGTCTTCTTCTTCTTCTTTAACCCATTTAAGTGTCTCTGGGAAGTCAAAGATGGTTGTTTCTTATGATTCCTGTCTCTCTCTGTGTTTTCATCCTTCAGCTGACAGTCAACAGTATCGTCGACTTCTTTAAGACAGAGAAAGGTGTGGATCTGGAGGTCCTGACCACGGCCACACTCTCCAAACTGGAGGAGATCAAAGAGAAAACTGCCACAGGTCAGTAACTATTTTCTGTTCAAACCAGCAGTTACGGTGGAGCAGGGGTCCATTGTCCTCACGGCTGAACAGGTTATGTAGTCCTATGATGATCAGGACTGTTGGGTCCATACCAGGACTTTAACCTCCTAGGACCTGGCGTCCACATATGTGGACATCACATTTTGGGTTATTTAGACCAAAATACTCAATTTTGCTCTACAAGGGCCTGATATCCACTTACGAGGATGTTATGCTGCTACTGTTCTATCGAAATTCTAAACGAATATCCTCATATGTGGCTCTTATTTTTCTTAGAAACATAAATCAGGAAAAAAACCCAACCTAGTAATTCTTTGTTTTTACATTCATCGGGTCCCAATCAGCCCAAATATCAAAGAGAAATTAAAAATGCATGCCGTGGAAGAGTTCGGGTCTTAGGACTTTAAGGGATTCATGTCTCTGCAGGTTTGTCTCACATGATTGAGACTAGAAAGGTCCTGGACCTGAGGATCGAGTTGAAACCGTCCTATCTGCTGTTGCCAAAGTCGGGCTTCTACAGCAGCACGGCGGACCTCATTATCGTGGACTTTGGCTGCTTTCAGGTCAGTCCTTTTAGTTTTACCCCTGCTTTTAAGATGAAAATACCTTTTTTATAATATTTTCATGATGATAACCAGTTTCTTTAATATTCTCTAACTATAAAAATAATAAATACACATACTGACCTTAAGAAAGTCAGCTGTGTCTCGTAAAAATTTCCGTTACAGTACAGTTTAAGTTCTGGATATTTTACAGTTGTTTTCCTAAATTCCTGGTGTGCCTGGGTTTTGCCTTTTTATAGAACTGGCCTCATAAATGTTTTGTGGTTTGACCTTACAGCTCGTAGTGCAACAGATAAGACAACAGCGTGAGTGTTTACAGGCCTGCACTACAGCCTGTCACTTAACACCAGTGTGTATTTGTTGGTCTGTAGTTAAACAGTGTTGAGCAAAGCGGCATCCGGTCGTCCACTTCCTCCTTCTCGTCTCTGGAGGAAATCATGGATCGAGCCTATGACAGATACAGCGTGACGCTGAGCCGAGTTCAAGTGCTTTACAGCAAGTCAGGTACATCAGCGCACAACAACAGAGCTACACATACACAAAAGTGCAAGTATTGAATACATATAAGGCATATAAGCACCAGCTCATTCACCATATTTATGTTAACGAGCAGTAGAACAGGTGTACCTAACAAAGTGGCCAGTAGGTGAACTGTGTTTCCTCAGATTACATCTGTTATCATTTTTAGTTAATTTGTCGTAACCTGATTCCAGGTGAGGCTTGGAAGGTAGCACGGCAGCAGGGTTCTTCATTCCAACACATCCTCCAGCCGATGGATCTCACTCTCAGTTTGGCCAAGTGCATGGTGGAAAAGGATGCCAGGATGCCCAGGTATGATTCCCACCGGTGAACAGGCGTTCAAATTCTCTGCTGACTCGTCTGCACTCACCTGTGCACCTTATCCAAATCGTTTCTGGCGTTTCAGGTTTAAGGTATCGGGCGAGCTGCCTTTGCTACACGTTAAGATCTCAGACCAGAAGATCCACAGTGTCCTCGAGCTGGTCGACGGCATCCCTCTACCCAACGTGGACTCCTCGCCATCCACCCCAACACTGAAGGTACGTTTGGTACAGACCGTTCGTCTTGCAGCTAAGCACTAATATAGAAAGGATATATTGGGATTGGAGGAGTGAGTGATGATGGAAACTTCAGAGCAAAAACATTTGGGGGGTGGTAGAGACAGGTGAAAGTTTGGGGAGTGATGGGGAGGTCAAGGGTGAGGACTGAGGGATGTTAGAGGGATTGCAGAGAGAACTTTGGGGAGTGAGAGTTACCTGCACTTCGATGTTTAGCTGACCGTGTTTGGGCGATTCTTGTTGTAGGTCTTGCCGTTGGTGGAGGTGAGACCGCGAGCACTTGACCTTCCCCCCACCCTCCTCGACACCATGGAAACGGGTAAGTGCTTGGTGCATTTCGACTGACTATTGTTTTTTAACAAATTAAAAGCTTTAAAGCTACGCTGTACGACGCTGTGGGCTGTGACTGATGCTGTCGTGCGTAATTTGTGTTCAGATTCGGATGAAGACACCAGTGAGAAATCAACAGATGAGGATCATCAGCGCTCGACTGTGGAGGATCTCACTGATGTTCACTTCAAGTTTGAAGTCAAAGAGGTGTGTGAATGTTTGGCTCTCGTGTCAGGTCATCATGCGACCCATGAGGAGGGGGTGGGGTGCGGTGTCCTAGTGTTAAATGAGAACGTGTGACCGAGCAGCGTGCGATGTGTTCAGGTGCTGGTGGAGCTGACCCGGCAGGTGGAACAGGAAAAGACTTTCCTGTCCTTCAGTATCTGTCACCTGGGAGCCGAAGGGAAGAAACGAAGCTTCGACCTGAGCGTCACCTCGTATCTGCAACGAGTCATGCTCGACTACTGCGACCTGCCAGGTAGCACAGATGCTATTAACATCATAATTTAAACGAATTCTTTTGTGTTGTGTACCTGTTCATAGTCTCCATTTGTAGTCGTGATATTTTTGTTCTTTTTTTTAAATGTGTTTTTGTTGTTTCAGGTGGTACAAAACAGCCTCTCCACCTGATCAGCTCCTCGGAGCAGGGCACCAACCTGCTGAAGGTGGAGTTCATCAAGGTAAGATTAAACACACCACCAGCAGACTCACCTGTTTGGTCTACATGTAGTACTGGATCTCACTGCTGGTGATCCTGCTCCTCAGATATTTCACTCATTTTAGGACATGGACACACTTACACTGCCATAGGGGCTCATTTCATTGTTGGGTTTTTTCTCTGTATGTATTATTGTAGGATCTACTGTATGATATAAAGCACCTTGAGGCGACTGTTGTGATTTGGCGCTATATAAATAAAATTGAATTGAATTGAACCCCCTATGAGCAAGCACTTTGGCGACAGTGGGAAGGAAAAACTCCCTTTTAACAGGAAGAAACCTCCGGCAGAACCAGACTCAGGGAGGGGCGGGGCCATCTGCTGTGATTGGTTGGAGAGAGAGAAGGGAGACAGGATAAAGACATGCTGTGGAAGAGAGACAGAGATTAATAACAAGTATGACTGAATGCAGAGAGGTCTGTTTACACATAATAGACACAGATTTGGGACAGGTCACAATCATGTAGTAAGTGGGGTCGTGGTGTGACTGAAGATTGTGTTGATGTGGCCAAAAATGGCTCAGAACACCACAGTTCAGATCGTTTTGCCTGGCGCTATCAGTCCGGTAACATAGTCAGGATCGGCCTTTTATCCAGCAAACAGAAACATGAACCCGCTGAACGTGTTTTTGTGTCTCTGTGCTGCCGCAGGCCGACCCCGCCGGTCCCAACTTCCAGACACTGTTTGAAAACACTGAGCAGACGCTGAAGGTGAGTGGGCGAGCGGTTCTTTTATTCCACTGTTAAAATCAGCATTTAGTCATTCAGTTTATGACTTTTTTTTGTTCTTAATACAAACAACACAAACATGTGACTCGACATTTGTTGGTCATTCAGGGATTATTTCCTGTCCAAGAAGCGCTTTAAAAAGTGTGGGTCTGGATGTTTTATCTCTGAAACAAATAGTGGCTCGCAGTCAGTCGGTTCATGATGCCATGCTTCCTCTCAGGTGTCTCTCTACTGCTGTTTCAGGTGGAGTTTTCCTCTCTGGACTTCCTCCTTCACACTAAAGCGCTACTCTCAACCATCAATTACCTGAACAACGCCATGCCATCACAGTTCAGCGGAGACAAAGACAAAGATGTCAAAAAGCAGGTGGAGAAGACTGGAAAGAGCCGGACAGGTGAGGCTTAACCATCTGGTTACAGGTGTGTCTTGAATGATCTTCATGTGACAGGATATGATTCTCGTTCTCTGCAGTATCTAAAGGAGCTAAGGATGCAGGAATATTCAATTTCAAGTTGGTCGCCATGTTGGGTTGTTTCCATGTGGAGGTGTGTGATGACCGCCGTAGCATCGCTGACATCAGAGTCCAAGGTGCGAACACTTGAGCTGAAGTGAGAGATAAAAGCACGGGCACGCTGACGGCACACGATCAAGCATAAATTGTGGTCATGTGACCTCTCTGCAGGAATCGACGCGTCTGTGTTGGTGCAGCCGAAGGAGACGGAGGTGTTCGCACGGCTGCGAGACATCGTGGTCACAGACGTCAACCCCAATACCATCCACAGAAAGGTCCGCAGCAGGAAAACTTGCTGGAATACTTTGTTTCCACAGTGTATTTGTACATGTGATATTTTTGTATACTATTTATGTAGCGCTGTAAAACTGTGCACCTTGCTTTCCCACAGGTCTGCTCTGAGTAGGAGATGCTCTGTATCTCATTGTACATGTGTATAGTGACAATAAAAGGCATTCTATTGTATTCTATTCTAAAGGCGGTAGAAAGACAGACTTCTCAGATCATTAAGTAGGATGTTTAACATTGATTTCAAGTGGATTACTCATTTCCAGCTCTATATTTTCATTCTTGAAATCCACTAAGGTTGTTTTTTATTACTCGCACTTTAAAGTCCTGTATCCTTTTATGAGCCTATAACAAGCTGCTTAACTGCCCTTCCTTTAAGGCCAGCTTTCTGCCTCTCATAAGCAGGAAGGCTTTAACAGCATCAGCATGTGGATCCGGCTGCTGTTCTGTCAGCCACAGCTGGTTCCCTGAGACAACCATAACAGAGAGATCCATTCTCACTGATGTCGTACAGACCCAGGAGTGAATATTAGCTGTCTAAAGCAGAGGTTTTCAAGCAGTCTGAAGCCTGAGCATCTGTCATGCTAACAGTACACGTGCCACAATATATGATCAGATCTGCTTTCTGCCTTGAGTCCAGACAAAGAAGCTACTTTAGAAGTTTGTGTGCACTTAAGTGTCTTTGTTTTTCTGTAAAAAGTCAGCTGGGATCTTTTAGTACTAGAATAAGTTCTGTACTCTGTCTCGAGTCATGGAAAGTGCCGCTGTGGTCTTTTCTTCACCCTGCAGGCAGTGTCCATCGTGGGTGAGGAAGTGTTCAGCTTCAAACTCTCTCTGTTTCCCGGGGCAACCGAGGGCGACGGCTACGGCGACATGTCGAAGGTGGACGGGAAGGTCACCCTGCGCCTGGGCTGCATCCATATCGTCTACCTGCACAAGTTCCTCATGTCTCTGCTGGTAAGGAGCGTCATATTTCTCTACACATTAAATGCACATTCACACTCAGCCCTGACCTCCACACAGGCGACCCCTAAAAGGCCAGATGACTGTTGTCTCTGTGTGGAGGCCGTTGGGCTCCTGGTTACGGTTGCCCTCCTGATTGTGATGGTGCTTATAGGTTAATGTATAAATACACAAACACATGTGATGGACACACACACACACACACACACACACACACACACACACACACACACACACTTCTAGTCTTGAACACATTTCATTTTTAAACACACATTTCGGTGTTTAAATGTGATGTGGGCTCTTTCTTTCATTTGGCTTCTCAGATTCCTATATCGAAGTATTAATTTCCTTCATTTGTTGTGAGTGTGTTGCTTTTGTTTCTGTGCTCTTCAACTTAACACAGTCACTAACTACAGAACTAGTCTTTGCCTTGTCTGTGTGTGGCCAATGTCCTCTATGATCCAGCAGTCCACGCTCACACATCTGCAGTTTCAGGTGACGTCTGCAGCACATAGCAGGATACCGTGAACAGTCTGACATGCTTCCTAATCAACCTATGTTATATTATCTGTGACACACTGTGGCCCAAATCTAATCGGCTCCGCCCTTCTACACTCAGCCACTCTGTGATCAGCGTGGCCGGTATCCTGCAGGTTTTAGATGTCCTTGATCCATCACAGCTGATTCAAATGGCTAAATGACCTCCTCAACATGTCTTGAAGTTCTCCAGAGGCCTGGTAACGAACTAATCCTGTGATTCAGGTGTGTTGACCCAAGGTGAGATCTAAAACCTGCAGGACACCGGCCCTCGAGGCCTGGAGTTGCCCTCTAGGATATCAATTAAGTACTTATACTTAAAGTGCTTAAAGTACTTTTTTGCCTCTTTTAAACTCGATTACTTTTCCTTTGTTGAATTCTACCAGGAACTGAGACATTCATGAGAGTTTATGCCACTATCAGACGGCTGTATCAGGATTATGTGCTTCACTTGCTAAAAAAACCCTTCTGTTTCCTATTCAAGCTCTTTGCAGAATTTCCAAAATTCTCTGCTTTGCCTTTTCATTCTGAAGAACAGGAGATAATTAGCAATGAGTTTTTTCATATACATGCAAGTGATTTTATTTATTGTGAGATTATTCCGTTAAACGTCCCTCTGTAAGTGTTTGAAGTCTCCTCCGTACCAGAACACAACCGCTGCTGCTCCTTAATGGTGGTTTATAAACCCATTCCAACCTTTTGATAAGTTAATTTCAAATTTCATTCCGTGTGGTTGACCTCTGTGAAATGAGTGAGTGTGAGTAGGGATGGACAGAAATTGGCTCCATGTCACTGTGAAATGAAACTGTATTGTACTCTATATGTTCAGTTGCTTTTGGCTTCAGCTGTCACTGTAATGTCTGCAGGACAGTCGTCGGGAATCAGCTTTAGTTTAAACTCTGAACTTCTCTGATGTGTTTGTAGCTGTAGAGTCAAATCAGAGATGTCTTGTTCCCTGTTGCATGACCTTTCTCTGCAGTTCTTTGTCTCTCATCTTTCTTGTCTTGTTGATGTGTTTTGTTCTTGCAGGCTTCTTTTAGCTTTCAGTATACATCTGGTGACGAGGTACAGCATCCAGCATGCACCTCTGAACTGCACAAAACCTTCTGCTTTAGCTTCACTCGACAACACCGCTGCACCACCAGCTTAAATATCATCAGGTTTAACGTCCCAGAGGGACCCTGTCTCTGTGAGCGGATTAACCCCCGTCTCTACCTTCTACTCGTTGGTCGTAGACTCGGGTTAATCTGAATGGCGCGATATGACGAGGTTTAACTTTGAGGGAGAAGGGAAGTGACAAAAAGACAACTTTAAATATACTCTCTGCTCATGCTTTCTTTGATCAGCTTCTCATCACATCTGTATTTATTTCTCATTTCATAACTTTAGAAAATATGAATACGTCTGACCTCCCATGACACATTGTCCTCAACTCATCAACAGAATGATGATTAACGGACTATAATGCATCATCTATTTGGAACCAGTTTATTTTTATAAATTAAAATATCAAAAGAAGTAAATAAGGAAAACTATTCATATGTTTAAGAAGCAGGAAACACATTTCAGTCTTTTTACAAAGCCTGAGCTCAACCCAATGTTGCAAAATAGCTGTTGGCTTGTAGGGCTTGCTTCACTTTCATTTTTCTAAAACGCTACTTTTAATTTTTATTATTTCATTACCCTTTTGTTTATCCAGGTAAAATCTCTTTTCCAAGAGCAACCAGGCCAAGAGGGCAGACGTACGGTGTAGTTCTCATATTGTGCGTTTATATTCGTTGTCAGTGCAATTTAATGGATGTCTTTAGGGTGTGTCAACAATCTGATTTCTGCAGTATAAAAGTAAACCCCACCTGCGTGACATAGAAATCCAGGCAGTTACAAATTTGTAGGATAGCCGACAGTCCAGCAGAATCATCCTCAATGAGCGTGTTTCCACCAAACTGTTACTGAAACAAAGCACATGAGACAGGAAGTCACTCAAAACCCTGAGCGCCACCCGTCTGAGACCAGGAGATGGTTAAAACAACTGGTTTGAATGTTCGGCAGAGTGAGCACGGACACAGGGAGAGATGACAGAAGAAGGAATGCTTTTCATGCACAGCATCTGACAGTAATCAGAGCTCACGTCCTCCATATGTGCTATGCAAATCACTCAGCTGCCCTCATTATCCCCCCCACACCCTCACTGCCACCCCCCCGTCAGTCACATGACCTTTGCCTGTGTGACGTCTCCTTAAAGCGGGTTTGACTTTCATTCTTGTTTCATACGTCAGTCGTGATATGAACCTTTTAACTTCTACACTCAGCTCGATATTTACGATATTAAAAATGTTCAAAAAACGTAACTAATGTAGTTTCCACGTCTCGGTTCCAACTCCTGATTTCAAGTGCCAGCTGGTGTGTAAGCGCAGCGACTTTAAAGCCTGCCATCAGCATGAGGTTCATATCCCTGTGAAGGTTTGTGAAACAGAAATGAACCTGTGCACACAGTGAACTCCTCACATTGGCCCTCTGACTTGCTCCTTCATGGCGTCTCTCTAAGTCTACTCAAGTCTGTCATCTCACACCTGATTGCTTTTGTTCTTCAGATGTTCGTCGACAACTTCCAGACCGCTAAAGAAGCTCTGAGCGCCGCGACGGCTCAGGCAGCGGAGAAGGCCGCGTCGAGTGTTCTAGACTTCGCCCAGAAGAGTTTCCGTTTGTCCATGGACATCAAGCTGAAGGCCCCACTCATCATCATCCCCCAGTCCTCCACCTCCTGTAATGCTGTGGTGGTGGATCTGGGTCTGATCACGGTGGGAAACAGCTTCTCTCTGCAGCCGGTGGAGGGTTTCCCTCTGCCAGCTGTGGTGGAGAAGATGGATGTCCAGCTGACGCAGCTGAAACTGTCCAGGTAACAACATAAGAAATGTGAATACACTGACTGTGAGCAGGGCTGGAAACAGTTCTGCTTTTGCTTAATTGTGTTTGTTGGTTTAAATCCAGCTAAACTCAGGTTGTTTAGACCTCACTGGGACTTAGAAATGGTACCAATGCACTGATTGCATCCAGTTCTCTTCATCGCTTGGCGTCTTCGTACACACCAGTTGATGGGAAATGTTTCTCCTCTTAGCTGCACTGAAACATGACGAAGGTCCAGCAGATAAAAACAGATTCCACTGTGCTTTCAGAACCACACTGAAGCGAGACTCTCTGCCCGACATCGAGATCCTTCAGCCAATCAACTTAGAGCTGCTTGTCACCCGAAACCTGGCAGCTTCCTGGTTCTCTAAGATTCCCGGAGTCCAGGTCCAGGGAGTGCTCCGGTCCCTAAATGTAGGTCTCTCTTGTTTTCCTGAACCAGGATTCAGACTCTGCAGAGTGAGACTTAAACCTTTATTGTGTATCCATCAGATGAGTCTGGGTGAGGAAGATCTTGGTGTACTGATGAAGATTCTAGTAGAGAACATTGGAGAGGGGAACAAAGAGCACAGCATGGATGTGAAGAGACAGGTGGCCCAAGGTGATTCACTCTCACAGCACATGATGGGAAATGAAATAAGTTGGAGAAAAGTCATTTTCAGCTTGTAAATTCAGACACAGCTGAAGTGATTATCTTTGGACTTAACCAGATCCTTACTCCAGTACTGTGAAGAACCCAGGAGCAAGTTTTAACCATGTTATGTTCTATGACTTGCAAATTAAACAAATATCTAGTACTGCCTTCTTTCATCTGTACAATAAAATGGTGTCTGGTTCATTCAGCAAAAGGGCAGAGCTGCAGGGACCCAAATCTGGTGGGCAGGTGGTGGTGGGTGGAGACCAGTATTTACTTTTTCTGGGCATTGAAACTGCACACACGAATGTGTTTTAATCACCGCTTTGCTTCCACAGAGAAAGCAGAGCTTGCAGAGCAGCTGGTAGATGTGGTGTCATTACCACCAGCATCTAATGGTGCTGTGGCCGCAACCAATGGAATTCAGAATGAAAACACCATCAGCGTTCTCCTCAACTTTGAAGTGGAAGAGGTACGAAATCTGCCAGAGCTCAGAGTCTGACTCACTTTTCCTCTGTTTCAAGAGAACATCAGTCTGTGGAGACTTTAGAGAGTCTGAAAGATCATTCTGTATCTGAAGAGATACAAAATTTTGCATTCATTGTTGCTCCAACATGTTGGCGCTCTGCTGTCATCTAAATGTGTTTTCTGCTACTTCTCTTAAGGTGCTTCTGACTCTGAAAAAGCCAAAGGAACAGAAGGAGTCCCCTTTCCTGGTCTTTCACGTCGCCCACATGGGCATTAACACAAAAGTCAGAAAATACGACATGAGTGCAGCAACATACATCCGAAAAATTGCCCTGAAGTGCCTCGAGTTCAAAGGTCAGAGCGTTACAGCACACCAGGGTTTACTGACACAAGTGTGTCTGTACTGGTTTCTTTGGTTGTGCATGTGCGGTCGAACATGTTGATGATGTGACAGCTTTGGTCTCTTCTGGTTTAGACTCAAGTGGGGAGCCGCTGTGCCTCATCAGCTCTTCAGTCGAGTCTGGAGCTGAACTGCTCAAAGTGGAGTATTGTAAGGTGAGGTCACCATGTGATTACCTGTTCATGCACGGGAGGTGGAGGCGAGAACTACGTGTGGGGTCGACGGTTTGAGATTCAGCAGTTTTTAATCAGCCTGTTTGTTTCATCAGGCCGACCGTGCCGGACCAAACTTCTCCACCGTCTACAAAAACACCGAGCAGCTGATCAATGTGAGTCATAGTTCATCACCTGCAGATCAGTACAGCATCATCTCTGCACATCTCATGGTCGTGTTGAAGGAAATGCAAGCTTGGCTTTAGCCCTGTTTGCACAGATCTAGTGTTACCAGGTGGATTTGTCTGATTTAGAAATCATTTTCACACTGCATCACCCAAGTTTTACTCAAATTTACAACACAGACACAAAAAATGCTCCACGTCACGTCATCCTGTTCTGATAGATTTGAGCCTGTTCTTTCTATGAACGTCTCTCTACGCTGTCTAACAACAAAACCTGTATTTGTGACGAGAGGTAGAACAGGGGAAAAGTAACTTAATAAAATACCAGTGATGAACGTGGCACCACGGGACTAAGATCTGTCACACATCCCAGGTGTTGCACATTTTTGAGAACCACTAAAATGCATCAGCTTTCCTCTTGGGTCGTAGGTGACTTTCACCTCACTCGACGTCATGCTTCACACCGAAGCTCTGCTGTCAGCCATTAACTTCCTGTCGACGGCGTTGTCATCTGGCGGCGGCGTTCCGTCTCCAGAGAAAGAAGTCCGACCAAAGACGGAGGATAAGACGGTTTCTGCGAAGTCCAGTCAGTACCACACACACCCACACACACAATGTGCGTCTGACTTAAAACTCAGCGTCATGTGTTATTTTTCTCCTGCAGCTGCCCTGGTGTCACCTGTAGACTCTCAGGTCACAGACCTGAAGGTGGTCATGGATCTCGGGGCCTTCAACGTCCTAGTGTGCGACCAGTTGTGCAACATGGCCGACATCAAGATCCAAGGTACTGAATCAGAGCTGAATTTTGTTTTCTGTGAGTTTTCACTACCAAACCTGATGTAACACGCCTGCTGTGTACCTCAGGTATTAATGGCTCGCTGCTGATGCAAGGACCTCAGACTCATATATCAGGCGGCATGCGAGACTTCATTGTTCTAAACGTTGATCCCAAAAGCTTCCACAAGAAGGTCAGTAAGTTGTCTTATATAAGAATGCTTCACTCCATTGTGTCAAAACTGATAACGTCTTCAGACCCTGATACCCCGGGACTGCTTTAGATCGTCCTGCCCTCTTGTGTTTGTGTTCTTGTGTGAGCTAACGGTTTCCCTCCGACTATGCTTCAGGCCATCTCCATCGTGGGTAACGAGGTGTTCAGCTTCAGCGTGAGTCTGACCCCTAACGCCACAGAGGGCGCGGGCTACGCCGACACCTCCAAAACTGACGGCAAAGTGAAGTTAAACGTGGGCTGCATCCAGGTGGTTTACCTGCACAGGTTCTTCATGTCCCTGCTGGTGAGTCACACGTGATGATTGAAAGTTAGTTTGTAGAACTGTTTTTAGTTTGACCCGAGCAGCTAAACCTGCACTGGTTTGTTATTTGTGTTCCCTCCTCCCAGTTTGATTTGTTTTTCTTTCTCAGTATTAATGTTGTGAGTTTTCTTTTATTCTTTTTAATTTTTGCCAATGAGAAGAAATGCAAAAAGAAACCTGGATCCAGTGGTTTTTAAAACACCTAAGAGTGCATGAAATAGTCACTACTGGACTGAAGAAAACTGTCTTTTTTTTTTTTTTTTTTTTAAATTTTCTTGCAGAATTTCACCAACAACTTCCAGACCGCTAAAGAAGCTCTGAGCGCCGCGACGGCTCAGGCAGCGGAGAAGGCCGCGTCCAGCGTACGTGACTTCGCCCAGAAGAGCTTCCGTCTGTCCATGGACATCAACCTTAAGGCCCCAGTCATCATCATACCACAGTCCTCCACCTCCAACAACGCTCTGGAGGTGGACCTGGGTCTGATTACTGTTGGGAACAGCTTCTCTCTGCTGGATGTCACAGGATGTCCGCTGCCAGCCGTCATCGACAATATGGACGTCCAGCTGACGAAGGTGAAACTCTCCAGGTCAGTGAAACAAAGCCTCACAGACTTGATCCACAGTCAGAAATGTTAATGGTGTTGATTAAGATTTTACAAAGTGAAATGAAAGAACCTGAAGACTGAAATCCTTAATGTCAGTAATGATGTTCTTAGAATAGGACCTTAAAGGAAGTCTCAGGAGCGTAAAAAGATGCAACTGGACTTCTTTAAGTCTGTTTCACCAAGAAGCTTCTTCAGTTTTTAAAAGTTTTAAAGCTGCAGGAAACCTCTTGGATAAGACGCGAGAGGTTTCAATGTCTTTTTAAGCTCCTAAGACTACCGTGAGCTTTAATGACTGAGAACCTCCACAGACGTGCAGGAAGGAAGACCCAATCTGGCCACCTGAATCTTGGCGCCTCTCCTTTGTGTTAAAACAGTGAAATTTGCTGGTCAATCTGAGAAAAAGGATGAAACTGCATGTGCAAGTAGTCAGATCAGGAATTCCAAGGATATTGTGGTCATGCTTGAAAAAAAGGTGCAGAAGCAGAAAGCTTTGAAGGGGAAGCTTTTGTTTTTATATGCAGACTTTGATTCGTTTCTCCTGTAAGCACATTGAGTCTTTCCTGTTGTGGCCCAGGACCTGCTTAGAGCCTGACTCAAACCAACCTAGCAGAGAGCTGCTTGAACCGGTCAACCTGCACCTGAACATCAAGAGAAACCTGGCAGCTTCCTGGTACAAGAAGATGGCTGCTGTGGAGATCGATGGAGATCTGAAACCCATGAAGGTAGGAGGAAGAGGAAGTTAACATGTATGCTTGTTACATTATTAAACTTGTAACCAAAAATCTTTCCCAGATTACAAGACGATATAAAAACAGAGTAGCTGTACAGTATGGTTGGTGTTTTAAGACGTATGTAATAATCTTCCTCAATAGAATAAAATGTGTCAGAAATTCCACTAATGATTTTATTCTTGTTTTTACAACCAGTCGACAAGTAAACCACCAAAGGTACAGTTTCCCCTGAGGACAGGCCTCTCTGTAGAGTTATATTGTTGCTGGTCTCGTCTTTTACTTGGAAGCTGGATGCAGTTTGTTTGTTGTGGTCTGTAGTCTGCGTAGACACCTCCAATAAGGACGCAGGTTTAGGCTAGGCTAGCAGCCTTTAGCCGTAGCCTCATTCTAGTCACAGCTGTAGACAGACTGAGTAGTGACTGATGCGTCTGTGCAGGTGAAGCTCAGTCAAGACGACCTGAAGGTGGTGCTCAGGATCCTGATGGAGAATCTGGGAGAGGCCGGAAGCCCGGAGCCCGCCGCAGCCCGGCAGGAGACCAGTCTGCAGGTCCGAGCAGCTGGAGCCACCCCGACAGGTCCGATTGAGTTTGTTCAGATCTTCACTCATCCAGAGTTGAACCCTGATATTTGTCTGGTTTCTGTGTCTGACTGATGACATGGTAAATGGACTGATTCTTATATAGCGCTTCTCTACTCTCCCGGAGTACTCAAAGCGCTGACATGTATCTGATATAAGATAGACCAGGATTATTTTGAACCCTAAATCAAGCTAGGCTGCTCGAAAGTCCAAGAATAAAAATATTGTTAATGAGTGTAATAGATCCACTTTAAGCTTTCTTGCCGTTTTGTTGATGTGATCTTTGTCCTGATTGCTCAGGTGGTTCTGGAAAGATGACTGTGAGCCACAGTGAAGAGGACGATGAAACTTTGGAGACTGTCAAGTTTAACTTCAACATCGAGTCTCTTGGTCTGGTTCTGTACCTCGACCCCAAACAGGTCAGTTAGAAACAACAAGGACGTGAAAAGAAACTGATATCTGGGGGACGCTATTCGTCCAGTGGTTGGAGTAAGCAAGTAAGTGTTAGTTATTCTTCCTGACTGTTGTCCCTGTTCCCAGTCCTCAGATCTCCAGAACCAGCAGGACCTCAGACTGGGAGAATTTGCCCTACACTTGCTAAAAACTTCAGGGAAGATCCTAAATAATGGCAGCATGGAGGTGAGCACGGTGCTGACTGCCTGCACACTGGACGACCTGAGGACCGGCATGGAGAGGGTCACCTCGCGGTAAGTCAAATGATCTCTGCTTTCTGTCTGTCTGACTGTTTTGTTGATGACGTGATCAATCACTGATGGAGTTCTTCATCAAATAGTCTGTAGTTGTTTTTCAGAGAAGAAGAAGAAACAGTCAGATCACACTGCACAGTGAATATGATCCATATGGAAAGCAATTTAGTTTTTTGCTACCAAAGTGGTTTAGATGAGAGTTTTCGGTCAGTGATCACACATTGTGTTAACTTGCTGCAGGATGGTGAGGCAGAGAGACGAAGAGAGCTCAGGGGTCACGATCGACGTGACGTACCGGCAGAGCGCAGCAGAACGGGAGGTGGTGGCCATTCTGCAGAAGCTCTATCTCTGTGCAAGCGTGGAGTTTCTGATGGCCGTCGGAGATTTCTTCCTGCAGGCTCTGCCGCAGAGTTCGGCTCCGCCCGCCACCTCTGCACCGAGCGACAGACTGCAGCTGAGACAGACCACTGAACCACGAGCCGACCCCAAGACTGGTAAGATCGGGACACCAGACCCCAACCGGAGAGGCGGGGGGGATTGAGTATATCTACTGTATAAAACTGTAAAATTGATGTTTCCAAGTATTCAGAGCTTCTCAGTCAAGCTAAAGACGACCATTCAGAATCACAAAGCGAGAACGGAAACAAAAAAAGAAAAACCATCACAAGACTGTTTTCTCTCTGCAGCCTCCACAGTGAAGACTCGACTTCGAGCAGTGGTGGTGGACCCAGAGGTGGTGTTCGTGGCCAACCTGATGAAGGCCGACGCCCCAGCTCTCGTGGCCTCATTTCAGTGCGACTTCACGCTACAGGCCGAGGAGGACGGCACACAGAACATGAGAGCCAGCCTGAGGGAGCTGAAGGTCCTCGCCTGCCCCTTCATCCAAAACAAAGAGGACAAGGCTGTCACCACCGTAAGAGTGTGCTTGTTTTTTGCAGTCTGTAGATTCTTCAGAGAGAACCTTTCACTCACTGTTATATCAGTTCTGCTTTGTGTTTTTTGATATGTCAGACACATTTAAACCCACAGCGTTTTGGGTAGTAAACGACTGGGAGTAAAACCATTTTTACTGCATTACCCTTAAAAATATGAGTCGGGTAACAGATTAACTGAAAAAGTGTCTTACTGTAGGGGAAGAAAATGTGATGTGTTAGTGGTCTTGTAAGTAATGAGAGATGAACAAACGTGATTAAAGGTATCAGTCTGGCTCTATCCAAAAGGTACTGAGACCTTGTTCGGTCACCTTGGAAACCAAAGCTCACCCCAATCAGCCACTGAGGGGCTCCGTGACAGTGGAGGAAATCATAATTAAGGTATTTATTTATGGATTTAGAAATCACACTGACAGATGTTGGAGACTCTGTGTTGCTTCTCTGGACTCGCGGTGATTTCCCGACTGTCAGTGAACTCATCACCAGTGTGTCTTTCATCTGCAGATTTCACCGTTCATCCTCAACACAGTGACAACGATAACAGCCGCCATGACGGCAAAGCAGAAGGATCAACAGTGCGAGGCATCGAAGCCCGATGTCAGTGACCTGTGGTCGGTCATGAACATCTACAACTGTAACTACTGGTTCCTGGGAGTGGACCAGGCCACCGAGGTCACCGAGAGCTTCAGAGAACCGGACGGACGAAATGAAGGGGAGAGCTTTGGCGTCGAAGTCAAGGTACCACAGCGTCCTCGCAGAACATTCATTGTAAAACTTTAAAGAAGGTTTGCTTCTTTTTGACGAGCTGTTGTTGGCCCTCAGGTTGTACAGGTGACTCTGGAGTCCGGTTTGGGTCATCGAACAGTCCCTCTGCTGCTGGCCGAGTCCTCCTTCAATGGTTCAGCCAAAAACTGGTCTTCGCTGCCACAGCTGAGAGCTGATATGACGCTTGAAGTAAGAACTCAACCTGGATTCAGACCTGATCCTGAAACTCGTGTCATATATTCAAGGCTCCTAACTTTAGTTTGTTTTTTTTTTCCTAACTTTAGTTTTAGCTGAGGAGTATTTAAGAACATTATTCATGTGTTCATCCTACCACCGAAGGTGTTGACGCCACTGGAAGGGATAGGCTGATATATTCCAGAAAGACAAAAATCTCTCTGACAGCTGAGTTATCGCAGCTGCTGTGCTCAGTGAAAAAAAACCAAGTGTGTCATCTGTTCCCAGGTGAATTACTTTAATGAGACCCACGCGGTGTGGGAGCCTCTGCTGGAACGAGTCGACGGCGGCAGACGAAGGTGG
Organism: Mchenga conophoros; assembly: GCF_057382185.1. Classification (NCBI taxonomy): domain Eukaryota; kingdom Metazoa; phylum Chordata; class Actinopteri; order Cichliformes; family Cichlidae; genus Mchenga; species Mchenga conophoros. Next base: position 3,976,595 of record NC_140526.1, read on the forward strand.
AACCTGGAGTTCGAGGTAAAGCTGCTAGCAGCGAAGCTTGCTCTTAATGAACTTTGTGTGATTATTATGACAGCTACACAATGTCCCACTCCAGTGAATGTCCCACAGCAAAGCAATTCCCTGAAGTGTTTTGTCTGTGAATAGTTTTATGTCAAAGACATCTTTGTGTTCCTCATATAAAACATCCAAGTGGCTCATTTCCAACCCCCCCCCCCCCCCCCCCCAACCCTTTCTTTTTCTTTTCTTTTTTTTTTTTCTTGGAATAGACCGACCTTAATATTACAGGTGTAAGAGTTTAACGGCACGTCTGTAATCTGCCATTTAAAGGTGGAATGAGGCTGATGAACTTAGTGATGCTGTTTTTGCTCCTGCAGATGAAGAACAACCCAATCCATGACAAAAGCCCTGTTCACGGAGATGACTTCATATTCCTTCCTGAACCTCGCACTGTCGTTAACATCTGCTCCAAAGACACCATGAATGTCACCATCTCCAAGTGCTGCCTCAACGTTTTCCAAAACCTCGCCAAGGTACAGAACAGCTTCAGTTTGTGTCTGACTGATGCTATAATATCACTTCTAATTGACTTTTTGAAAAAGTGTTAATTCGTTGAATCACTGAGTGCCCTTTTCCTTTGCTGTGTTTTGATCAGGCGTTCTCGGAGGGAACGACTTCCACCTTTGATTACTCTCTGAAGGAGAAGTCGCCATTCACTATTAGAAACTCTCTGGGAATTCCCTTCATTGTGGAGCACAGTGCTAACTTGAGACTGGTGGGATCTGCGGGGCAGGGAAAGCTCCACGAGTTGCCGGTGGATCAGAACATGGAACTGGAGCACTCAATGTTCGAACCAACATCCAGAGGCAAACTTTCAGCTCTCCAGCGGCAAGAGAGCTGCCTGTTCAACCTCACCATCGGTCAGACGTTCCCACTCGTTCTCTGTTGGTGCTGCGCGTTGTCTTATGCTAAGCTTGTGATTGGAGATGTGTTATTTCTCTCCCCATACAGTGCCCTCAGGATACAGCGAGATCGCCAACATCCCTGTGGACAAACCGGGTCGACGCCTCTACAACATCCGCGGCCCGAATCTGCAGGAGGCCATATCTGTGCTGTTGCAGATTGACGCCAACGAAGGCAACAAGGTCATCACGGTTCGCTCGCCGCTGCAGGTCTGAACCACAGACGCTCTAAATAAAGCCGATATTGTGATTAGAAAAGCAGGACAGGTTTATTTAGAGGCAACTTTTGTTTGTGTTTTTAGATAAAGAATCACTTCTCAGTGCCATTCACCATCCTCAAGTACTCTCCACAAACCAGAGCTCTGCAGGTTATTGGACAGGCCGAACCCAAGACGGAGTTTCATGTCACCTTAGAAACTTACAGGTAGAATCACACCACCTTCTTCAGGTGTTCGAGAGACTGTTTGTTAGTATAGTCATAGTCTTTGTGGATTTGATGATTGTCTCAATAAAAGACATCCTCTGCTGCTCTGAACATCTACAAATTTAGGGTTTGCCAACATGGGCGAGCTTCTGGTTGCAGATCCTTTTTTCCAAACTGAATTTGTGACACTTTAAGTGCAATCTTGTCCCTGAAACTCTCTGGGTGCTGTTGTGAGTTCCTGTGGATCTGAGCAGCTCCAGGTGCCTCGTCATAACTTCCGGAGGTGGTGAGAGTCTTTACTTCCTCTTTCCTCCAGATCTCAGCTGTTTTTGCAGCCAGCAGGAGAGCTGACAGGTCAGTACGCGCCATCTTCCACCTGCATATCCTGGAAGGAGCAGGTGCACTGTAGCTCAGAGGTGGGGTCGATGCTTCAGTGTCCCGCATCCGAAAGCAGCCTGCTGCCACTCATGGTCAGCACTTTGGCCGTCCCCGATGACCTGCGACACATCACCAGCTGTGGAGAGGAGGACTGGGACCCCGCCTATGTCATCCATCTCCATCCTATGGCTACCCTACGCAACCTGCTGCCATACACCATTCGCTACATGATGGAGGTAACCCTAACAGCTCCATCAAGGTTTAGCAATGCAATAATAAAGAGTCTTTGCAGATATTCACATCTGTTTGTTAGAAATGTTTTTTATTATTTTATAAGCCAATGAAAACTAACCTGATCTAAAATAACCTGATCGGACCTGATGTGTTGCATCCCCAGAGCTCAGTAGACAGCTGCGAGCTCCGTGAAGGCAGCACGTCAGACCTCCTGAACGCTCGTGTCTCAGGCGAGATCGTGTCGCTGGTGCTGATGAGGTATCAAGGACGCGACTGGCACGGACACATTCGGATTGAAAAGGAAATGCCCGAGTTCCTGGTCATATGTCTCACCTGCGACTCGGACATAAACATGACTGTGGACATTAACGTCCATGCGACGAGGACGGCGAGCCGCCTGCTGCTGTCGCTCTTCAGTCCGTACTGGATCATCAACAAAACGTCTCGAGTGCTCCAGTACAAAGCCGAGGACATCTCCGTCAAGCACCCGGCCGACTACAGAGACATCATCCTGTTCTCCTTCAAGAAGAAAAACATGTTCAGCAAGTGCAAGGTGAGAAACACCTGGACACACATGTCCAGCCTTTCTTCTTTAGACTTTAAACAAGTCGTTCAAAGTTTTCACAATCCGAGCCTGTATGCTTTATAAGCTTCCAGGTACGTTTTTTTTATTCCTGTATATTTAGATCTGGTCAGACCTCTATTTTCTGATCACTGCTTCCTTTTTAACTCTTTTATTTTTTTTATTTTTTTTTGACGATAAAAACAAAGCCAGACATTTTCTGTAACATGTAAAATGTTTATTTATTGCACATTGATGTTTTGTATCAGCTCCAGCTTTGCGTCTCCACCAGTTCCTGGTCTGACGGGTTCTCTCTGGACACAGTGGGAAGTTATGGCTGCGTTCGCTGTCCCGCCAACCACATGGACTTCTTGGTAACTCTTTTTCTCTTTTAATCAAACTGTTTAACCTGTTTTGTCTTTCTGAGGATTAGACCAGGCTGGTTGTGGAGCTTTTGAATGTGTCACATTCTTCTCCTGGGTTGATTAAAATGATCATCAGCTGTGAGCTGATCTAGTTTCATGCTTCTTGTCTCTGTGTGCAGGTGGGTGTTAGTATTCAGATGAGCAGTTTTAAACTAACCAGGATCGTCACCATGAGTCCTTTCTACACTCTGGTCAACAAGTCGTCTTATGAACTAGAAGTGGGAGAAGTCAGCAGCCAAACCAAGTGGCACTACATCTCTTCCACCGAGGTGAATGAATTTCTAGTTTTAGAACAGACAGGCTGTAGGGACCTGTCTTCCTTATTGTCACTACCAAACTCCTTATGTTATTATAATTCTCATAATTCGATTGTTGTGGCGCAGTGTCTCCCTCTGTGGCCGGAGAATGGCTCGGGAAAGTTGTGTGTCCGTGTTGTCGGGTCTGAATCCACCTCCCAATCCTTCTTCTTCAATAAACAGGACAACGGCACCCTGCTAAAAATGGAAATGGTTAGTGTGCATTAGACCAGACACATCGGACGAACTCTCACAGTTTAGTACATTTTGGAGATTTTTAAATGCGTGTATGTTTCAGTGCGGTGGGATCATCGTGGACGTCAACCTCTCCGATCACTCCACCGTCATCAGCTTCAGTGATTATTATGAAGGAGCAGCTCCTGCCCTGCTGGTTAACCACACGCCCTGGGCTACCATCAGCTATAAACAGAGGTCAGAGGTCAACACACTACTACATATATGTTATTTTATAGCCTATCAGAGTTTAAAAGCTGTAACTTTTTCATCTGACACGGTTCACTCTGTCTTAACTTCTGCATTCTTGGAGGTGCTCCAGGTTTTTGGCCACAAAAAAAGCTCTTAAAGGCTTTTTTTGCCTGTTTTCTGTGTTTCTGGTTGTCACTCCATGTCAGTTCCCTGACAAATTTGTATTTCAGTTAATTTTCTCTTTGTGAAACACCTTGGTGGAAACCCAGCTACTTGCCATTTCTTTTCAGCGGCTCATCCGTCTTTCATGCGTTGAAACCCAGCGAGACTCGACGGTTTGCGTGGGACGACCCAACAGGAGTCCGCATGCTTCGTTGGGAATGCCGGGATCATTCAGGAGAGCTGGATCTGCTGAAGGTCAGACTCACACACAATCTCGTATCTGCATTTTTTTTGTAAGAAGACACTGTTGTGTGTCATGGTGAGACAATTCTGGAGGTCGAGCTTTGTTTAGTCGCTATTGAGGTTTGATGAAACGCATATCAAAAGATTTCCCACAGAAAACAGCAGAAACTCTCTGATTAATTAATAGTGGAAGGGCCAGATATTACTATGCCTTTGTGTCTTTGTAACAGCTGAACCTCATCCTCTGAAAAATAATTTTTCAGTTTGTTGTGACCGAAGAAATCTAATGTAACAAACCTGAAAATGTCAAGGACCAAAAATTGGAACCCTGAGGAACCAGAAAAACCATTTATTTCAGCCACTGCTGTTGTACTGAGAAAAATGATCAATTACTTTATATAAAAGATTAGTGTAGATTTATGATCTAAACAATGAGTTTGTATTTTCTAATTAGTTTATTTCATTTTAGCTTTTTGTTTTTAATTCAGTCTAGTTTAGTTGATTTTCAGATTGAGTTTCTCGTTCCAGTTTAGTTTTTATTGTTTGAAAATGTTTAGTTGTAGTTTCGTTTTTATTAGTTTCAGTGTTGTTGTTGTTCTTGTTGTTGTAATTATGATTGTTTGGAGAACACACGTCAGAGCCAAGACAGACATCCAGAATCTCAATACATCAATCCTTCATCAGGCAAATAAATTTTTCGGCAAACAACTAAAAACGTAATAGAAGCTCAAACTAGGAAAAAAATAATATTTTTATTTTAATTTGCCAAGTTCGCAAAATCATTTCTTGGTTTAAATTTTTTTAAAGTCTAGTTTTTAATTTAATTTTATGTAACCAAAATGTTTTGTTTTTCGTTTACATTTAGTTGCTTTTACAACCTTAATTATTAATTAATTATTACCTTGATTTTCTGGCCATCAGGAGGCAACCACTCTGGCTACAAGACATCTGATTGTAGAGAAGTCTGGGGAACTGAGGCTTCTTTTACTGATGTAGCTCCCCTCTGTACACATATTCCTGATGACTTTTAGCGTCTCCGTTGCTATTTTCACATCCTATTGAATATCTTTAGTTATGGTACTATTACAGTCAAACTGGAGGATATAGCAATAACAATATGCTCCTTGTGTTTGCTTCCCACAAACTTCATGAAACCCAGGATACAAACATCAGTTTCTTTACAGTCTGTCTGTGTTCATTTAGGATGATTTTGGTCAGTTTTCCTACGACAGCCAGTCTCAGATCCACTGGGCTTCCTTCCTGGACGGACGCCAGCGGGTGCTGATATTTACTGAGGACGTTGGAGTGGTGACAAAGGCTCGTCAGGCTGAGGAGCTTGAACAGTCCGATCAGGAAGTAAAAGTTTTGTTGCAAAACCTTGGATTGTCACTGATCAACAACAGCAAGCGGCAGGAGATCGCGTACATTGGCATCACCAGGTAAACACTATCACATTACCAGAGCAGTTTACAGCAAAGCAAGGTCACATTTCCAGGCTTCGTCTACAGTGTGAGATTAGCTATTTGCTTTCTTGACTAACACATTTTTATCTTAAAATCAGTCTGTGTTCTCATAAAGAAGAGATTGTAAATGGACTCTTCTTCCTTAAAAATGGGCTAGATGAGTGCCATCTCATTTAGGTCCAGAGGAGCAAAATGCAACCAAGATATGCAGAAAAAATCTTCTACTTTTTTGTTTTGGTTTTATTCACAATGTAACAGCTGCAAGTTTCCTGCTATTTATCCAGATCTGGGTGACAGAGAAAGCATGCCCAGACCTCCCTCTCCACAGCCTCCTCCAGCTGTTCTGAGGGGATAATGAAGCGTTACTGAGTCCTTAGAGAGGCGTAATAACTCCAGCGTGTCCCGGGTCTGTCCCAGGGTCACCTCCCAGCTGGATATGCCTGGACACACCTCACCTTGGAGGCATCCAGGAGGCCTGCTAGTCAGCTGCCTGAACCACCTCCAGCTGACTAAAGTAGCACTGTTGGTGAAGAAATAGCTACTTTTAGCCTCTCCTAAATAACTGAGCTCCTCGCCCATTGGGAGGAAGCTGAATTCTGCTGCCTGTTCTCGTCAGCTTCTGCTTTCTGTGACCAGTTACAGCTTATGAACATAGGTGAGAGTAGGAATAACAAGCAGGACTAGCCAGTATATTTTTATCTACACTTTTAGGTTCAGCTCTCTTTTTACCGCTGCACCTTAGAGCTGTTTATATAGGGTTTAAATTATTTGCAGATGTTAAGCGGTGGATTGCTCCCTCTGGACTGGGATAGCTGTTGACCCAAACACAGGAGTTCAGATATCCTTACAATCCTGGTAATAGGTGACAGGAAAGTGGAGCGTGAGATTGACAGATGGAGAAGGCCAGTAATGTGTCCATTGTACTGGACTGTTGTGGTGAAAAGAGAACTTCTTTATCAGTCAATATACATTCAACCCTCACCTGTGGTCAGGAGGTCTGGGTAGTGACCAAAAGAAGAAGGTTACAGATATGAGTGGGTGAAATGAGCTTCCCACATAGAGAGGCTGCACTTTAGAGGAGCTCTAAGTAGAGCTGCTGCTCCTGCACACGTCTGTTTGTGCAGACCAGCTCCCACTGGAGATGATCATACCCACTGAATCTTGCTTCCTAGCACACCGCTTGGAGCAACATCAACACATAATCACAAGCGTGTTACAGCGTTACATGTGTGTTTGTATCACAGCTCAGGTGTTGTTTGGGAAATGAAGCCGAAGAATCGCTGGAAGCCGTTCAATAACAAGAACATCAGCCTGCTGGAGAAAGCCTACCAGAATCAGCTGAGTGGGAAGTCCGCCGGCGGCTGGATCAGACTGGAGAACCTGGAGGTGAGAGGTCAACGTGCACCTGAAACACGCCCACCCCCCAAAAAATACACACACAATTTAAATTTCAATTGTCCACTGAGCTGAGAGGGAAGCTGTGATGTCACTGGCTCTCAGGTGAACCTCAGTGGGGCCACCATGATGATGCGTCAGCCGTTTTCCTGCCAAGTGAGGAGGAACTTCCTGTCTGGGATCCAAGTGGAGTTCAAGCAGTCGGTGCATCAGCGCAGCTTGAGAGCTCAGCTGCACTGGCTGCAGGTAAACACTCACACACCACGATGCATACACACCTGCACAGAAATACACACTCTTGTATGACTGGCATCATTCTGTGTCCAGGTGGACAATCAGCTTCCAGGTGCCATCTTCCCCATCGTCTTCAATCCAGTTCTTCCTCCAAAGTCCATCGCTCTGGACACAGGTGGAGTCTTTTTATTAACTTCTTCATAGCTTCGATCAAACTCTTGATCTGACCGTTCTCACGGTGAGCCGAGCGTCTTTAACTCCGCTCTCTGTCTCCACAGAGCCAAAGCCCTTCATTGACGTGTCCATCATCACCAGGTTCAACCAGCACAGCAACGTCATGCAGTTCAAGTGAGTAAGAACCAGTTCACCTAAAGACCTGCAGGGTGTTTAAAACCACAACCCTGCTGAAGTCCAAATCCTTCGTGTGTGGAAAAAGCCACACTTACTTGTTTTTGAGAGGTAAGCACAGAGATGGGATTAAGGAAAAGATTGTCAGCTTGTCTTGAGCTTGTCTGTGTTCTCCAGGTATTTCATGGCTTTGGTCCAGGAGATGGCAGTAAAGATCGATCAGGGTTTCCTGGGAGCCATTTTGGCTCTGTTCACTCCTGCTGCAGACCCCCAGGCCGACAGCGAGAAGGTAGAGCTGCTTCTAACATGTGAAAAGTGCCAACATGAACCACACACAGAGGGTTCATGCGTTTGAGGTGTGTCTGTGTTTCAGTCTGGGCTGATAGAGCAAGATCTGCAGGGCCTGCAGGCCGAGCTGATGGAGGCGTCGCGGACTGACGCATCTGGTCTCAGCTACTTCGAATACTTCCACATCTCACCCATCAAGGTGAAGACGCACAGTCTGAGCTCTCCTTTTCACTTATATTTAAAAACGGCTTAAATCGTTAAGTCAACCAGATGAATGTTTGGATTCAAAATAAGCCCAGTGTCGTCACTGGGTCAAGGTTCTGTTTCCATCTTGGTGTTCGTGTGTTTGTTTCAGCTCCATCTCAGTCTGTCTCTGGGCTCCAGCGGTGATGACTTGGTTGAGGAGACGGAAGCCATTCAGTCTCTGAACCTGCTGCTGAAAAGCATCGGGGCCACGCTGACCGACGTCGACGACATCATCTTCAAGTGAGACTCTCGCCGCTGCTGCGGCGGCATTAGAGAGATGCGCTGAGGGCCGTAAAGTAGGGGACGGCTGTTTGCTGAGTCTGTCACAGTAAAACTTTCTGTTTGACATTCGTCATGTTTGTGTCCCACAGACTGGCCTTCTTTGAGGTGAAGCACCAGTTTTATAGTAAAGAGAAGCTGACGTGGGTGGCGGCTCGACACTATACTGAACAGGTAAAGTTACAGCCTCCATGTGTGCCATGCTTTATCCAGGTCGTAATTTATCTACAAGCAAACAAAGGTGTAATTAAATGGAGATAAGCCAATCAGATCTGAAGAAGTAACAACTGATGATGATGATTCGGCACTTTTGTGGTTAAAGTCCTATCTCTTAAATGGGACCTTTTGTGTTAAGTTGGGGTCGGCTTCATCCTCTGTGGCCCCTCTGCTTTGGGGTGTGCCATAGGGATCTATTCTTGGGCCGTTATTGTTTTCGTTGTACCTTTTGCCTCTTGGCGAGATTTTCCGGAAACATAAAGTGCCATTCCATCTATACGCAGATGACTGCCAGCTCTACTTACCTTTTAGTCATTCTGATAGTCTCCCAACTGGACCTCTGCTTGACTGCCTTACTGATGTCAAAGCATGGATGGCAAAAAACGTTTTAAATTTTAATGATCGGAAGACAGAAGCGATTTTATTTGGCCCAAATCGTTCTTCTCATACTCTGGATGTTGATCTTGCAGCTTTGACTTCCCAACTAAAGAGTTTGATCACAAATCTCGGAGTTAAAATTGATTCTGCACTTACCTTTGATGACCACGTAAACGGCGTGGTAAAATCAGCATTTTATCACCTCAGACGTTTATCGAAGGTTAAGCCCTTTCTTTCCAAGCGTGACTTGGAAAGTGTTATTATATATCTATATATATCTATAGATATATATCTATAGATATATAGATCTATATATCTATAGATATATAGATCTATAGATATATAGATCTATAGATATATAGATCTATAGATATATATCTATAGATCTATAGATATATATCTATAGATATATAGATCTATAGATATATAGATCTATAGATATATAGATCTATAGATATATAGATCTATAGATATATATCTCTATAGATATATATCTCTATAGATATATATCTCTATAGATATATATCTCTATAGATATATATCTCTATAGATATATATCTCTATAGATATATATCTCTATAGATATATCTCTATAGATATATATATCTCTATAGATATATATCTCTATAGATATATATCTCTATAGATATATATATCTATAGATATATATATCTATAGATATATAGATATATAGATATATAGATATATATCTCTATATAGATATATCTCAGGGGTGCAACGATACACAAAATTCACGGTTCGGTTCGATACTTTGGTGTCACGGTTCGATATTTTTTTCGATACAGAAAAAATGTTCATGCATTTTTAATTTGTCATTTATTAAAATTATAAATATATATTTTAACTCAAAAGTACAGTTTTTAAATTTAATGTTGCTGAAACAAAAGTAATTTAAAAAAAATAATCTATCTCAGGGCTCTCAAAATTTCAAAATCCCTGGTAGCCCTTCGGGCAGGGACTCTTCAGTTTTTGGTAGCCCAAAATAAATGTAAGTAGTCCAAATAAAAAAGAGAGCAATTTTTTGATTGATGTTTTGTTTCCTGTTTTGTTTCCTTTACAATATTATACATTAAAGTATAATATTGTAAAGGAAACAAAACATTAATCAAAAAATTGTTGAAAAACAAATTACAACATTGTATAAAAATTACAATCATCAACTCAAATATTTGGTTCTAATTGAACAGAAATTTCTATGAACTTGTAAGAACTGTGTAGGACATGAATCAGTCTGTGTCAGATCCTGAATTTGAAATTTCCACTGAAGTCAGGGGTAAGAGACAAGTGGAACCAAGATCGAGGCCATTTGCTTTTTGAAGTTTGCAAAGACTGCTAAATTTTGCCAGTAGTCGTTCACTCTTTGCAACATAGTACGCTGTTCTAAACAGATTTTTCAGGTTTATTTTTAGTATGTTATTTGCAATTGGTGTTTGTTCTGGGAAAGATATTGCAGACTGAGCAATAATGCGTTTCTTGCATTTCTCATGGGTTCTAATGGGGGCCTTTCTTCAAATGACTGGTCCCAGTAACAAAGGCGCTTGTCGACTCAGAAATCGAGAGAAAACCAACAACACACCCGGCAGAACATTATGTTATTTACACGGGTGCACATCCGCATGTGCGCATTCACTGTCAAAATAAAAGACGCGCACCAGATAAGTTGCAACGCGCGTTTGCGTCCATATAAAAAGCAGTTTTTGTCCTAGAGTGGGATTTTCACGGCACATTCCGCACCACATCTCTGTGCGTTCATCATTTGTTTGAAGCCAGCTCACCTCCTGCAACCACTTTTCCAAGAATACGTGCTTCTTTTGTGGTTCGGATTCCTTCTGACATTTGTTTGGAGGTGGAGGAACATCACAGTAATTGCTCAAAGGAGCTTCTTCGACATCTTTAAGAGTTTTAAACAAATGTCTGTCCTCCTCCAGAAAATCTTATGTATGCAAACACGCGTTGCAACTTCATATCTTGTGCACGTTTTTTTTTCTTTTTTTTTTTTTTTCTTTTTTTTTTTTTCTTTTTTTTTTTTTGACAGTGAATGCGCACCTGCGGACCACTTATGTGCAGCCCTGGTTATATAGCTCGTCATATTGCAGCCACAGAAATTCTTTTGTCCATGAAACCATAAAGCTGCACTTTCTTTTTGCCTTATAGTCTGATTTGTACGGTGGCTGGTGGTAAGCTTTTCTTTGGCTGTCACTTCTTCACCCTGACCTGTCTTATTTGGCTCAGCAGAACTAAAATATATATCCTGCTGCTTTTACACACGCACACATAACGGTCAACGATTCTCTGCGCGATCAACCTCCCATATGTTTAAGCTGCGGGAGATTTCACTTGTCATGTTTGCATAGTAAGCTAACGATTAATAAGACGATGTCAGAGGAATTGGTGCACAAATTATCATCACTCACAGATCAGTGCTGTCGCTCTCTATACACAGTTTGCGCAATTGCAAAGTGAAAGCAAAAAACAAGCGCAAATTCAAACGCGATTTCAATATGTCACATATTGACAGTGGCTCACCGATGCCAATGACATAATTACCCAGCTACATTTCTGAAAGAATGCAAAAGCATTGACATATATTTTCCCTTCCTACAATAGCCCGACGGGCAGGGCAGAGATAGATTTTGGTAGCCTGACTGGGGTTGCAAAATCGCTAGCCCGACATCCCGGTGTTGTGCCAAAAAGTGATTGTCTGCCAAAAACTGATTTCCGGTATTTGCCAAAAAGCAATTGCTCATATTTAAAGTGCTATAAGTAACTTGTTGGGCTATAATATGTTAAACATATGTCAAATGCATCCCTTATGGATGACATAAAGTCATCTTGAGCCACAAACAACATTCGTGTAACAAGATACAAGCCGCAATCAGTTTTTGGCAGCGACTTTTATATAACCTTTATTTATGCAGTAAAAAAAATCTCATTAACATTAAAAATGTATTTTGTAAGAGTAAGTTGCCCAACAGGACAGCAGAAACGGCAGCAAATATTACAATAGTTCTGTAAAAATATTTTAAGTGGGGATAAAGGACCGGATTGGTTATAATGTAAGTACAAGTTGTAAAGATACTTAAAAAACAGATAATTTTTTTAATTCTTTATGTAACCCCTTTGTATCCCCTGTTCACTGAAGTCTATTTACGAACATACGTAAAGATATTACACATAAAAAATACACAGAAACACTGGAAATCAGTTTTTGGCAGACAATCACTTTTTGGCACAACACCGGGGCTAGCGATTTTGCGAGCCCTGTATCTGATTGAGGAATCACTCATCTTTGGAAAAGAGAGTTTATTACAGAGAAATGGCTCTTTCCAAAATAAAAGCTATACTATCCGCTTCTTCTGGGCTATATTCTCAGCAGCATATTGTAGCGGGTCAGGGCTGTTTGTACAGTTATGTTTTGTTTATGTTGCCATAGTGACGGGTGACGCCCTCTCGCTGCGACGGTGTGTCCTTCCGGGGTCAGAGGGCGCCCTGTGTGTTGTTGTTGTTGTTGCTGTGCGGTTGCCGTGCTGAGCAGTTAGCTAGCGGCAGTGTTCTTCTGCAGATGTCAATAAACGGCTGTGCTCCCTGGCTAGCTCACGGGAAGCAAGACCAAACGATACCTCCGTCTCCTCCTTGTCTAAGCTCGCCACATTGGTGTCAGAAGTGGGATGATGGTGGCACCCCATGTTCTGACCCGAGTGACTTTTCCCCCGCCGGTCGTGAGGGGCCGGTGCGCCAAAAGAAGGCACCTGGACATTTGCAGGACTTTGTGTGGGGTAATGGGGTCGTCGGGGACGACTGACCCCTTAGGTGGGGGCTATGTAGCGGGTCAGGGCTGTTCGGGGTTCTGTTTGTACAGTTATGTTTTGTTTATGTTTTGTTTATGTTGCCATAGTGACAGGTGACGCCCTCTCGCTGCGACGGTGTGTCCTTCCGGGGTCAGAGGGCACCCTGTGTGGTGTTGTTGTTGTTGCTGTGCGGTTGCCGCGCTGAGCAGCTCCCTGGCTAGCTCACGGGAAGCAAGACCAAATGACACCTCCGTCTCCTCCTTGTCTGAGCTGTCTGTGTGGAGCGCTCAGTGGATCTGCGCTCCACAGTGCAGCCTAGGCGGAGTAGTCGAACGCAGATTCACTGAGCGCTCAACACAGACAGCATCGTCAGAAGGAAGAGCGCAGGGCAAGCTAGCGAGACAGAAGTTAAGCTCTCCTTGCAACATGGCAAATTGAATCTCCCCCACCCTCATTCAGATCTGGCGTTTGGAATTATTTTGGTTTTCATGTGACATATGACCCTGAAGGTAAGCGCGTCATGGACAAAAGTAAAACAGTATGTTGGATGTGCCACGCAATGCTCAATTACATGGGTGGGAACTAGTGTGTTAGCGCAGTTAGCTCGTTAACGTGTTGGCCGTCTAGCCCCACGCACAGGCGATCAGGGGTAGCTCGTTAACGGAGATTTGCCGTGTTGTGGCGTTAATGTCATTTCAACGAGATTAACGCTGACAGCACTAGTGGGAACACAACGAATATGACTGCACATTTAGACATCATCCTAGTGCAAAGACAAGTGGATGCAGACAAAAACAACAAGCATGCATGCTACAAACTTTACTCGAGTCATTTAGACAGCCGTTAGCACATGATTCTCCTTATGGGGACCTGATATGTTTAATATTGTGGCGAGCTCAGACAAGGAGGAGACGGAGGTGTCGTTTGGTCTTGCTTCCCGTGAGCTAGCCAGGGAGCACAGCCGTTTATTGACATCTGCAGAAGAACACTGCCGCTAGCTAACTGCTCAGCGCGGCAGCCGCACAGCAACAACAACAACACCACACAGGGCGCCCTCTGACCCCGGAAGGACACACCGTCGCAGCGAGAGGGCGTCACCTGTCACTATGGCAACATAAACAAAACATAACTGTACAAACAGCCCTGACCCGCTACAATATGCTGCTGAGAATATAGCCCAGAAGAAGCGGATAGTATAGCTTTTATTTTGGAAAGAGCCATTTCTCTGTAATAAACTCTCTTTTCCAAAGATGTGATTCCTCAATCAGATACAGGGCTTGCAATATCACTAGCCCGACGTCCTGGGGCTAGCGATTTTTCCAGTCGGGCTACCAAAATCTATCTCTGCCCTGCCCGTCGGGCTGTTGTAGGAAGGGAAAATATATGTCAATGCTTTTGCATTCTTTCGGAAATGTAGCTGGGTAATTATGTCATTGGCATCGGTGAGCCACTGTCAATATGTGACATATTGAAATCTCGTTTGAATTTGCGCTTGTTTTTTGCTTTCACTTTGCAATTGCGCGAACTGTGTATAGAGAGCGACAGCACTGATCTGTGAGTGATGATAATTTGTGCACCAATTCCTCTGACATCGTCTTATCAATCGTTAGCTTACTATGCAAACATGACAAGTGAACTCTCCCGCAGCTTAAACATATGGGAGGTTGATCGCGCAGAGAATCGTTGACCGTTATGTGTGCGTGTGTAAAAGCAGCAGGATATATATTTTAGTTCTGCTGAGCCAAATAAGACAGGTCAGGGTGAAGAAGTGACAGCCAAAGAAAAGTTCACCACAAAACGGAGAAGTTATGACAAATCAGACTATAAGGCAAAAAGAAAGTGCAGCTTTATGGTTTCATGGACAAAAGAATTTCTGTGGCTGCAATATGACGAGCTAAATAACCAGGGCTGCACATAAGTGGTCCGCAGGTGCGCATTCGCTGTCAAAAAAAAAAAAAAAACGTGCACAAGATATGAAGTTGCAACGCGTGTTTGCATACATAAGATTTTCTGGAGGAGGACAGACATTTGTTTAAAACTCTTAAAGATGTCGAAGAAGCTCCTTTGAGCAATTACTGTGATGTTCCTCCACCTCCAAACAAATGTCAGAAGGAATCCGAACCACAAAAGAAGCACGTATTCTTGGAAAAGTGGTTGCAGGAGGTGAGCTGGCTTCAAACAAATGATGAACGCACAGAGATGTGGTGCGGAATGTGCCGTGAAAATCCCACTCTAGGACAAAAACTGCTTTTTATATGGACGCAAACGCGCGTTGCAACTTCTTATCTGGTGCGCGTCTTTTATTTTGACAGTGAATGCGCACATGCGGATGTGCACCCGTGTAAATAACATAATGTTCTGCCGGGTGTGTTGTTGGTTTTCTCTCGATTTCTGAGTCGACAAGCGCCTTTGTTACTGGGACCAGTCATTTGAAGAAAGGCCCCCATTAGAACCCATGAGAAATGCAAGAAACGCATTATTGCTCAGTCTGCAATATCTTTCCCAGAACAAACACCAATTGCGAATAACATACTAAAAATAAACCTGAAAATCTGTTTAGAACAGCGTACTATGTTGCAAAGAGTGAACGACTACTGGCAAAATTTAGCAGTCTTTGCAAACTTCAAAAAGCAAATGGCCTCGATCTTGGTTCCACTTGTCTCTTACCCCTGACTTCAGTGGAAATTTCAAATTCAGGATCTGACACAGACTGATTCATGTCCTACACAGTTCTTACAAGTTCATAGAAATTTCTGTTCAATTAGAACCAAGTATTTGAGTTGATGATTGTAATTTTTATACAATGTTGTAATTTGTTTTTCAACAATTTTTTGATTAATGTTTTGTTTCCTTTACAATATTATACTTTAATGTATAATATTGTAAAGGAAACAAAACAGGAAACAAAACATCAATCAAAAAATTGCTCTCTTTTTTTATTCGGACTACTTACATTTATTTTGGGCTACCAAAAACTGAAGAGTCCCTGCCCGAAGGGCTACCAGGGATTTTGAAATTTTGAGAGCCCTGAGATAGATTATTTTTTTTAAATTACTTTTGTTTCAGCAACATTAAATTTAAAAACTGTACTTTTGCGTTAAAATATATATTTATAATTTTAATAAATGACAAATTAAAAATGCATGAACATTTTTTTTGTATCGAAAAAAATATCGAACCGTGACACCAAAGTATCGAACCGAACCGTGAATTTTGTGTATCGTTGCACCCCTGTCTGGTTTTATTACTACGTGCATATTAGTATTGTACAGCACTTTGGTCTACCAGGTGTGTTTTTAAAGTGCTATATAAATAAATAAATGATGATGATGATGAACATTTAACAAATTTGATCACGTGGACATTAGTATTAAACCTGTGTTAAATTCTGAAAGCGTCTCTGCAGAAGCAAAAGGCAGATAATCTGTGTTTTTACCCCTCAGCTGTAAAAGGTTGACGGGCATCTAACTTTGGGAATGCGATAACTTGAGAACGAAGCAACGTAGGATTTTCAAATTGATGCCATAGGTGTATCTACAACGAGGCTGGGGGGCACCATTGGTCGTATTTTAAAATCTCAAGAAAGAAAACCTGGTGTCTTTCTCTGCCTGCAGTTCCTGAAGCAGATGTATGTTCTGGTTCTGGGTCTGGACGTGCTGGGAAATCCATTTGGACTGATCCGAGGTCTGTCTGAGGGGGTGGAGGCCTTCTTCTACGAGCCCTTCCAGGTAACTCATCCTGAACTACACGACGACGTAATCGACTTTTTTCTGATAGTTACCAGGAAAGATTCTGATGTCAGTCTTATTTTTGGATCATGAGCTGAGAAACTGACAGGCAGGAGAATCCAGATGAAATAAAAGTGGTTTGTGTTTGTCAGGGAGCCGTTCAGGGTCCGGAGGAGTTTGCTGAAGGTTTTGTGATCGGTGTCCGCAGCCTGTTGGGCCACACAGTCGGTAAGAAAGCCAGAGGCATGATGGATGCGCAGTGACTGATTTAATGCCAACCAGGACAGATGATGACCACTGCGATCAGTATTATTAGCGAGCTGATTCCTCGTGCAGGTGGCGCCGCAGGCATGGTTTCCAAGATCACGGGATCGGTTGGTAAAGGTCTGGCAGCCATCACTATGGATAAAGAGTACCAACAGAAGCGACGTGAGGAGATGAACCGACCACCCAAAGACTTTGGAGAAAGTCTGGCTAAAGGAGGAAAAGGACTGCTGAAGGTACAGAGTGACAGAGTTCAGAGGTTTGTGTGTCCTGATGTGAGCCCGATGCAGTTCAGTAACAGTTCTTGTTTCTGCAGGGAGTCGTGGGCGGAGTAACCGGCATCGTCACCAAACCTGTGGAGGGTACGTGCTCCTCTGCCGTGAAACCCACACTGCTGCTGCAAACACTCAGTTTGGGGGTGAAGGGAAAAAGAAGAGAGCAGAGAGACTTTGCTTGATGGAGACAGACAAAATGTTACCATGAATGTTGAACCCAGCTTTATCCAGTGTGCCCATATGTCTTCTGTAAATATATGCAAATTGGTGCAAATCTACAGCAGATACGAACTTTGAGCTTTCGCATAGTGACGTTTACTAGTTACATTTTGACCATATTCACCTGTAGAGTCTCCATCTGAAGGAAAACAGAAACATGTTCTTTGCAGCAGAGTGCAGTACACTACTGTGAGTGATGATGAAATTCAACACCCAGACTAACCTGAATTAGATTAGATCCCCTTTCTGTCAGAGAAATGCAAGAAAACCCAAAACTGCAAATGTAGACTCTGGAGCTGCAGAGGATCAGAGCAGTTACTCTGTCTTTCTCTGTAGGAGCGAAGAAGGAGGGAGCAGCGGGTTTCTTTAAGGGGATCGGTAAAGGTCTGGTGGGGGTGGTGGCTCAGCCGACAGGCGGCATCGTGGACATGGCCAGCAGCACCTTCCAGGGCATCCAGAGGTATTTGCTTCAAGCTTTCGTCCGTGTCCAGTTTTTATTTTCACTCTTCAGTCTGTCAGTGACTCTGTTTATTCATACTTTGTCTCCAGTATTTTGCAGACTGAAGAACTTCCTGTGTTTTCTGTGTGCTTCTTAATGTGTTGTTTGTCTGCTCACTAATTTCTGCTTTTGTTTTCTGTCTCGTGTCGTTGTTGCCGGGAGTTTTGTTCATTGGTTTCTTGCTGTTTTGGTGTGTGAGTATTTCACATGAAGCATGTTAAAGCCGAACTCTTTAATCGCTGCCTGAGAGCTGAACTGTAGATCTGTTACAGAGGTTCAGGACTAGTTTTCCCCTTTTTAAATGTTTGGGTAGCATTCATTGTTGCACCAGATAAAACCTGATCAGACCTGATGAAGCAGTAGTGAGGGGGTCGAGCTTTAACCTGCGGCACTTTGACGTTTGCATGTTGACTGTTGCGGCAGATGGACGGTAAGTCGCTGCATCGTGTCAAGAGTTTAAACTGATTCATGCTCATCATGTCACCCACCATCAGTCTGCCTCTGCTGCCCCTTCCCCTTTCTTAAACCCACCAGCTCGTGGCAGCATTGTGATTCAGAAAGCCACACCCCCGAGGAGAGTCACAGGTCCTGCTTGTAAAGAGATCCGAAGTGCTTCATGCATTTACATCGTGAAAATTGAAAACATTTGTCTGCTTGGTCCTCGCAGTTTCCCTTCCGTTGTTTCCCACACGTAGACTTAACCTTAGCAGGTCACCCTGTGTCAACAACCAGCCAGTGTGGCGACTCTTTTTAGCATTTGTTCTGTCTTCGTCCCTCCACAGTCTATTTCACACCCTCATCCCTATTTTCAGGTCCCAGGTTTGAATCCACTGTCTGGGCTGTCTGCATGGGTCCTCCAGTCGTGCAGACATGCAGTTATTGGGCTTAGGGTGATTCTAAATTGCCGACCTCCCTGTGGGTTTGGCTGTCCAGCATTGCGGCAACACGATGATGGATTTAGAGTTAATCGACAGGATGAGAGGCAGCTGATCAGTTATTTATTTGTCACTCATAAAATATGTGTAGATACATTTATTGATTCATTAAGAGGCCGTGTGGACAAACCCATCTCTGCTAATCTATGGGAAACACTGTGTTCACGTCCTGCTGACGTTTCTGCAGGTATATAACCGAGGACAGATGAGTTTCTGTATACACTTACCTTAATCTCACCACTGAGTACTTTAAAGTCTGCAGTAACCTCTGTTGTCCCACCTGCCAGTGAATCTCAAAGCATCACCTGGTCTCTCCTCAGGGATTGGCTGACTGAATGGTCACATGGTTCTTCCAGCCTGAGTTTGGCACCTTGGTTCATACTGATTGTGTAAAGAAACACTAACAGCCACGGTGTTGGTTTGTTTGAGGTGACGCTCGCACTAAAAACAGCTTTGAGCTGCATCAAAGAGAAAACTGCACTGCAAAGTTCAAAGTACTGCTAAATATTTTTAAATACTAGTTGATTATTTCCATCTACATAGTACATTCTGAACATGTTAGGCGATGGTTCAGATTTAAAATATACGTGGAAGTAATTATAGATACTAGGAAGCAGGTGACAAATAATAATATCAAGTGTCTCATGAAGGTTCTGGGCCAGCGCTCTACCGGAGGGATGCAAATCATTCTTACTAAAGACATTCCCCTATTTGGATATCAACATCTGTCTTCTATATGTTCTTCTATCAGGACAGAGATATTTGGGATAAAGGTAGAACAACTCTGTGTACATCAGCAGTGACCTTTGCGTTTTGTCTTTAACTAGTCTTTTGTCCACACATTTAAGTAGAAAGAAATACTTTGAAATGCCCAAAACATTTCCCAGGAACCTTATCAACCTTCATCCTCCTCCCCCTCCTCCGTATGGAGGACACATCTGTCCTGTGACACGTCAGTCGGTTCATGATAACCTGTTGAATGTTACCGTTTCACGCTGTCACTGTAGAGGTCACCAAAGGTGAGATATCGCACCTGACGGAAGCTTCTCGCAGCATCGTGCGCATTAGAAATGAACCTGCTTCACTCTGAATGCGCTTCAGGGTTGAACTGCAACCTCGTTTCCAAAAAGGTTAGGACAAATATGAAGTTAAAGGAAAACATTTAAAATCTTTATTTGACTGAAAATGGATCAAAAAGACAACACTGAGTGTAATCAGTGGTACAAAATGACAGATAGATGCAGTAGTTTCTACAATTTAGAGAAAAAGTACTTCTTAAAGAATGAATTTAACAACATTAGAAGATCCACAGAATCCATAATTCTCTGTTCATAAACAGCCACTGGAAATATACACACAGGAGGCTCTGCTGAATAAGTGAAATAGAAAATTGTTTGGCTTCCAAAAGCACAGCAAGTGTTGGTAGAAGAATGAGTGACTCTTTACCGCCTCAAAGTCTGTGGCAGGTTTCAAACTGACCTGGTGTGCATCAGACGAGGGTGAGGTCTCTGCCCGTGCAGCAGCTCTTGGAACAATCTGGAAACAAGCCCTAGCTTTATTAATAGTGACATAATTCGTCACTACGGGGACAGAGTTAACATTAAACGCGTCCATTTAGCTTTCAAGAACTGAGAAAAATGTTTGTTTCAATATTTGATCTCTTACCTTTAAGATATTTTCAGTTAAATACAGACTTTAAATGGTTTGCAGATGACTGTTCTGTTTTGCTGTACATTTTGCACAGTGCACCAACATTTTTGGAAACGGGGTTGTAGCAGATCCAACTCTCAGGGCTCATTTTGTAGAAACGACTAGTCAGCATGCCGACTGATGATGCTTCAACTTCACTTCCACCATATGAAGTTATTAAGCTTCAGCAGGAAGGCACAGAAATGAGTCTGTTTCAGTTTCTGTAGCACTAGAATAATTTTTCAAGTGCGTCTCTGTTTTCCCGCGTGTGTTGTGATTTCAGGGCGGCCGAGGCGACAGAGGAAGTGACCAAGCTACGGCCGGTGCGTCTGATCAGGGAGGATGGGATCATCAGGCCGTATGACCTGACCGAGTCGCAGGGATTCGACCTTTTCCAGGTTCGATCGCTTTGACCGTTTTGCTCCATAACGACCCGATGTTGCTTGCTGAGAGGAAGCAGGTGTGGTCTTCTGCTGTTAAAAACAAAAACAGTTCTGCCCCAAAACCAATCAGCAGATAAAAATCCAAACCAGCAGCAGCTCTGAACACACACTCCGGATATTTATGAATTAAAAACAAGCTGAGCCAAAACACACATTCACTGTGAACACAGTCTACACCCAGCAATCAGGCAGACATCAGAAAGCAGGAGAAACGAGATATGAGGAATCAGATCTCAGCTGCTGGAAAACACACCAGAAAAACTTTATTCTGGAGCTGCTAATATATTGTGTGTCTGTGCTTCTAACCCCTTTTTTTTTCTTTCTTTTTTGTTTTTCTTCTTGTGTTGGTGCCACATGCAGCCTGAGGAGGAATAATCGTGTTCGTTTGGGCGGATCAACTTATCAATCAAGTGCTTTGAAAGACTATAATCCTGTCTATGACTAATAAAATGTTTATGGTTCAATTCCTCATCCTATAATATTCTATAATAGTCTATATTATTGTTATATCCACATTGATTCTGGATATTGAGATGATTCAGGTTTCTATGCATGCCAAAACTAATCTCTCTTCTCATACCTCAAACATTTCTACACTCAGCTCTCAGTTTATTACTTTTTCTACACAAAACATTTCTGCTTTTAGTTTTTTATTTCTGTTTATAAACAATAGTTTTTAAATGACCCTTTTTGTTTATAGCCATTTATTACATATTGTTTATTCAGACAAGACTAGCAGGTGGTGAAATTATTTTGCTATAAAGCTGAGATACATGTCCGTGTAGAGCTTACCGATATTTTTGTATCGTTCTGTAGCGTCAGCTTTAAATTCATTCTGAACTTGTATATGAACACTTGCTGTTTAATATTTGTGTCTTTGTGATGATGTACTCTTTGTACGACTCAGTCTGCATGACCTCTGTTGTGTCTGCACTAACTCTGAGTGTTTGTCAGCTGAGAGCGTGTCGCTGTCTGTAAGATTTGTGTTTAATAAAAATTCTTACTCACACCTTTCTTTTTCCAAATGCAGGGCTTGGTGGGAGGGGGCGGGGCTGTCGCCTTTACTGTCAGCATGTGGTTAGAAGAGTAACGACTCACTAACACGTGCTTTCACAGAATCACGCTATCACACACTCTGGTTCCGATCCTTCTTTTGAAGTAGGTCAGATTTCTCTCAGAGGGCGTGTTTGGTTTGCGTATACGTCTTTTAGTGTGCTTTGCAACATGTTAGCATCCTCGGCCATATAGAAGTGTGTGTATAGCTCCTCTGATACGTCCACAGTTTCCTCTCTCTTCTTCTGGTGGTGGGTTTGCTTCACTGGTTAATTAGTTATGGTTTATTCCACAAAACGGGATCACTTTTCACGCTTATTAACATTTCTGCTGTTAATCGAAGCATTCGGTGTCATGCTTTCAGAATTTCCTCCATCTGGCATCTGCACAAAAAGTTTGGGGTTCTCCAAGGAGAACGGTGTTTTTAAAGGATTATTACAAATAGTCGTATAGTTGGACTGCAAGTGTTTCAGAAAGATGCTCTACTTCTCACCTCATATAAGTCTGAATAAATACTTTCCTGTGAGATTAAGGTCTCGTTTGTTGGTTTCAGGATGTCCTTAATGCAAGATTATGTTCCTTTTATGAAAAAGCAGGATATATTTTAGGACAGGTCTATCTTTGATTTGGTTAATCTTTTTTTTTTTTTTTTCTGAGACAGATCCTTCCCTTCGCTATGAAGTCCTGTCGCAAATAAAAATAGATGCCAGCAACAAAAATGCCAAACCTGAACCTTCAGAATCTCCAAAACAATCAAACATGTCAGCTTGCTTCCTCCTTTTATATATAGCCGATTCTTTCATACTGTTAAATGTCCTTGTTTCAACTAGAAGTCATCCAGCAACGAGCTACACCGCATGGTAAAATCCACCTCTTGGTGCATCAGTGTGGACCCTGTATGGTTTTACTGAACGACGGGGTCACCTTATGTTCATGTATAATGTTCAGATTCAAACCGCAGGTGGTCGGTAAATAAAACCTGGGAGTCTTTGTGTTTCCAGCGATCAGAGATCAAACAGCTGGAGGGTGAAGTGTTCAGAGATCACTGTCTGTATCCTGGACACAGAAAGACCAACATCATCGTCACCAACAGGTAAAACCTGTTGTTATTTTATTGTGTTTTTTCGTTGCTGATTGTCAGCATGTGTCGTTGCTTACGGTGTCGTTGTTGTTTTTGTGCAGGAGGGTTTTGTGTGTTAAGGAGATAGAATTTGTGGGTCATTTCAACAAAGAGTGGGAATGTTTGTATGAGAACATCTGTCGACCGCCGGCTGTGGTGGGAAGTGAGCTGAAGATTTACAGCAAGGTACCAAAATAAACCTCTGAATAAAACTCAAATTCATCGGCCACATTTGTCGGCTGTTTAATCAGGAAGGTAACAATTAAGATTAGGTGTGAGGTCACATCCTGTAACCATGTTACATTTCAATGTCTTGTGTCTCAGGAGCAGCAGAAGCTGTCGTTTTCAAAGAGAGATGGTCAAGAGTTTGTGAGGAGCGTTCAGCTCAACGACCCTAACACTGCTCAGGTACTGTGTGTGTGTGTGTGTGTGTGGGTCTGTGAGGCTGCAGCACATTCTGACTTCAATATGGACCAAAGCTGATAGCAGCTTCCTGCTCAACTTCGTTTACAGTAGCATGTGGAGGACTACAAAGCAAGAGTAATGGCAAAGTGTGCTGTGTCAAGTTTAAAGTCAGTGTAACCATGGTAACTCATGCTGAATACATGACCTGGTTGGGACGAGGTTATATTCAGAGTCCACTTTCTGTTGTTCTTTTGTCGTAGCTGGTTTAAGTGCATTACAGACTGTTTGCTGGAGGAAAATGTTTCACATTGGTTCCCTGCAGAGCTGTAAAACCAGCAGATTTATCTGCGACAGCACATTGTTAGTGAAATTTTCATGTATCCATTTGAAGATTCTTTTTTTTTTTTACATTTAATTCTAATGTGCTGTTAAGTCTCTTTCACACTGTTTAACATGCAGCTCTTAGAACACAACACACACACATACCTGCTAAATCAGTCAATTTAGTCTCACTCTGATCTGCAGACAAACTAAAGTGATTTCCTCATCTCCTGTATCAGGCTGTGGGACAGCAAGCTTTAATATTTAAATGTATCTGGTTTAAAGTTTCAGAGCTCTCCTGTGCAGTCATAATTTTGGAGAGCGCACGCAGCCGTAACATTATTAACTTGAACTGAAAGCAGGCTAAGGAAAGCCTGAACACTGTTCATTGTAAACCTCTTGGGTCGATTATTTATCGAAGCTGCATCAAGCTACACAGTAGGTGAGAGCTAGAAGTCCGGCACAAGAGCAGCATTAGCATTCATGTCAATTTTCAAAATAAAAGACCAGGTCCAGATTAAACGCTCCACTTTTGAACAGCTTCTGGTGGGATTTCAAATTGTAAGGAGGACGGAACCAAATTCCATCAGAGACGCACAGAAAGCAGGAGACAGGAGGAGGTTTTAACTATTTATTGACGAACTCGCACTTAATGGAGTAAATAAGGACAGTTATGGTGTTTACCTAAGGCAGGTGTGACGTGTGCAGCACATAACAGTATTAATGAGCTCAGTTTGGCCCCAATAACAGCGTGAAACAAACAGTAATAATCACCAAAACAAAGACTGTTTATGTCTGCGTGAGCAAACCTGAGGCATTGCAAATTACACTGCTTCCTCTTTACGTGCTACAAACTAACCACGCTCGCCTCTGTGTTGCACATTAACCCTGCTTTCGTCTGTGTGCTACATAATAATCCTAACTCACTTCTGCATTTTGCAAAAAGTTCTGCTTACTTTGTCATGCTACAAAGTTACCACAAACCTCTCGACAACTAACCCCACTCACTGTGGGGGGTTGCTAACGTACAGGCCCTGTCCAAAAAATTTGAATATCATGGAAAAGTTTATTTATTTCCATAATTTCATTCAAAACTTTAAACTTTCATAGATTATAGATTCAGGGCCCACGACTTAAACGATTTCAAGTACTTAGTTGTTCATTTGTACATAATAAACCCACGAAAACAGGATTTCAAAAAATTAGAATACTGTGAAGACATCACCATTTACTTCTCAGTTTTTGCAGGAAAAAAAGAAAAAATTAGGATCAAATCAGTCAAAATGTGGTATTTTCAAAATGATATGTTAATCTTCAATACTTGGTTGGGAATCCCGTCGCCGGAATCACTGCTTCGATGCGCCGTCTCCTTGATGCAATCGGCCTGTGGTGTTGCCTGGCAGTTATGGAAGCCCAGGTGTTCTTGATGCTTGCTGACGGCTCTTCTTTGTTTTGTTCTGGTGGACCTCATTTTCCTCTTGATACCCCACAGATTCTCAATGGGGTTTAGGTCCGGCGAGTAGGCTGGCCAGTCAAGCACTGTGATGGCATGGCAATCAAACCAGGTTTTGGTGCTTCTGGTGGTATGTGCAGGGGCCAGGTCCTGCTGGAAGATGAAATCTGCATCTCCATACAGATCCTCAGCAGAAGGAATCATGAAGCCCTCTAAAACATTCTGGTACACTGTTGTGGTGACCTTGGATTTAAGAAAGCAGAGTTTACCAATACCTGCACCGGACATTGCACCCCAAAACATGACTGACTGTGGATATTTCACACTGGATCTCAAGCAGCATGGGTTCTGTTTCTCACCCGTCTTCCTCCAAACCCTTGGACCTTGATTCCCGAATGAAAGGCACAATTTACTTTCATCAGAAAAGAGGACCTTTGACCACTGGCCACCAGTCCAGTCCATCTTCTCCTTGGCCCAGTTGAGTCGCTTCTGACGTTGGCTCAGGTGCAGAAGTGGTTTTGAAGCTTTGACTCCTGCCTCATTCCACCCTTTCTGGATCTCTGACAGATTCTTGAATCTTCTGTCTGATAATCTGCTGAAAGCCCCCGTCATCTCTTCTGCTGGTGCATCTTCTACTGCCACATTTTGCCCTTCCTCTGGACTTTCCATTGATATGCTTGGACACAGCACTGTGAACAGCCAGCCTCCTTAGCTATGAACCTTTGTGGCTTACCCATCCTATGGAGGGTTCCAATGATGCTCTTCTGGCCTGTTGTCAAGTCTGAAGTCGTCCCCATATTGAACCTAACTGAGGCAATTGGGTCAAAGTGAAACAATTTAATGACACTTGGGAAAACCTGTGCAGGTGCTTTGAGTTTAGTAGATGAGTTCGTGGGTTTATTATGTACAAATAAACAACAGTACTTCAAATTATTTAAGTTGTGGGCCCTGAATCTATAATCTATGAAAGTCATGAAAGGAATTATGGAAATAAATAAACTTTTCCATGATATTCAAATTTTTTGGAAAGGGCCTGTATACTCACATTATTTGTTGAGTTGTTTTTTTGTTAATCTGAGGTGAATTTAGTGCATTTAAATAAAAATCACAGAATGGATGCCTCAGTATGGGTGAAGCGTCTGTATGGGTGGAAACCTGGGTATGAATGAAAGCCTCGGTGTGGATGTGTGTTGTTTCGTGATGTAACCCTCCCCAACCTGGTTCCTCTTGTTCCCTGCAGAAGCTGCACACCGCCATATTTGATGCTCAGATGGCACAGCGGCAGCGTCGCATGGCAAGACAGAAGTCACAGCGCTTCCTGAAACTGGGCAACAAGCAGTGAGGTCACTTCCTGTCTGCAGCTGATTCACAGTAAATATTTGGAAAGCTTGCAGGAAGGTTTCTGTTGCTTTAAGAAATGTAAACGGATTTATGCCGGCACATACATGTGTTCAGTTAAAATGTCCAGTCAGACATTTAGGTTTTTTTCATCATGCTAACATGCTAACAGTGGGAAGCTCTTACTTATCAAATGAAAGAATTATGGGATTGTAGTTTTCTTTTTTGTTGCTTGACACAAAAAAGCTGGACACAGCTGCTGTGATGTCACACATTGGTTTCTGTAGTTCCGGTTTGAAGCTCAGCTTTGTGTTTCTGAAGAGTAAGAAAGTTGACCTGTGAAACTATTGAATGAGAACAGTGAAGGAAGAAATGAAGTCACAATATTATGAGAAATATTTAATTCCATCCAAATATCTATATCTATATATGCTGGTTGGTTATTTTGTTTTATTACCTTAATTTGTATTTAATTGTTTTTAGTTTAAGTTGTGTTTTGTTTGGGGGGAGGTGTCATTGGCTAGCTGCAACACTTCACGCCCATGATGAATCCATAAAAACACATTGCACTAAAAGACTATTTGATCTAATTGCTAATATGAATGCTGTTGTTCATGTCCAGTTAAATAAACACAAAGATCTCATCAGTTTATCATGAAATAATCCCACTGTTTTAAACATACAGTCAATGTTAACTATTCCAGTTTGACCTGCAGATCTTTGTCTGTTTAAACAGCGCAATGAAACGTGTTTTTTCCTCAAAGACCAGATGAATGTGTTTACATCGTTTCAGACCTGCTGAGTGAAACGAGGAAATCGTTTCACTTTATTTTTATTGGGTTTTTTTGCTGTAACCAAAAGTCTGTATTTGTCTCTGTGCTGATGTTGGGCAGAAGGAGCTCTTTTCTATTGGAAAGGAAAACAAAATACACTGACCTGTAACCTGAACAATTTTCTATAAAGATGACATTGAACTACTTCTGGTGGATATTGTTGTTTTTTGGGGGGATTTTTATGAGTGAGAAATCAGCGATATCACAGCAGCTTCTGGGACAGCCCTCAACTTTTATTTGACATCAGATTAAAGTTCACTATATACTTTAAGTTCACTATTGTCAGAGTAAAAGACTGACCTCCTTCTATTGCTTCACAAGAGTTCAGATCTAACTTATCAACTCAATAAATAACACTGAAAAAATATGATAATTGCATTCTTCATTATTTAACCTGGTGTTCTTATTAACAGTCGTAACAATGGGGCAAGAGGTAAAAGGATACTAAAAGTTAAAATAACACCAGCACCAATCCAAAATCATCTGGACACACCTGCAGATTACATGCTGCCCCCTGGTGGTGAAAGCTTTGGTTAAAATTACAAGGAGGTCATAAAAGAGAAGTACTATTTTCATTATCAAAATATTTCATCAAATCTGAGAGAATGAGTCCTAACTTGGTGCATCACAGACTGAGATTCAAATATTAGTCTGTGACCTGTAAAGAATTACAAACAAAAGCAAGATTTAATCCTAAAGCAAAAACTAATCTGCACTCAGCTTCCCAATGAGATTAGCGGTCCGTCAATTTTCTTTTGCCAATCCAGGGTTCAGGGTCGTCATGAAGCAGGCATGGAGGAGTGCATGGCTCAAGGAGGACCACCGGAGGGGCATCCGTGCCACCCTCCTGGGAAGAGCTGAGGAGAGCCCCAGACGAGGGGTCACCCAGCAGCCACGGAGCAGAAGCCAGAGGGGGAATGCCTCCCCTGCACCCTGGTGACACACCCGCACCCCAAGGCCCTACTTGTGTGGGTGGGTGTGTTGGAGCGGGAAGAGGGAGGCAGCCGGGGATGGGGAGGAAAAGGAGGAGATGCCCCTCCCTGGGGCCAGCTCTCCCGCTGACCCCAGTAGGCACCCCCGTCCTTCGGCACCCACCAAGGCAAGGAAGCCCAGGCCCATCCAGACCGGGGCCTACAGCAGCAGGACCACCCAGCCCGACAGGACCTGGGGGAGCCCACCCGACGCCACTGCTGCACACAGCCACGAGGAGAACACTCTCTAAGAGCAACCAGAGCCACTAACCAGGTTATGACCGCAACCCCTGGGTTAAGCCCTCCAGGGATAACGTCCCTAAGGATTCTCCAGACGCCCTAAGCGTCAAGGTTGATGTGGGACACCTCCACAACAACCACAATGGCGAAGGCGGGACCAAACCACGACCCCCCACCCCCGCTAAGTGATGTAGCCGATCAAAGGAGCCCAGAGGGATTGATGTAATGTGGTGGCAGAGGCTGTCTTGAGACTAATGTGATCTATTAGAAGGTTTCTATATTGGCTAGAATTAAGATTTTTATTTTTCCAGTTGATGAGGACCGTTTTCTTGGCGATGCATAGGGCAGTAAAAACCATGTGGACTGTATTAGTTTCTGTAGTGACATCATCCAATTTGCCCAACAAGCACACTAAAGGGGAGGTTGGAATTTTACATTTCAGACACTTTGATAAGTCTTTACTAGGGGTGCAACGATACTTGTATCGATATTGAACCGTTCAATACAGTGCTTTCGGTTCGGTACACATATGTATCGAACAATACAAAGTTTTTAATTTATTATATCAACTTTTCTTCTGATGATGCTGTCTGTGTTGAGCGCTCAGTGGATCTGCGCTCGTCAGTGCAGCCTAGGCGGAGTAGTCAAACGCAGATTCACCGAGCACAGGACAAGGGAGCGAGACAGTTAGCTCGTTAACGTGTTGTCCCGGGGTAGCTCGTTAACGTAGATTTGCCGTGTGGTGGCATTAACGTCATTTCAGATTAACGCTGACAGCACTAGTGGGAACACAACGAATATGACTGCACATTTAGACATCATCCTAGTGCAAAGACAAGTGGAAGCAGACAAAAACAACAAGCACGCATGCTACAAACTTTACCCGAGTCATTTAGACAGCCGTTAGCACAGGATTCTCCTTATGGGGACCTGATATGTTTAATATGCTGCTGAGAATATAGCCCAGAAGAAGCGTATAGAATAGCTTTTATTTTGGAAAGAGCCATTTCTCTGTAATAAACTCTCTTTTCCAAAGATGAGTGATTTCTCGAGCAGATAGATTTATTTTTTTTATTACTTTGTTTCAGCAACATTAAATTTAAAAACTGTACTTTTGAGTTATAATATATATTTATAATTTTAATAAATGACAAATTAAAAAGGCATGAACAATTTTTTTTGTATCGAAAAAATATCGAACCGTGAATTTTGTGTATCGTTGCACCCCTAGTCTTTACATATCTCGGCCAAAACTTCTGCACTGGTGGACAGAACCAAAGAGCGTGGATGTAATTGTCTGGTGTATTGCCTTGACAGTGTGAGCAGTTGTTGGAAGATGTAAAGCCCATCTGGAACATCCGATGACCTGTAGTACCTGTACTCTATGTAGTATTTTGTATTGTATTGTATTGAATTAATTGCAGACTGGGATTTCTAATCAATTTAAAGGTTTTTAAGCAAATCTGAGACCAGAAGTTTTGGTCTAAGCTGACTGACAAATCTGCTTCCCACTTTGCAATAGGAAGGGATATTGATTCATCTATTTTAGAAAGTGTTCTGTATATTTTAGACAATAATTTAGGGGATTCAAGAGTAAGACAATGTACCGCGCTTGGTGGTGTTTGCAATTCAACTTGACTGAGGTTAAACTGCTTTTTTACTATGGATTTAATTTGTTGATATTCTAAAAATCTTTTCTTGTTGATCCCATATTGTGTAACTAGTCTGTCAAATGGAATAAAGTCTGTTCCTTCTAATATATGTTCTAAGTATTTAATTCCTTTACCACTCCATTCTGGAAAATTAATCATATTATTGTTTTGTAATATGTCAGGGTTATTCCAGATAGGTGTACGTTTGCATGGGATTAATGAAGACTCCGTTATTTTTAGAAACTCCCACCATGCTGTCAGAGAAGAGCTGATGTTGATGCTTTTAAAGCATTCATGTCTTTTGATGTTTGAGCTGATAAATGGTAGGTCTGAAATCTCTAGATTATTGCATAGTGCCTGTTCAACATCTACCCTGGGCTCATCTAAGAAGGTATGTTTTAACCATCCTGAGATGTACTGAAGCCTGAGAAGTATTGTTGAAAATTAGGCAGATCTAATCCTCCTTTATCCTTGGTTCTTTGTAGCGTTTTTAAGCTGGGTTTATCTTATTTAGAATTTAGAAATATATGAATTCAGAGATCTGAACCAATCTTGTGATGGTTTGTTCGGGATCATTAGAAATAAGTAATTTATTTTTGGTAAGATCATCATTTTTATAGTGGCGACCCTTCCCATGAGTGATATGGGTAAAGATTTCCATCTAGTCAGATCGCCTTCTACTTTCTTTAGAAGTGGGATGTGGTTTAATTTAGTTAGGTCTGAAAGCTTAGGAGAAACATTAATACCTAAATATTTAATATTTCCTGATTGCAGTGGGGCAGAAGAGGAATTATGGAAGGAGCAGTTAATTGGAAGAAATGTAGAAATTGACCAGTTAACTGAATAATCTGAAACTCTTGAAAACCAGTTTATTAGAGTAATTACCTCAGAAAGGTTGGTTTGTGAGTTTTGGAGAAAAAGTAACACATCATCCGCATAGAGACTGATTTTATGTTCTATGTTCTTACATTTTATGCCCTTAATTGTTGTAGCCTGTCTAAATGCTGCTGCTAGTGGTTCGATAAAAATTGCAAACAGTGAAGGGGAGAGTGGGCATCCCTGTCTGGTGCCCCTCAGGAGACAGAAGCTGGAGGATGTCTGGTCATTTGTTCTGACACAAGCTGTTGGGGAATTGTATAATATTCTTATCCAGTTTATGAAAGAGTTTCCAAAACCAAATTTGTGTAAAGTTGCAAATAAAAATTTCCAGTTAACTCTGTCAAACGCTTTTTCTGCATCTAGAGATAATATTATGGTTTCAATGTTTTTACTGTATGAGTAGTCTATTAAATTAAGTAATCTACCTGTATTTGTTGATGAGTGCCTGCCTTTTATGAAACCAGTTTGGTCAGGATGAATTAAGAGGGGGGTTATTTTCTCCAGTCTCTTTGAGAGAGCTTTGCAGATTATTTTGAGGTCTGCATTTATAAGGGATATTGGACGATAGCTTGAGGGAAATAAAGGGTCTTTGTCTGGTTTTAGCAGGAGACTAATGTTGGCAGAATTCATATTTGGTGGTAGTCTGCCATTTTCCTCGATTTCCTGCAACATGCTGTGGAATACTGGTGCCAAAATTGTCCAGAATTCTTTGTAGAATTCTGCAGGGAAGCCGTCTGGATCAGGAGCCTTATTATTAGGCATACTTATCAGCACTTCCTGGAGTTCACCTGGCGTCAGTGGCGAATCCAGTGCCATTGATTGACTGTCTAGTAATTTTGGAAGAGTTATGTTGTCAAGAAACTGATGAATTTCATTTTAGATGGGTTTATTTTTGGTGAATATAAAGTTTCATAGAAATCCCTAAAAATGTTGTTTATTCTTCAAGGGTCATATATTGTGTTTCCAGACAAATCTTTAGCAGCACATATAGTTGTTTTTTCTTTCTTTATTTTTAACTGGTTAGCTAGAAATCGACCGGATTTGTTACTGTGTTCAAAATTCTGCAAGAGAAGTCTTTGTATAAGGAATTGTGGTTTTTTTATTAATAATTTCATATAATTCTAGTTTCGTTTTGCGTATTTTGTTCATTATTTCTTGATCTTGGCCGCACGCGTAGGCTTTTTCTAAGGATTTGATGTTTTTTTTCTAGTTCCTGAATATTTTTGTTTTCTTCTTTCTTTTTGTGTGAGGGGAAAGAAATTATTTTACCTCTCATCACAGCTTTCCCTGCTTCCCATAGAACAGAAGCTGATGTTCCGGGAGTGTCATCATAGTCTAAATATGAAGTCCACTCTCTTTTTGAAATATTTAATAAATTCCTCGTCTTTGAGCAGTGATGTATTTAATACACCCAGGACCTTCGTACTGTAAAGCAACATTGATGCCCTGAGTTTGCACTGTGGACATTAAAGAAAAAGTTGTCATATTTTCCTATACTGTGTGTGTGTGTGTGTGTGTGTGTGTGTGTGTGTGTGTGTGTGTGTGTGTGTGTGTGTGTGCACCCTTTCAAGAGATTAACCATCAACAAGCATGAGATTAGTCCCATTGTAGCTGAACTTGGAAAAGCTTAACACACTGAGTTCAAACTGATGGATACAGAAAAAGACAAAACGCTGAGTAAATGAACAGAAGCTGCAGGTCTGCATCGTGAAGCAGGATTTAGGGTTAGCGTGTCGAGGTTACTCCTGGATTTCCATGGTTACGTTAATTATTTTTCAGTTGAACAACAATTTAAATATGAAAAACCTTTTATTGGGTCAAAAAATCATTTGGTGAACTGAGATGATCTTTTAAAGCTTTTCTTTCAGACCAGCAGGAGGCAGCAGAGACTGATCTCTCTCTCTGACGACTGAACCTGGATCAGTTTCACTTTGAGCACTGAGGGAGGTCCACTCGAGTTTACACCACAATAATGTTCCACTTTAAAGATTTATCTCCGGCTACGACACAGAGAGGAGAAAAAGAAACATTTTGACTGATGTGTGCAACAGCTGTTTACAGACACACACACACACAACCACACACACACTGCGTAAGGTTGTCGCTGCAGGTTGTTGTCATGGCAGTAGGCTAAAAAAATGGCTGAAGATGATTTCCAGATGCTGATGTTTCTGCTGACTCGTTTATATTTTTAAAACAGAGCTGTGAGCTGATTGGTCCATTTTTAAGCTGAAGTGTGAGTCATGGGTCTGCACCTTAAACTGACCCAGAGTCAGTTTACATCAAACTGAAAACCTGAAGACAGACAGCGTAGGAGGAGTTCCCGGTGCATCATGGGTAGGTTCCTCTCAGTAATCTGATCTGAGATCTGCTGCTGAGACAATGGAAACATCTGGAAATTATTCATCAGAGAGCAGAAACAGACCTGAGCTCAGCTGAAGGAGACTGAAGCAGACCACTGGGGCTCCACTGCGCTCCACTCTGAGTCAGATGTTTCTGCTTTCTCAGGGGGTTCATCAGAGATGATTACCCACTCTGGAACTGGAAGTCAAACTGGTTGTAAGCAGCCACATTTCACGTGTCTAAGTTCTGACTGAATCTGAGAAGAATCACAGGTTTTGCCTCTATGGGTGTTTTCATATGTAGTTCTCTTTTAAATGGGATCAATAATATTTGTCCTTATTTTTTGTCATATCTTTACTGTTGCATTGGTGGATGTTCATGTTAGACATGACTCAGACCACACTGCTCTAAATGCTCAGTTTCAGACAGTTTTTTTCTAGCCTTGGATGTGTGTGATGTCAAAAATGGACGGGATCCTTCAGTAAGAGTATTCCCAAAGAGCTATTAGCCAAAATCTCACCATCATGTGTGCCATATCTTTAAAACATTTGAGGACATTGGACAGGTGGACGACAAACGAAGTGGCAGGCCTAAAAAAATGTCTGCAGCTAATAATAATGGATTGCATTTATATAGCGCTTTACAATTCCACTATTCATTCACTCTCACACTCCGGTGGAGGCAGCTATAGTTGTAGCCACAGCTGCCCTGGGGTAGACTGACAGAAGCGAGGCTGCCATATCGCGCCATCGGCCCCTCTGGCCAACACCAGTAGGCAGGAGGTGAAGTGTCTTGCCCAAGGACACAGCGACCGAGACTGTCCGAGCCGGGGCTCGAACCAGCAACCTTCCGGTTACAAGACGAACTGCCAACTCTTGAGCCACGATCACCCCTGATGAACAATAACTAAAAGTTGTGTCTGTAAGAAAGCAAAGATCTGATACAGAAATGTCTCAGTGGAAAAGTGACTGTCAGGCATCCATTCTTAATGAAGAGAAACAGGAAAAGCCTGAGGTACACTTTGCCAAATGAAACATGCAGATGACAAAGAAAGAGATTTCCATATTGGATCGATCCTGCCCGGCTTAACAACAACTGCCTCTGGTTAATTAACCAAAGAAAATGAAAATAAACATAGTACTCCATGACGTGTGCTAATCAGGCTAATTTGGGATGGGTGTTTGAATGTTGAGAATGCCTACTGTTGTATAGTATGAAAGACTGGCGTAACAGTGAGGATGCAAAGAGCAGAGGTAGTGAAGGTAGATGAGTGTCAGAGCTGCACAGAGCAGGTCAGGTACGACAGTGAGTGTCTACAGCCAACTGTAATGGTTTAGGGCTGCATTACAACCTGTGATGTCTGGGACTTTTTCACAATGTATGGAATTATGAATGTAAGAAAGGACAGTCAGATTTGGATTCACCATAAAATACAGTCTGGAAAGAGTCTGACTGGCAATGGCTTCATTTTTTAGCATGACGATTAATTTTCATGAAGCCTTCATAAATGTACATCAGTGCAATCTCAGGATCATCAGGTGACATCCAATCCAATGTCCAATCCGAGGTGACAGGATAAAGCATTAAAATTGTTTGTGATGAGTGAAGTTCACAGAGTCACACTCAGCTATTTATTATTGATCATTTATTAGCGATGGACAAAAGCGCGCCTCTCCTCTCAGAATAACTCTGACCGACAAATGTGACTTCGGGACCTCGGTCGGCCAATATCTCCTCATTCATCCTGTCGCTATAGAAAAATGCTCTGATTTATGGTTTCTATGACAACAGTTTGACAACTTCCTGTTCCCACAACAGCTGAGAAAGGAAGTGAAGAGTCATTGCGTCTCTGCAGGTTATCATCGCGTGACGACTCTTGTGGTTTTATCGAGTTTGCTTTTTTTGTTTTACACAAAGAGTTTGCTATGAGTGAAGGTCAGGTGGAACCCGTTTTTATCCAGCTGCTATAAATATGAACACGTGAAGGAGAAATGAGTTCATGGGGAACAGACCAAAAACAGCTGCTCAGAATACAGAGGAGTGGAGGGAAAAAACAGAGCCCGAAACCAAAAAACAACAGTTCAGGAGGTCGACCGGGCCTCAGGGCAAAACTCAGAGGCTGGCGGCAAAGACAGAGACGTTCTGGAGGCCGGCTACGTGGCCAGCGGCGCAGAAGGAGCAGTTCTGGAGGCCAGCCGACGGAGACGGTGGAGCTTTGGAGGCCTATGACGTGGCCAGATGAGCAGACAGACAACCGAGGGCGGCTTTGCAGGTGGCCGGTAACGGAGACAGGGGCCTGCTGGATTGGGTGGAGCAGGATCAGACAATGGAGCGGTGAACTCTGTGTTGGGTGCTGCACATGGCAGACAGCTGGCTCAGCCAGCAGTGGTGTAAGGAAGCCAAGAGACACTGGAGGCTGGGCCTGCTCTGCATAACCAGCTTTGGAAGACGGGACCGAGTTACACCATCAGAATCATTAAAGAGTCTTTTTTTCTGCTGGATCGGGGGGGGAGGCATCTGCCAACATAGGCTGGGGAGAGAGAAGGAAGACAGAATAAAAGGCATGCCGTGGAAAAGACCCAGAGATTAATAACTAGTATGATTCAATGCAGAGAGGTCTATTAACACATAGTGAGTGAAGAAGAAACACCCAGTGCATCATGGGAATCCCCCAGCAGCCTACACCTATTGCAGCATAACTAAGGGAGGATTCAGGGTCAGCTGGTCCAGCACTAACTATATGGAAAAGAAATAGTAAAAACTTATATGATTTTACTCATGAAAGTGGCCACTTTCTCATTACTTTAATATATTGTTTTAGTAAGTATCCAAAACATACAAGTTTCATTATATAATTCTTCAAGGGATCTTATATCTGTTTTCACTCTTGTATGCTTTTCATACAAGTTTCACACAAGACAGATACAAACTTTATAAGATTTATATATATCTTTTCCATATGGGCTAACTATATGCTTTAGCAAAGAGGAAAGTTTGAAGCCTGATCTTGAAAGTAGAGATAGTGTCTGTCTCCCGAATCCAAACTGGAAGCTGGTT
Organism: Mchenga conophoros; assembly: GCF_057382185.1. Classification (NCBI taxonomy): domain Eukaryota; kingdom Metazoa; phylum Chordata; class Actinopteri; order Cichliformes; family Cichlidae; genus Mchenga; species Mchenga conophoros. Next base: position 4,013,077 of record NC_140526.1, read on the forward strand.
CCACAGAAGAGGGGCCTGAAAACTGAAGGCTCTGCCTCCCATTCTACTTTCAAATACTCTAGGAACAACAAGTAGGCCTGCAGAGTGAGAGCGAAGTGCTCTAATAGGGTGATATGGTACTACAAGGTCATTAAGATAAGATGGGGCCTGATTATTTAAGACCTTGTATGTGAGGAGCAGGATTTTGAATTCTGGATTTAACAGGGAAACCACAGAGCATGATTGGTTGACATGACAACGACGAGAGGGAGACTGAGGAAATAAATACTATCAGGGACCAAGCAGCCAAAAACATACAAGCACAGGTGTCATCTTCTAAAAATGGGTTTTATTAAACCCCCGAAAAGAAGAAGTTACTACAAAACCTCAAAATAATGGAAGCAAGCTATTTTAAGAACTAAGTGGGCAACCAGACATAATTCTACTCCAAAAACAACAATATTTTACAAGATATCATAACTCAACAAACTGACCTCCACAATAAGAGACAGCTCAGCTTATATAGTAACTGAACGAACTATTTAAAGACAAAAAGCACAGAGACAGTAACTAAACATGACACAAGAAGAAACCCCGTTCCCCCTGTGTGGTTAAGTCCATTTTGTTGGCCTCTGCGCTTAAACCAGCTCCATCCTTAGCATCCTTTTACTTAAGTCAGGAAGGACTGGAGCACCAACCAGGTACCAGAGTAATTCAGTTGTGTGATCACATGCAACCATCACCATACACAGAGGATAACGAGGGAATAGACTACATACACAGCTGAAACTGACTAATGAGACAGGGGAAGCAAAACTGAACAGGATGGAAGACTATCAAAATAAAACAGGAAGTAACAAACGCAGAGACCCAGGCAGTGACACATGGGCTAGCCACTAGAACAGGAAACAGACATGGACATGAGACTATGACAGACAATGAACAGAGCAGAAATCAAGAATTATTAATACAAGCTCAGAGGCACTGGAAATGGCATGTTCAGAAACTAGAACATAAAGAACAGAAGCTCAAACCCAAAGCTCATGATAACATAGACAATAACATATTTGGGAACCTCACATCATTCTCTTAAACTTTCAAAAATAAGTCCAGAACAAAAATTCAAATTCCTGGGTTATAATCTGAGATAAAGTACAGAAGCCAACATGCACTGTTGAAACAAAGTTGTTTAAAATATTACAAGTGTTGCTGAAGGTTTGCCCTCATCAGACTAGATAAATTTAGATTAGCACACAAGCTGCTGTTTCCAGTCAGTAAAACTGATTTCCAGATATTAAAAAAATGTGCTGGATGCTGAAACGTTTTCTTTAAATGCATCAGTGACAGACAGACAGACAGACGTTCACTTGACTAGGTGCATCCTGGCTGTGTTTACAGCAGCACTGCGTTCACTGTAATCAAACTTTAGAAATGAAGAGCTTCCTGTTTACTTTAACCTTCCTTTAACTCAAACATCTGCAGGGGTTTGTTTTTCCTTCTTCAACTGTTCAGGTCTGAGGCTGACTCACAGTTTCCCATCAGGCGTTTAAACTTCGGCACTTCTAGAATTCAGATTTTTTGTTGCGTCCGTGAAGGTAACACAATTAGTAGCTTGAGAATACATGGCGGTAACACTAAAATATAATTAATAAATGGTAAATTGATAGTTAATTAACCTTTAGTTACTGGTTATGTACTGTAATTAAATAATGAAGTGATCATTAATTGTGTAAACCAGATCCAACTTTAGAGTAATATCCACATAATGTCCACGTGATGTTTATAATACCTGTTTTAAAGCACGTAGAGGTTGGCAGATGGAGTTCAACACTGTGGACGTTGGTGTCCTCGTTTACTTTTACCACCTTTAGGCACTAAAATAGTTTGGATTAAAATACAACAACTTATGAGCGAGTACTGCCTCCCGATTGGCTGGACCTCAGCATCACGGAACGAGCAGCGATGATGATGATGATGACGCGTGTCTTTCACGTTGTGTCTTCAGTGCACTTTTGTTCTGTCTTTTCCAACTTACACATGTACTCTGGAGAGGGTCTTTTATTTTGGATATTCTCCATGTGTTCATGTCTTACTTAGTGGTTTTATTAGAATTATATATTTTTTTGCATTTCAGTGTTTAATAACAACATAAAGAGTCTGTGTTTGTTTCACTAACAATGAATTTACCGTTTGTTGCCAATTTTTATCATAAAGTGTTGAGACTGAAGAAGGAAACTTGTCAAACACAACATGTTTGCAGGGTTTTCTTGCTGAACAGCAGCTTGCTGTTTTATCCCCCAGGGATCAATAAAGTATTCTGATATTTCAGGTAATTTTCAGTTTTATTGAGAACATTTACAGCCTCACAGCTGCTGTTTAATACAAAAAAGGATCAGAGGAATTTTCTGCTGCTGATCAAATGCATCCACAGTTCGTTCAGTCATTCTTGTATCAGACTTTGGAGGCGATAGGAGAATAATATTTTGCACATAATTGTGTAAATGCATTGGGAAATACTATTTCTACATATGCAAGTTCAGTTCCTGCCCCTTTTTAACCTCTTTGCTGTAAAGCCTCAGCTTTACCCGACTGTTCCAGTGATGATAAATTCTTTTAAAAAATGTATCTCCTTGAAAAAAAGCATTCCCATCAGACAGTCAAGGCCAAGGCACAAAGGCCATTTTGATTTGCCAAACTTCCTGCGTGCATTTTTCCTGAAACAGGAACTGAGGTTTGATGATAGCTGGAGGAAATATCAGGATTTAATTCCAGGCTTTGCGCTTGCTGCAGAAACTGATGATTTTCTTTTGAAGCTCTTCACTTGTTTCAGGTCTGTCAGCGTGCTTTCATTTGATGTACAAACTGGTCTTAACCCGTTTTAATGCCTGTGTAACAGCAGCCGTTCATCCTGCAGATGGTCTGACTGCAGCTTTCTTTAATGTGTTACTGGATTTACTGGTGTATAAACTTCTAACAGGAGCCAGTTTGAACACCAGTGAGTCACGGTGTTTGTTCTCTGCTGGAGGTTTGACTCATTAAATCAGATCCTGACACACATTCAGGATCACAAACAAGCCTGGAAATGATTTTGTACGCTGGTTTGCTCCACAAACTGCTGACGTCTCACAGACCTGGAGGACGGAGGGGGTCGTGTGCTCTACAGGCCGTGAAAAACTCTGGATGCAAATGATAGTGATACCTGGCTGCATTAAAAACAAAAGCTCAGGTTTTCAGATTCTCTCTCTGTTCTTTAGTTTTTCTGCCTATAATTTTCCACCTTCCTCTGTGTTTATAGCAGCAGGTAAAAATACATGTAATTACTGTAATAACACAGTAAAACTGTGAGCATTTGGCAGGAAGTCACAGCCTCCCAGAATTCTGTGAATTAAATCATAATTCTGGTGAATCATCATTTCGAAATGTTTGCCTCCTCTGTCCTCCTCACACTGGAGTTTAAACATTCAGCCTCCCAGCAGTGCTCCTGATTGGTCAGTGACATTGTTTGTTGTCAGCAGCTAAACATGTTGCAGGCTTAAATCGCACATGTAAAAATTGTCTAATCATGTGCGTCCGTGTTATCCGCATGCAGATGGCAGAGCAGGTTGGCTGCTCATGTCTGCGTTGTTCGAAATGACCACAAACTGTTGTTGTGAGGGTCGGCACAGTTGGCTCAGAGTCCGCTGGCAGAGTCCTGAATGGATTTATAATGTGGTAAAAACACTGTTGGCTGCGTGAGGGTGAGGGTGGTGGGAGGGAGCATGAGGAAGGGAGGGTGGGTTGGGGGAGGTAATGACTTCCAGCTGCCTGAGGCTGAGCAGAGGAGGATGTTCGATTTCTACGCCATCAGAAACTGTGGCCTGCTGAGCCCAGCATGTTCGAGCTGGACTGAATTAGTTTAGTCAGTGTTAATAATATTGTTAATAACTGTTTGCATAAAATATATTAGGGGGGTCCCTGCAGCCCAATTTCTTCTGCTCAGTTTTCTCTGCTTTTGTTTGCATAACTCAGATGTCTTAATTAGTTGGACTGAACGTGCTCAAAGGCAGATTTATCAGCTTGAGCGAGTTCCTGTATGTACAAGCGGAGAAGTAATATTAGAACAAGGCTGATAACAATATTAATGGATTCTGATCTTTTCCTCCATGCTTTGTTTGGCGTTTGCAGGAAACACGATATTGTCTGGTATAATGTTGCAGTTTGATTGATGCTCACCATGAAAACACCTCCTCACTTCCAATTTGTGCTTCCTACAGGAAATGTATTTTTACTTCTTGCACGTAAGTGTAGCCATGATGTCACAGTTAATTCTCTAAAGGAACAGTCAGTCATTTTTTGAGACCAACGGATGCAATCTCATTAGTTTATAATTAATTCATTAAAAATAAATTGGACAGACTCCCAGTTTCTGGAAGCTGCCATCTTCAGATGGTTGAGCTGGACGTTGCCATTCTGCAAGATCAGCTGCAATGGTCGTACACCAAAGCCAGAGGAGAACAGAACTCGTAGGCATTCATGTGCCGTGTGTCTGCACCTTCAGACTATAGATATGAGAAGAGAAGGGGTCGCACTTACTAAAGAACCAGAAACACATAGGAAAGAGACAGCGCCACTGGTATCAGGATAAAATGTCATCTTCTTCCTCCACACCTCAGCCTTATCTCCTGAACCAAAGTCAAGGCTCTAACACATGAAAGCGTGCATAAACATTCTTATTTATTCCTGATTGTATCCCAATTACTTGTTGTCAGCAGATTACACATGTGACCCTCCCATCTTTAAACAATGACTGCTGGTTATAAGCTAATATTATTCCAGCTAATGTTAGGCTTGAACGTCCTAAAAATCACACTTTGCCTCCGATGAAGTTTGAATACATTCTCACATCACATCATTTATTCGCTCAGTGTCAGTCCAACAATGTTAGATCCACTTCAAAGACAGTTTCCCCAACACTGCGGCAATAACAGCAGCACTTACCAACAGAAAAGCTGATATCCTCAACAACTCGCTTGAGTATTGTCGTCATCTTTGACTCATCTTTGACTCCTTTCACAGCTGAGGTAAACAGAGGCAACAGATGAACGGCAGCCAAAGTTGTTTGTCCTACAGCGGCCACCGTAGCTAGGATTATGCACTTGAATATGGAGGGACAAGAAAACCAAATTCAGTTGCCTGCAATCTGCACTCTACTGACGTCTAGTAAAAAGGTTGCCGTATGCTTCACTGTCGCTTGTTTCTGTTGAATAACCTTCAGGCGCTGAAGCCACTTCTATTATAATATTCTGTGCTAGAAGACTAGACTAGAAGTAACGTAACGTATTCTGACTAGAAGTAACGTAAGGAACATAGATCTGTCCACCCACCACTGGGGCAGCATTCTAAGTTAAGATGCCAATGCTTCCAACTATCCGACCCTCTCCAGGATCTTCCCCAGTGCCTCTTCTTGATTGAATGTTATCAAGAGAACCCAGGCACCCGTCAAAGGAAGCTCAGTACTGTTTGCATCCATGATCTTATCAGTGGAGCGGTTTGTGGGCCTGAGTGATCCCACGAGATAGTTTGTTTTCAATCCTGGTCGGGTCTCCCAAGGCAAAAAAGCCTTTGATGAAAATATCTACCTAGAAACGTCAGAATAGGGACACTTTGGTCCCGCTCTGAAGCCAGGCCTGGGTGAGGGGCTGATAAGCTAGCACATGGCCTCCAATTACTGACATAACTGTAACGCTGCTATTTCTTTACATTCTTTTCCTAATTTTATTCAATATAAATAATGTTTTTAAAGTCACACAGTTTGTCACATCTGTGTGAATTATGAGAGAATATTTGTTGCCCATGGCTTCATTCCTTACTAGAGAGTTAATAAAAGTATTAAGTTAGTTAAAGCTGTTACAACACATCAGAAAACGTGATGTTCAATCATACGTTGGAGTGAGGAGGTTGTGATCTTTCACAGCCAGCACAGAAAGTGTTTTTCTAGACTCTGGGCTGCTGGGTGAACCAAGTCTGTGACATTTCTGTATTTCAAAGTCTGCCACAGAAGAGAAAGCTTTCTGCTGGGACTCTATGGGTTTAGGGCTTCTTCTTTCTAAATGACAAACACAATGTGTGATGAGGTCTGAAAAGTTTAGTTTGGTGATGTGGTGGTTTGGTTTTGTGGTTTGGTTTGTGGTTGAGGTCTGATCTGGATGCAATAACCAGAACATGAAGCCTACATAGTTTCTTTTCCACAAACTGAAGGTGATTAATGTTCCCTGGATCTTTTCTGGACTGATGAATATGATGCTAATGACGAGGAGGAGGAGAATCATCTGCTTGGTTCAGAATCTCCGCTGCTCTGTTTCTGCATTGATTCTTCCATCTTAACCTCTGCAGCTGCTGAAAAGAAAAGATCCTGAAGGAAGTAAAATAAACAAAGGGAAAGCAGAGGGTGGGGGTGGAGGTGCAGAGCTGAGTGGAAAAAGCAGGGTGAGGGTTAACTGGGGCCCCAGGTATGTTCTCCACCCCCAGCACTGTTAGCTCAGTTTAGATTAGCAGCCCTGCAGCAGACTCAGACTAAATATGCAGCTATTTCGGTTAAGAGGTTGATTCAGCTTGAACTGAATCAGCCTCTTAGAAACATCCTGCACATTCACAGAAACCTGCAGCTCACAGCAAACTTCATAAACACCTCCAAACATTGGCACCGAATTTAAGGGAGATCAGACAGAGCGGAGACTCGTCGGTTTGCTGAACACTTCAGTTAAAAACAACAAAGAGCTTCTGATTGGTGTTTGCCTCATCAGGTAGTCAGCTGTTCTCCTGGACGGACTGGTGCCTGTTTCTGGTGTCAGATTAACACGCTCGCTGATCCTGATACTGATGAAGACAAACACACGTCTGATTCTTAATTAAACAGGAAACAAGCTGACTGATTCACTTTTCACTGCATAGCTAATAAGTCAAATAACAGAAAGAAAAAAAACTGAAATAGGGCAGAAAGCAGGATGATGACAGTCTTAGAAAATTCAGTTTAAACTGCGGAAACCAGCCTTAGAAACCAGAAGGAGACGTACAAAGAGACAGATAAACAAGAGCTCAAGTTTCATCTCAGCTTTCAAGGTCATTGTGCTTAAATTCAAAGCAGATCATCTGTTTTACTGAACAGTTCACCCTAAAATCAGATATGTGCTCTGGTCTGCAGAGCTGTTTATCTACTTCGATGAGTTCTGTGTCAGTTGCTTGGTGTGAGTTTTTGAAACGCAGAGATCTTACTGACTACATCCGCCAACAAAAAGAAGTGTGCAGCTGGCTAACGTTGTCCATCAGGCATTTCTTTTTAGGAATTGAGTAATAATTTCTGGGAAGAAATCTTACTGCTCAGTAAGTATTATTTCTTTAATTTGTTAATCTTTTAGCACTTTGAGCACTGCAAGTCAAAGCCATGTAGTTCTATTATATAGACATGCCTCCATCCGCTTTTCTAACAGCTTGTCCAATTTGTGCTTGCAGGGGGACTGCAGTCGATTCCAGCTGTCATGTAAAAGGTGAGTTAGACCCTGGACAGGTTACCAGCCCATCACATATCCAGAGTTAGGCCGTCTCTTTGAATATCTCCAAAACTGGTCAACAGACTTAATTTTGATGGATAAATATACTTGCAGGACGACAGAAAATTATTTAGTTTAATTAGTACTAGGAAATTACTGCTCATAACACAAGTAGAATACTTACAGTCATATGAAAAAGTAAACCCCATGATTGAGTAGTTTGTAAAACCGCGTTTAGCAACAGTAATTTCAAGTAATGGTTTACTGTATGACTTTGTCAGTCTTTTACATCGTTGTGGAGGGATTTTGGCCCACTGTTCTTTAACATGTAGCTTCAGGTCATTGAGGTGTGCAGGCATTGACTTATACATAGTCCTGTTAGGATCCTGCCAGAGCTTTTTATTCAAGTTAAACACTTTGGTATACAAAGGAGTCCATGGTTCACTCAGTGACTGCAGGGTGTTCAGGTCCTGTGGCTGTGAAACAACCCCAACTCTTCACCCTTCCACCACCGTGCTGACAGTTGGTATGTGGCATTAGTGCAGATATCATCCAAGCATGGTGCTGCGCATCTCTAAGTTAGTTTCGTCTATCCAAAGGATGTTGTTCCAGAAGAGTTTTTTTCAGATGCAACGCTGCACTTCTTTTTAGACAGAAGAGGTTTTCTCGTGGCAACCACTCTGAACAAGTCTTTCTCCAACTGCGCTGACATTAACTTTAACGTTTAAAATGCGAACTGACGCCTGTAGAGTCTGATATGCAGTTTCTCTGAGCTGCCTCGTCTGACCTCGGGGTGAATTTCTGGTACATCCACTTCTGCATTTATAGAGATGCTCACCTGCCGATCATCAGTTAAACAAGTGCATCTGACCAGCAGCATCTGCCTCTTAATTCCACTTAATACCTCTGGAAGCAAAAAGGATGTTGTTAATTTTTCACACGACTGCATAGAGTCCTGTGAAAATGTTTGGGTTTTTTTATATGACAGTGAAATTCCTGCACACCAAATCCTAAAACATGACTTTAGAAAGAGCTCTTTGTCAGTTAAGGAATGTTTTTGGAGAAGAGCACACATGAGAAAGAGTATGTACATTGTGTATGTACAGTATGTATGTGCCAACAGCTGTTTGGTGGTTTCTGTCCTCACTGCAGCTGAGTATGTTCACGTTCCTCTTTGTCAGTGCCCCCCACTTCACTCCTCCTCCTGCTGAAATCTGTCAGTCACACACAAATGTTTCCACCTCCGCTGTTGAAATTTGGTTAATTTGTGGTGGTCGTGTTTCTGGCAAAGCAGCGAAGCTTGGAATTCCTGACCCACTTTCCACTGCCGCACATTCCCCAACATTCCCAAGCATTCCAGAAAGCCATGATTGATATCAGTCAACGATCAATCTGAAGCAGAGGACGGAGAGCTGGATTCGCGCTGCATACCAAAGGTGTTTAGATGATACACGCTGAGCTGAAAAATCAATTCAGAAACTGTCCTCATGTAAAGAAAATCAGTTCTGATAATTCACTCTCGCACAGCTAAAAGCACATCGGTCGTCTACACGGGTGGAAGATGGATCCGTGTATGTCACTTTTAGTGATTCTGGATCCACAGGAAGCCCTGCTTCACGTGTTAAAGTTCATTTATAGTAGTCACAGTGTTGCTCTACACATCATAACCAACTCATTGTTAATGGGACTTTGAGCTGAATTGGTTTCTGATGCTTTTATTTTGATAAGCTGAAAACCTCTTTTCTCCTGATTTCTCAGTAACAACATCTGTGGCGCCGGTATAGCTCGAGTCGAGCAGTAAGGACATTGCAGAGGTTCAGATCCACCCCGAGGCCAGTTACTGGATCCCTTCCTCCCCCTCTCTCTCACGCTCAGCTTTCCTGCCTTCTCTCCACCGTCTATTCTCAATTTAAAAAATAAAAATAAAACGTATTTCATGAAATGATAACGATTGTTGTTTGAGTTCCAATAAGCCGGCTGAAGGCAACAAAGTGGTGCAAAAAAAGTGCAGTTTGTTGAGCGGCCACTTTAGGCTGTTTCCAGTGAGTCAGTCCCCGTAGACTCCCATGTTAAAATGTCTGACTTTACAGCCTGGTAGAGGTAATTTACCAGTTCATAATAGCTGCACAGCGTCATTTTAATATAATGCTCTCATGTAAATGTTATTAAAGCTTTGAGTTATATTGTGATGATTCTTTGACTGACAGCTGGACCAACAAATAGCCAGTAGTTTGTTACTCAGCATTGATTATCAGGCATTTGTACAGTTTGTTTAGCGAGCTTCTCACCCAAATATTGAAACAACATGCTAAAGCTGACATTTCACAAAAAAAAGCCAAACACTAATGGTCCTGTTGTTTAGCCAGACCATTAGTTATTATATACAGTCAACAATGTAAACACATGTGAAGAAGAAACACTGTGAAAGGTCAGATCAAACACACTGTAGATGTTTGCACTGTGAAGGGTGGAAATTAATGTAATGACATTTCCTTCATTTCTTCTTTTTTTAAGACAAACAGTGAGAAGAAAAAAAGATTTATCACCGGCAGACGTCTCGCTAAAGCATGTCTTACACTCTTTTTTTCTATGACCTTTGACCTGACTCATAGAGGTCAATAGTAGAACACCTCAGGAGGTTTTCTGGTTTTACAACTGCACTATTACAGGAAACTTTATTGTTCCAGGCAATGGAGTCGCCACTGCCCAGGGTTTTGTCTGTAGGCATTTTCTTCTTTGTTTATTTCTTTATTGTAGCCACAGTGAAGATGATGACGGCTGATAACTGGCTGGTTTATGGCTTGACCCCAAGCATTGACTGCCAGGTGATTGCCTGCAGGACAGGTGATAGGTGAGAGAGCGCAGGATCATCATCCAGTCTGTCTGAAAGCCAGGAGGTTAACAAAATGAGTCACGCTGAGGCTGCAGACACAGAAAGAAAGTTCTCTTTATTTTAAAAGCAGCTTGAATGCTTTTCATTCCAGGACCCCCGGAAAACAAGATGGTACAGCTCAAGAATCTTTTCAAATCCTAATGAATGTATTTCTCGGTCAAACTCTGCTTTCTTCACTCGGTCTAAAACAAGCTTCACCAAGCAGAGCAGCATGTTTTCTGACATTTAAAGTTCAGTTTCTTTCAGTGATTGCTGAGGCATTAATGAGGTTTGATAACGATGTGTCTCTGTGTCAGCACAGCAAGAGAAACATTGGGTTTATTTAAGTATAACCAACATTAGTTTCATTTTTTCATAGCCACAGAGATTTCTCAAACCATTAACTAAATACCAAAGTGTCTGTCTCAGTGTAACATAATTTTAAGTAGACACTGATGCATCGCCTTGTCAACGTGTTGGTTTTCCCGGGCATTAGAACGCAGAGAAACACGATACTGGGATCTTCTTCTGCTCTTCTTTTGTTATACTGCTCAGATCCACTTTTCAATTGGCTCTGACTGAGAAGCGGAGCACACTGAACGCTTGTCCTGACCGTTACTGATGATTTTTATGCAAAATAAGGTCATAATTTAGCAAAAGAAATTTAAGTGGCATTAAATAAGACATAAAACTAGTGACTGAGACCATAAACTCAGCAGGGCAGTGTTTCCTGAGGTCATAAATTAAACCAACTCAGGGTCATTTTCTCATAAACTTTTGATAACGGGACCTCGTTTTGCATTCAGAGCTCCTGTGTTCACTGAGATATTCAACATCTCTTTATCTCAGTCGGTGATCCCCACATGCTTCAAAGAGTCCATCATTGTTCCTGTCCCGAAGAAACCCCACCCTGCTTCTCTCAATGACTATCGCCCTGTAGCCCTCACCTCAGTAGTGATGAAGTGCTTTGAACGCCTGGTCAGAGACTTCATCATTTCTTCACTACCAGACACACTGGACCCACTACAGTTCGCTTACCGTCCAAATCGTTCCACAGACGATGCCATCTCTCATCTCCTCCACACATCACTCACTCACTTGGACACTAGAAGGGGGAATTATGTTAAAATGCTCTTCATAGACTACAGCTCTGCATTTAATACCATAATTCCCTCCACACTCACCACCAAGCTGGAGCATCTGGGACTCAGCTCATCTATGTGTCAGTGGATCTCCAACTTCCTAACTGGCAGACCACAGGCAGTAAGGATGGGCTCAGCCTCCACCACTCTCAGCACTGGAGCCCCCCAGGGGTGTGTTCTGAGCCCCCTGCTGTACTCTCTGTACACATATGACTGTGTGGCCACTACCAGCTCCACCACCATCATCAAGTTTGCTGACGACACCGTCGTGGTGGGCCTGATCTCTGATAACAACGAGACGGCCTACCTGAAGGAGATTAGGAATCTGGAGAACTGGTGCCAGAGGAACAACCTCCTTCTAAACGTCAGTAAGACAAAGGAGCTGATAGTGGACTTCAGCACTAAGCAGGAGAGGAACTACCAGACCCCCGTCATCAACGAGTGCCCAGTGGAGAGAGTGGACAGCTTCAAATACCTCGGAGTTCACATCACGCAGGACCTGTCATGGTCCTGTCACATCAACACCGTGGTGAAAAAGGCCCGACAGCGTCTCTACCACCTCAGACGCTTGAGAGACTTCCAACTGCCCTCCAAGGTGCTCAGGAACTTTTACTCGTGCACCATAGAGAGCATCCTGGCGGGAAACATCTTAACCTGGTTCGGGAACAGCACCATGCAGGACAGACGAGCTCTACAGAGGGTTGTGCGGTCAGCTGAGCGCACCATCCGCTCCGAGCTCCCTGACCTGCACTCAATCTACAGCAGGCGGTGCTGGACCAAGGCCAGGAAGATGGTGAAGGACCTCAGCCATCCCAACAACAGACTGTTCTCTCTGTTGAGGTCAGGAAAGCGATTCCACTCCCTGAAGACCAACACAGAGAGACTGAGGAGGAGCTTCTTCCCGCAGGCGATACGGTCTCTCAATCACACCACCACACAGTACTGACCCACACATATGGTTCTTACACACACACTGGACTTTCTGGACTTTGGTTTTGCACAACACTGGTCACTATATTCTTCATTTCCAGTTAATACTTGTACAGCTGCTGTTATTGTGTATATATTTATTTATATTTAGATTTCTTCATACATTCTTATATAGTTCTATATTGTGTATTGTGTATTTTGTTGTACAGTTATTTTATTTTCAACTTTAATTTATATATTTTATCTTATTCTTCCCAGTTAAATTTACCCTTCATTCCAATTTGTGTTGTACAGTTATTTCATTTTTAACCTTAATTTATATTCTATTCCTTCCTAGTTAAATTTACCCTTTTTAATTTTTCATATTTATTTCCTATCTTATTCATAGCCTTTCTTTTTTTGTTTTCTTTAGGTCACGAGCAGTTGTCCAAGCATTTCACTACATATCGTACTGTGTATGACTGTGTACGTGACAAATAAAATTTGAATTTGAATTTGAGTACTCGCCCCCTGCTGGCCACAACATAGAATGCAGGATTAAGGCACTTTTCGTGTCGTATACAAAGTGAATTGACAGATGATTGTATGAGCAGCTTTCTGAAAGTATTAAAGGGCTTATCTGGAAATAATTTCACTGCCTAACTGTTTCACTGTCTTCCCTCAACTTGGACTCACAAGTATCTGCTGGGTCCTCACAAACACAGCAAACAGTCAAGAAACAGCGACTACACTTTTCCAGCTTTGAGACTCTCGAAGTGAGTTTTGAAAAAATGAAGCTGACATGGTGCTGCCTTCAGGGTCAGGTGTTTACAGAAACTTCAAGAATGTTAACAGTGCTCTCATCCATTTCCAATTTTATTCTCTTTGAAGACAAACACACTTAGTCCATCTTATGCAAACAGCTGTAAACGCTTGTATTTACTGCCACAGTGCCCTACAGCAACACATTCAGCCTGCTGACAGCTAAATGAGGAGCTGAAATGTAAAGTGCACATTTCAGATGCCGAGTTGTCCTTGTGGCGTTAAGGTGCTGGTTTGATTCCCGTGCAGGTTGAGGAGCAGCACGCTGGGCTGTTCAGTCTGCAGATGAACTTCAGCTTGAGTTTTATTTGTGCATCCATTGAATAAACAAATATATCAGAGTTTAGATCTGTGCAAGAGAGAAAGGGGAAGAGGTCTGCAGTGGCCGTGGTGGTTGGCACTGCTTTGTTGCTCTTATATTGTGGCTTTTTTTTAAATTTAATTTAAATTTTTTGGTGTGGTTGCTTTGTTGTTGGTCTGCTAGTTATTGTGGTCTTTGGTCTCTTTGCTTTTAAGTGTTTTGTTTCTTCAGTTGAGAAACCAACAGGCGCTGACACCTATCCTGCAAAACAGTGACTGTGTTTCTCACCTAAAACACACGATCCAAGTGTGTGTGTGTGTGTGTGTGTGTGTGTGTGTGTGTGTGTGTGTGTGTGTGTGTGTGTGTGTGTGTCCACGTGTTCTTGTTTAGTTTTCCATTCTGTGGTTTGTCAAGTTTTTTTCTGTTTTCCATCTCTGCTCACATCTGCTGCATACCAACACAAACACACCTCTCTGTTCTCCGTTCAGTTACAAAGAAGCTGCGAAACCACAATCGCATTAAAGACTGTTAAAGCAGGTCCAGCGGATCTGGATGTTGTCCGGCTGTGTTCTGACTGAAGGTGGAGTTAAGTGGAAAACAAAGTAAAAGCTCAGAATAGATGCTAAGAGCAGGTCTATTAACTGCAGCTCTAATCATACATCACACTAAATATATAAATAAATGCAGAGCTTCTGCCAGGAAGATGGGATGACAGATTTGGTACAATTTAATGTTGCCCTTAATTCATGCTGTGCTATTCTCACACTATAACTCTATTTGCTATTTGTGTGGTGCCACAGAGAGAACAGTGGAGCTGCTTATGTGCAAGTCTGAGGGCAGTTTCCTCCAACTTTTATCACGAAAAACAAGTAATTATATATAGTAGCGTGAGAGGAATGAATTACTGGGGGTCCAGTACAATAACTGGTTATTTGTCCTGCTCCATTTAATTCATTTCAGGTACTGGGTAACTGGAAGATACCCAAAGAAAGCTATGGTATTGACCTGGAAAACAATTGCTCAGAGCATCCTGTGAATCCCATTTAAGCTTACGGACATACAACAATAAGAATAATTAGCCCACCTTAATTAGTGGACAGACATAAGTTGAACAGGTAAAAAAAGTCACATTTACATGTTTTATTTTTTACGTTTGTTAAAGTACATTTAACTTATGCCAAACCTTCTGCAGATGTTGATGTTGTTTGCACCTACAATGGAGCTGAAGCCGGAACTGCTGATCAGAACATTTCAATGAAAAACTTAAACGCAAACAACAATAAACCTCATTTCATTGACAGTTAGACTTACTTCCCACTAATTATCTGGAACCTGTGTGTTGTACCTGTATAGTTTATGGAACCAGTTTGCAATGGAAACCAGTGTGGACCCAGCTTCTCAGCTAAGGACAGCTGGCATAGGCTCCAATCGTACCAAAGCCCCGATGATCAGAGGAAGATGGATGATTGAATGGATGGCACCATAAACTCTCTCTGAGCAGCACATCAGTTTCACCCTCTGTATTGGCACCAGAGATGGGCAGTAACGCATAATCCGATTACTTTTTTCAGGTAACGAGTAAAGTAAGGGATTACTATTGCAAAAAGGTAATCAGATTACCGTTACTTTCCCGAAAGCAGGTTGCGTTACTGCGTTACTAAAACCGTGATTCTTTTGTGAATGTCTCATGACAGTGACGTAAGCGAGTGCGACGTTCGTGACAACAGCTGTGTGCAGATCAACAATGGATCATATATCGAGTGCAGGAGAGAGTATGAGCGTGCAGCGTTTAAAACGTGGAAGTACTGACCTTACTTTGAGTTTGATTCCGTAAAAAGTGATAAAAACATTAGTGTCCGCTGCTCACTGTGTGGGAAGAAAACTTCTCTTTACAACGAAAAAACCCCTAAACTTCCGAGCAAGCACCGAGTAGCTACCACGTAATGGGAAACTCACAGAGAAACTCGTGGATTCTTCCACTGACCGCTGCGGCACACCTGCACCAGGGCAAACAGGTGAAAATAGAGCAACAGGACCGCTGAGTCTTTGACTTTATTTTCTGCTGTGTTTTACTTGCATCTATTTGAAAGACTGAGTGTAAACACAAAAAAATATTTCATTTTATGTGCTGGAATGTGCAGAAAATAGGTTTAAATGTTAAACAAATTTCTTCCAGTCAGAATGTTGCATATAATGTCATTTTTGCTTGATGCATAAAGTTAAAAGATTAAAACTAATAAAACAAATTTTAAAAAGAGACTTTTATCATTTGATTACATTTTATATGATGGATTAGGTAGAAAGTAGAATTGGGCTGAAAGATCTATCGCTTTATCACCTATTCAGGTTGTAAATCATGTTTTTAAAAAGTAACTAAGTAACTAATTACTTTTGAAAATAAGTAATCAGTAAAGTAATGGGATTACTTTTTGGGGAAGTAATCAGTAATTAGTTACTGATTACTTTTTTCAAGTAACTTGACCAACACTGATTGGCACTATGTTAAACTGCATCATTTGTATTAAATGAGAACTTTAATAAAGCTAACGAGACTTAGCCAATAAACCGGGACACCGCCTTCTTGTCCACATATGGTCACTTCTGTCTCCAAGAAACAAAAGTTGTTGACCAGAGTGCTAGCATAGAGGCTACAAAGTGCTAGCACAGAGGCTACAAAATACAGAGTTGGTGACATCATGGTGGCTCTGTCTGCTCAGGTGTCTCACAGCTAGCTCAGTATGAACAGAGCTGGTCATCCAAGCATAAGATCAGGAGTTTCTGGGTGTACTTTTTTTCTTGGCATTCTTACTCTATAATATAAAATGATTCCTGAACATAAACTTTGCCTTGCTGGAAAGCCCTACAACATCCAGGTAACATTGCACAACTTTCACTTATATTTTATATTTCAAGACTAAAAGTTGAGGAAAGTTAGCAAGCACTTCTCTGATTAGTCACCATCTGGGTTTCCTGTATGGTTGTAGTGTCTTCTTAATAATAAGAAGAAGAAGATGAGGAAGAATCTTAGTGCTTTTGTCCAGAGACAACTCCAAATGTTCAGGAGAGATGGAGGTCTTAATGGTTGAGCATTTTAAAGGTCAGCTGGGACTTTCCTGTTAAAACCACTTACAGTCTGATTGTACATGCTCAGATCAGTTAAACAGCTAAAGAGGTAAATTAACTTTTATTTGGTTTCCTTCACATAGTGAACATTTAAAGGAAATAAAGAACAAACCAGGGACATTATTAACTTTCATGAGCTACTCGATTATTCAAAAGGAAAAGCTTTCAGATTGGCTCTTGTCTGGCTGGTAATGCGGTTTTCTGTTTCTGTGTCTCACCTGAGGCTTTCGCCCAGGAATGTGTCTCCGTGTTTAATACAAAACTCCATTTAAAAAGAGACTCATAAAACTGAAAACAGTGGTTAGTGTGAGTGATGGAGTCTGGGTGGTCCACCTCTCCACCCAGAGAGGGTAGAGCCTGAGGAAGAGGGGGGTCACCACATGATTTATGAGATCTGATAAAGTGTTTTCCATTGTAGAGTCCTGTTTTAGCTCTCTCTCTCTGTTGTTCCTATTAGGGAAAACAGTCTGTATCACAGTTTGGGCAGGTGGTGGCTCGTCGGCGTTCAGCTAAACAGATATTTTTCCGTATGCTTACCGTCAGTATTCCTGTCTTGAGCCAGCGTTGGTCAGTGCTGCCGCTGGTTTTACAGTCAGATGGAGACGTGTGAATTTGCTGTCTGATCTGAAAACTCAGTGTGAGGTTAGAAAGCAGTGAGCTTACAAACTCTGCTTCGGGCTACCTTAGCTACTACCAGCACACACCCCAGTCTAACAGCCGACTATCGCTGGTGCATCATGGGTACTGTAGGCTCCTGCAAAAAGAACAGTTCTGCTGCATCTGTTGTCATCGTTTCTGTTTGATGATCATTGTTTTTGACACTTCACGTGAGTCTCTAAAGATGTCAGTGTGGTGATGTTATGTCTTTGTGTCTTTGATATTTACTGCATGACCTCAGACTGTGGACTAAAGATAAAAACTGCAAAGTGCCTCAAACGTGCATTCTTTTTAATGGCCAGCAGGGGGCAACTTCTCTCATTGCAAAAACACGACCTTGGGCTGTATATGTATGTCTATGAGAAAAACAACCTACAGCTCCCACCGCCCTGTGCCTGCAGTAAACATTTCCCTAATGAGTTAATCGATTCAAACAATAGTTTTATGTCATTTTTAGTACAGCGTGATGCTTACTTAGCCAATGAGGGCCTCATTTAGAATAATACAGACAGTTAAGCAGGTTATAATTTTGGGTGTGGCTGCTGTGTGAGGGAGCAGTCGTTACTTTGAGAATGTGGGTGCCCTCAGTTTCTCAGATGCACTCATCGCTGATGAAGAGTAGATCTGAGCAGGCTGAATGAGGAAAAAAGAAACAGAAAAGGATCTCGGCAGAGCTCAGTATCTTACTTTGTTTTTACATTGTTCTGCCCAACTCTTAAATACCCAGCAAAACCAAAATGTTGACAAGGCCATGCATCAGTGTTGACTTAACATGCTGTAAGATTCAAGCTTTTAGTGATTGTTTAAGAAATTCAAAACTCTGTGGCTATGAAAAAAAATGAAACTAATGGTGGTTATACTTGAATAAACGCAGTCTTGTTCTCAGCCTGTGTGTCTTTACCAAACTCGATGTCAGCGTACAGTCACTCTATTTGGGGAGATTTATTTTAGATGAACTGAGGAAAATGATTTTCAGCTCACTTCATGTAAAATCAGCTCACTGGGGATCTGGCAGGTCACAGACGTCAAGCTCCTGTTTGAAATAAAGTTGCTTTTGTAGAGACTTTTCTTTGTTGTCTCTGCTGCTTTACCCGTGCAAACTTTGTTCTCATGAGCTCATGAGCTCGATCACCAGTTTCAGGTCGTCTGGAATGAAACAGGAAGTTTATTTTGTAAATTATGTTCATTGTTGGAGCCAGAAAGGATGCTCAGAGAAGGTGTGTTCATCTAATAACTTGTTAATCATAAACCATTAGCAAGGAGAGTGCAGTGTGACACCTGGTATATATGCTGACCCTTGTCACCTTCATGCTGTATGATCATCTTTGTTTTGCTGTTATTTATATAAAGATCTCTACAGGAAGCTCGGAGTTTGTCAGATTATACAGAGATGCTGCAAAAGTTTCTAAAGACTTTCTGGAAAAAAAGCTGTGAGATAGCTTTGCTTCCTGTTTTGACATCTTCTACACATGTACCAGTGCAGCAGCGAGGTTGGTCCATCTCAAGGACCAGGACAAATGTTGACGAAGTGATGTCACAGCTGGCACGCGACACATAAACAAGCGATGGCTTGGTTTCACAGACGCAACGCTCAAGTCTGGATTATACTTGGTTACGAACACGGACAACTGAAGGACGGGCCCATGTGTAGCTGGTGCATTGTAATGTAAATTCATATAGTGTGCTTGCAAACCAACTAAACTGTAATAAAAGAAAAATGTTTTAAAAAAAGGAAACGGTTTTTGGTTTAGTCCATGTTCATTTGTCAACAGAACCAGCATGAGACAGCTGTGGTACACATGTTTACTCTGAATGTCGACATGACTGTGAGTCAGCTGCCTGCGCAAACTGCTGTGACTGTGTTGTAATACCACTTCTGAAACTCCTTTCCCTGAAAAATACCCCCATATAATAAAAATAAGAAGAAAAAGAGAAAAACTCCTACAGAAACGAAACACGTGTAAACAACAAGTGTAAGGAGTAAAGCCATTCTGCAAACAAAGGAAACTCAACTCAACTAAAATTTAAAAAACCAAACAAACCTTATGATAAATGACAAAATTATAAGACGTTAGATGACCACACTGGGGTCTACTGAAGGGCAGGATGTGTGGAAAAACAGTACAACAATGGTCCAAACAACACTGATATAAAGGGTTATCGCGTAGTGAAAGTTAGTGGCATGTTTGTCTATTTTGAGGAGAGCAGATGTAAAACATCCTTTAACCTCAGGAAGTCTGCAGGATGTTTTCTGCTCCGAGTGTCATCAAACGCTCATTAACGTCTTCGGTGTCACGTTACAGGATGCAACTTTTTAACATTTTAAAACACGTTTCTGTTCCTCTGCCTCATCACATAAATGAATGAATCGCAGACACATATGCAGGTGTGCACGAGGACCACATATGCAGGTGTGCACGAGGACAATCCAGAAAATCAAACATTTACTCGGAACACTAATTTGCTCCTAAAATAAATAAACCTGAATGAGAACACATGAACTTAATCCTAAAATAAGAAGTATTTGGACACTTTGGATTGTTGAACTTTACAGATGTGAAGAACAGCTGTGATTACTCTGCAGGCTCCCCTGCAGAAACTTAGGAATCGCTGACTTTATCCACTGAAATGTGACCAAAAACCTGTCAGAATAAAGCATCAGCCAGTGAACCACATCTCAAAAAGTGGCCCCACATCCACAAGTCGCCTCATTACCAGCTAACTGCACTTTACATTTACCAAGTAAAAACAGACTTTTTACATTCTGTAGTGACTGTGACGCCTTCAGGAAGTCTCACTAATCCGAAACCAGCTGAGACAAACTGCAGTGACTTGACTGTCAGCTGAGATTAAACTCTTAGATGTTCTTTAAGAGCTTCAAAGGATCCACTGCAGATCAAAATAACATTCAAACAAGCAAACAAGTGTTCGGAATAATAACTCATTAAACTGACAACAAAATCCGGAAAGAAAGAATCAGATTCAGCTGATTTACATTAACTTTATACGTGTGTGAGAGAGAGAGTGCTTAAAACACACACACACACACACACACACACACACACACACACACACACACACACACACACACAAAGAAAGGAAAAACGGGGCAGAGAAGTTTAAAAAGCGCAGTCTGGTCCTTTAAAGCCTCTCTGAGGCTCCGTGCGGTTTCACGTTTTCATCACTGATCCCAGTCCTGGTTCAGGTGTGGGTGCGGGTCTGGTTTCTCCTCCGGCAGGGGCGGAGACAGTTCGGTGGGGCGGTGTGATGAAGAGGAGGAGCAGCTGGTCTCGGTTCAGTCTGTCGCAACGTTTTCTTCTCTTTGTTTCTCAAGTAAAGTTCTGATGGGCCAGCCGGGACCGCGCCGAGCCGGATTAAAGTGGCATTAAAGGCGGATTAAAGGCTGGGAGCAGCGGGACCCGCAGCGGGTCAGGGGGGACTGGACTCGGCTTCAGGTCTGATCGGATCCGGACCATGGGTCGGTGGGACTGACGGACTTCTGAGGAAACTTTTTTTGTGGCGTTTCCATGGAGATGGGAGTCTTCCCTTCCAGCTGAGGAAGCTGATTAGACTCCGATAAGGTATCGATACTCTGTATTGATCGCGTATTGATCGGAGGGATGGCCGCGCTCCCGCTACTGTTGCTGCTCGTGCTTTGGACCTGCGGACACGCCAAAGGCGCGTTCCCGCTGCGACAGTCCTACAACCTGTACACCAATGGACACGCGCACGGAGCCCGCGCTGCCAGCAGGCACAGGTAAGATGACACGTGCGCGGAAAGGATGGTGATGGTGATGATGATGAGGTTGGAAATGAAGAAAGGATAAGGTGGTGACGTCAAGGTGTTATGACCTCACCACAGAGGAGTTTTATGTGTGTGTGTTTTACTCTGACAGGAAGTGCTTACAGGTTGCTAGTTTGATTCCTGGTTCAGTTCTGCAGGTCTGATATTTAAGAGTGAGCCCTCTGCTGATGTCAGGATCCGATGACATCATGCACCTCTTTTTACATTGTTTCTATAGTAACAGCTGAAATTAAAGGTGAATTTAAGCCTGTTTTTGATATTTCAGGTCAATGAGCACCTGAAGTTTAGTGTAAGCTGATAACTTAATTTTCTGTTTATGACACGTCTCTGTGAAATGTTTGGTTTAGACATCTGAGATGTTTGGACTTAAAACATTTAATTTGCACAGACGTTTAATAACAGCTTCATTCTGTCTCTTCCTGCCGTCCTTTCATTACAGTCACTGCTTCAGATGACAAACAAGCTCAAAGCAGTTTCTGGATTTCTGTCCACCTTCATCCGTTTCCTGTTTTCACAGGGAAAAAGTGTTTAACTTGAATATAAACTGACATGCATGAGGAAATCAAACTCTATAGCGTCATCATTACTAACACTGTGTATCCACAAAGGCAGAGATGTGCAAACAAACTGACATCACCCACTGGTTTACGATCGCCGTGTTGGTGTTTTGCACACAGAAGTGACCACAATTAGGGTGGAGTGGAGTTATCAGCTAAAGCTAGCAAGCTGCATACGTAAAGATAGTATGGGTGCAACTACATCGCACAGATACAGGTAATTAAGTCTATGGAGCATAAAAATATTAGAAGTTCACTCTCTTGAGGTGGAGCACAATCTTCTGTGATTGGCTGTCTTATTATTGGATTTTAAATGCTCCAAAAGTCTTTAAAAACAGTCACAAAGTTTTTTCACTGGCTCTGAGTAGCTGAGGTGAAGCACTGGCCTGCTTTCTCTCCATCCACCTGACACTCAAAGCTTCCGGGGTTATAATAATGTCAACTTTAAGCATTAACATGGTTCAAATGTGTCATCTTGTCAAAAAAAAAAACCCCAAACAGTTATCACAAACAGGGAAAATGGCTTTATAGCCTACAGATGTTTTTTGTATCCTGTTTATTTCTGTTGTAAAGTCTGTTTTTTAAATCCAAGGCAATGGGTCGACTCGCTTTAGGAGCCAAGTGGTCATTAGAGGAACTGCAGTGTTTGTCACTTTGTCTTCATTTTTCAGCCCCAAAGGCTGGAAACACTTTTCTTTAAAAGCCATTAACACACATTGTTGTCATAGTGCTTCTGTGATGATCTCAGTCACTGCGCTTCATTTCCACTCTCATCTCCATTCATGGATGGATGTTTGTACCGCATGTTATCAGACATGTCAATCAAAAACACAATAATTAGAAACTGTCACACTTGTCGAAAAAGCGATAAAAGGAAGTGTTTTATTTGGCGGCATCAGGTATGGAATACCGAGGGAACAAAATAACTACTGAAGGAAGAAGTAACTGAGGACACCGTCTCTGTAAATTCCAAGGAAAGGACTGTAAACAAGGCACAAAAAGAGCACCAGAGCATCCATCCTTACGCATGGCCATTAAACACAGCTGCACAGAACACATAAATATAAGCTATTAATAAACTTTTTAGGCGAAATTCTGTCTCGCCTCATTTTCATTTCGATTTCACCATATCAGGCTGAACTTGCACTGCACCTTCTTCCTTTATAAATAACACTTTATGTGTGGTTTATACAGCCGGGCCTTTCGTGACCTTCCTGGCAGAGAGGTTTAACTGGCACATCCTCTCAGAGCTGCTGACTGTCACTTCACGCACATGCATGCTGACAGCTGTGCTTTAAATAGTTCAGAGTATGTGCCCTGAGTGTGTGTGAGGCTCTTCGTGGTCAGTGTGTCTGAAGATGATGTTGGGTTTAAGTGTGGCAGGACTTTAAACTGAGCTTCTTTCAGCTGCGTTCACACTGAAAGCAACACAAAGGTGATGGCTGATGGACATTCCAGACTCGGACAGGTTTTATGTCAATCAGCAGCTGATGTCAGTCAGCTGTGTCCTGCACTCTCATTGGCTGAGGCTTCAATCACCTGGAAGTTGAGAACAGTTTGTGACATGTGACATTGACTTTCAATAGTTTTTGGTCAATGTGAATCTCTTCTAGTGTGGAGAAGAGTTTTTTATACCACTGCACCTCTTCACAGGAGCTCTTGGAACCTCAAACCACATCCACAACGGCATTTGCATGAATTTTAGTGGAAATAAACCTGCAGGTGTGACACTGGGGCCCTTGTCTGGTTTTCATGTGTATCATTTTGTATAATGGTAACTTCCCCACTCATTTTAGGGTCAGTGGAGGAAGGCGTACCCACTTGTTGTGGGTTCTTGGGTTGGATCTCGATGCTCATCAGTTAAAGTTGGAGAGTGTGAGCACAACAAATGTCACATGTAACACTTTCCACATCAGAGTGTTGTTTATATACATAAATATCGATCAAAAGAGTGAGTAGAAAGATCGATTTTTAACACCGGCGCTTGATGTGAAACAATAATTGCTGAAATATTTTGTCATTGGTGGGGATAGTGTTACTAACCAAGGAAAGTGGAAGAGAGATCGAGGCAAACATTTGTGGCTGAGAAAAAAGAAATCAGATGTTTTATTGTTTTAAAGCTGTATTATTTTTAAAAGGTGCCACACTGTTAGCTTTTGTAACCAAAGCAGTTGCACAACAACAAAGAGAGACAGCTGAGATGTAGCCTGCTAACTACGTTCTTATAAAGCCTGGTGTTTAAAAGCAGCTCTCGCTACGTCACTGGACTCATTCTGCCAGATCTTTTGTCTTCAGTGGAGTGGAAATGCAGACAAACAATACTCTGAAGGAAACTTTCAGCTCCCTGAAAAAAAAAACTTCTTGAGGGAGAAAATTTTAGATGGAAAAACAACTAATGAAGCAGGAGAAGGGTGAAGAAGTCTTTCTGCTCAATCCTTTTCACTTTAGTTATGAACTGAGCAGCTGGGCATGTTTCCCGTGGATTCTTAAATAGTCATAAAGCTGAGTGAATTCATTCATCTAAAAAAAGACGCCTTCATTTTTTCCAAAATGTCTTAAATCAACATTTGAAGATGTGGGAACAGTTGAATTCTATGAGTATTTTTTTTATCAGTGAAATTAAGATCTCTAAATGATTTGTAATAGCTATAATTATCAGAAAGTGCCTTGCATTAATGACACAGATCACAATGGGAGAAGCAACAACATTTATAGTTTGTTTTTTGATATAAAACCATGTTTTTTAATATTTAAGCCAAAGTCTGGGATCCCATCAGCTTATTGTGGATGCTAAGAGCTTTGACGAAATCGTAGAAAAACAAACATATCTGTGGGATGATGTCACTTTCTCATTCCTAAATCTTACTTGCAGGAGAGCTGGTCTTAAATTTAATTCTGAGGGGTGTTAAAGAGGTCTTAAATCTAATCTGCCTCGAGCTGCAGGATTCCTGTTTTCAAATGTTTTTCGTCTTCCAGGTGAACTGTTTATTTAACTGTCAGCATGGTTTCATTGGCCGTGAGTGTTAGCAGCTCACACAAGTGTCTCCAGGACTAATGGAAAAAGGATAAATAAGTTTCCATCTGGAGCGATCCTGACTCAGATGTCACGGCTGCCTGAAAGCTCACGTGTTAGCTTCTTCCTCTTCTTCTTAAAGTCATTTTCTTCCACGGGAATCACAGGATCCGCTCAGCGAGGTGAAAGTAGTGTTGAGTATGAAGCTCCGATTTGGTGAACTTTTTACTGGGGTCAGTCCTGTAAGCTGAAACACTATAAAACTAAACACACAATACACCACATAAAAGTGCAATAAACACACAATAGAGCACAGTAAAAAGCATTCCGCCCAGCGAAACAGGCAGTTAAACCCTCAGTTTGATGTCGGCTGCTAAAAAAATACCAACGTGAAGCGTAAACTCTGAATCTCTCCTGTGGAGTTTGTAAAGCTGATAAATCAACTTTTTTCTGTCCGGCCTGTAGAGCTGAGACGCACGGGGGGCAGAAATTAAACCAACCCACTCTGAGGCAGGAATAAAAAGGTCAGAGGTGGCGTCTGTCCTGACACGAGCAGCATTCACTGACCTGCAGATGCAGAGATAACACGACATCAGCTCCAGTTTCCCCTCGTTCCCCTCCCCATCCATCTTTATACCAAGTTTTACTTTTGTTTTTACTTGTGCGTGCATCTTTGCAGAGACGTGTAGATTCATACATCTCTGTTTGTTTCACTCAGCAGATTTATAGACGACGAAAAGCCAGAAAGCGAGCAGTGTCACGGAGCATTGGGAATCTAAAAAATTTTTAAAAAAGAGGGGAAACAGCTGAGACTGATCTGAGCAGCTCGGAGACAGACGTCCGGACATCCTGTCCGCAAGATTCGAGCTCAGAGATTCAAGCTAAACTCTGTACACTGAAGACTTTGTGTTTAGCGTTGTGCTTCATAAAAACCATCCTAGTGACATCAGCTCTGGCTGCCAGATTACTGTAATCCTGACTGCTGTAATCTATTATCAGTGCTGATAACTCAATCTTCATTAATCAGTACCAGAGATGTGATCAGCGAGTCAGCATGTGGAGCTCATAAATCAAGTGTGTTTCAGTTGAGGATAAAATGAGCACATGAATGGAACATCAGTGGGTTTTTGTGGTAGTAAACTAAACTGATCAGTGGCTATAAAGTGTTTCAGGTTTTCTATCAGTGCTGAGATCAGTGCTCTCATTAGAAGCTGCACAGTCACTGTTTATTTATTAAATACTTAAATGACAGATGCAGACGTTAATTCAGATTTTTACCACTGAAGGTGTGGGAGTGTAGTGATGTGGTCACGAATAAACATGAGCAGCATATGAAACCACTGCAGGGTTCTGGTTTGTGCGGTTTCTGTCAGTTTCTCGTTGTCTTTGTTGTGTTTTCTTCTTGTGTGTTCCGTGTTTCCGTCATCACGCTCAGTTGTTCTTCAGCCTTTCTCACTGTTTGTATTGCTCTGAGAATCAGTTTTCCTCATGTGTCTTTTTTTGTTTTACTTCCTGCTTTCCTTTCCTCTTCTTTGTGATTGTTTGCTGTGTCACCTGTGTTTGACAGCCTTGTATCTCCCTTAGTTGGATCATCTCCTTATCTTCTCTAGTCCTCCATCAGCTTCCTGTGCTCCGTGGCAGTCTGCTTGGTTGGATTTTTGTTACTTTCTGGGACTGTTGTTATCGGCTTTTTCCAAAAGCTTGAAGCTTTAGAAAAATCCCGTCTGCGCTTTAGTCCTAAGTTCAGTTAAATTCCAAGCAAACAGTCAAAAATCACAAGAAATGAAAGTAACAAGAAGCTTTTTTACCCAATGGAAGTATGTGTTTGGTAACCACATGTCGCACAAAGACAGCATGTGTAGTGTTGTTGTGTTTTTGAATGATGCACGCTCATTTGTATATTTAATGCAACACTTTTCCAAAGAAGCTGTGACAGAAGCACGTTTAACGGCGTGTTGCATCATCTCTTCTCTAAAAAAAACCCACTGCATGCTTTTGGGAGCTGAGAGGCCAACTGCTGTTTTAGAAGCCAGATGTTTTCCCATTCTTGCTGGGATTTCAGTTGTTCAACAGGACCTCCTTTGTCGTACTTTTCATTTTATAATGCTCCATCTGTTTTCAATGGGTGACGGGTCTGGACTGCAGGAGGGCCAGTTTAGCACCCAGATTATTTTATTACAAAACCATGCTGTTGGAAAACCTGTGGAATATAGTTTTCCATCCTCTTGCTGAAATAAGAAAGCCCTTCTCTGAACCATGTTGCTCTTCATGCTATTTATTGTTCAGCATAAACAGGGCCTTCACACATGTGAACGTCACCAATACCGCGATCCCCAAACATTCACAGCTGTTGCTCAGTTGCTGATCTTTGTTTCTGACAGATTCAGCCTCTCTGAGATGCTCTTTTGTATGCACAGTCATGTTACTAGTTGACCTTATTAACTTTGAGATGTTCTAGCACATATTTGTTTTTAGCGCCGCACAACTTTTGCAGCCCGTGAAAAGCTGTTGGAAACTGCTCAGCGTCCCAACTATTTCTGAAATGTGGTTGTAATATCCAGCCCTGACAGGAATGTTTCAGCTGCACTCTAATTTATATGTGCACTAAGCCATAATCCGTCCTTATCCTTGGTAGTTTAGCTCTTCGTGGTAATTAACAGCAACTAACCACACTTCCATAACCCCACTTTTGCACTGTATTAAATCCTTCTACTAGTTTTGAAAAGAGTGCTATGATTTAAAGACATATGTACACCCTTTAACCAAAATAGGTCATTAAAAAGTCATTTATAAACTAACAGAGCCAAACTGTTGCACTGATAATCCATTAAATCGATGGGTGGATCGATCCAAATATCGAAAGTATCGAACCCAACGCAGGTATTGATATCGATGCTAGCGTGATAGGATCAATGCTTTGTTTCTATGCATGTAAATCGCCGAATTGTGTTAAAAAAAAAATTTTTAAGAGGAAGAAATATACCTCAAACATGCACTGTGAAAAATAAAAGTGTTGACTGATAGTGTTGAGTGTCACATTCTTGGCTTTTTTAAATTTTATTTATTTATTTAAAAGCCTACCAGCACATTTAACAACAGAAGGTGACCCAGTGCTTTAAAGACGGGCATATTTACCTGCCAGCTTTAAAATAAAACCCTGTTTCAAAATACACAAAAAGCTGAAAAGTTTGTTTTATTGTATTAACTCATTGTGATCATTAAAGTCAGTTCAGAATTTACAAGTTGATTACAATTAATCTTAGATCGATGCTTTTAAAACTTGAAATTATCGGTATTGGCAGTACTGGGCCTGTATTTATTTGGTATCAGATCAGATGAGATTAACCAGAAGTGCTAAAACCCACAACTACCACTTCTTCCTCATACTGCGGGGATTTACCTTCTGCTGACTCGCCTAACAGTTGGAGCAAATATGTCTGGATCACCTTAGATTCACGATGAACCAATCAGAGCCACAGTTTGGCCGTTAATATTGTGAGCATGTGTTTATCACACCGAGTCTCATCTGAATTTCTAATTACTGTAACTGAAGTCTTAATGGAGATCTTACTGGGGATCGTTGAGATGAACCATGGTATTGATTGATGATTGGCTGCTGTATTTATTTCAACCAAGCAGTCTGATTTACAGCCCCTGATTTCTCACATAGTAAATGGACATATGCTATAATGATTTATGATTACCTTCAACATGGCAATGATGTAATTGGTTTGCTTGTTATCCAGATTATTCAAACGTCATGCATGGATTAGTAAAAGTGGTCATTTTTTGTAATATCTTCATAAATAAATGTCACATTGAAATAAGAAAAAACAGGGACATCATCTTGATGTTCTTAAAATAATAATATCTGGATCCAAGAAATCAGCTCATGTGTGGCGTGGAGGGGATTTTCAGCCTTGGCAGAGGCAGCATACTGCTGTTGTTGATTAACACATGTGACTGCACGTTTAAATTGATCACACACAATCATTTGTGATCACACAGAGCCTGTCAGAAGCGTACATCCAGCTGCAACCACTCATCTTGACCATTGTCATAGGCAGTAACCAAGTTCCCTTTTAGGGCATGTATTCTGGCAAGTTTTTCCATGGCAGGACAAATATGAGTTTCCAGAGGAAATCTGCACATTCACATTGAAAAACTAGGGACTCCTCTGTAAACTTTCCCCACACTTTCTCATTCTGTGTCATCCTCTGGGACAATGAAGACTGAGGTCTTTCACAAGTTTAAAGAAAAACTCCCTGGGCTAAAGCTAAAATAAGGCAAAGGTCCAGCTGTAAAGCCTTTAACATTTGCACAAATTGCAACACACAGACACACGTGCACACATTCAGCCCCCTCCTTTTGGCAGCAACAGCTCTGATGTCATCAGCAAAAAACTGGAAAAACGGAGCGAAAAAACACCCGAATTACTCATTTCCGTAGAATGTGACATCATTCTGTGTGTGTGTGTGTGTGTGTGTGTGTGTGTGTGTGTGTGTGTGTGTGTGTGTGTGTGTGTGTGTGTGTATCCAATTCACCCCTGCAACGGTGAATTGGATAAAGTGATTAAGAAAATGGATGGATGGATGGATGGATGGATGGATGGATGGATGGATGGATGGATGGATGGATGGATGGATGGATGAATGTATTTATGTATGTATGTATGGGTGGATGGATGGATTGATGGAGGGAAGGATGGATGGATGGATGAATGTATTTATGTATGTATGTATGGATGGATGGATGGATGGAGGGAGGGATGGATGGATGGATGGATGGAGGGAAGGATGGATGGATGGATGGATGGATGGATGGATGGATGGATGGATGGAGGGAAGGATGGATGGATGGATGGATGAATGTATTTATGTATGTATGGATGGATGGATGGATGGATGGAGGGAAGGATGGATGGATGGATGAATGTATTTATGTATGTATGTATGTATGGATGGATGGATGGAGGGAAGGATGGATGGATGGATGAATGTATTTATGTATGTATGGATGGATGGATGGATGGATGGATGGAGGGAAGGATGGATGGATGGATGAATGTATTTATGTATGTATGTATGGATGGATGGATGGATGGATGGATGGATGGATGAATGTATTTATGTATGTATGTATGGATGGATGGATGGATGGATGGATGGAGGGAAGGATGGATGGATGGATGGATGGATGGAGGGATGGATGGATGGATGGAGGGAAGGATGGATGGATGGATGGATGGATGGATGGAGGGAAGGATGGAGGGAAGGATGGATGGATGGATGGATGGATGAATGTATGTATGTATGTATGGATGGATGGATGGATGGATGGATGGATGGAGGGAAGGATGGAGGGAAGGATGGATGGATGGATGGATGGATGAATGTATGTATGTATGTATGTATGGATGGATGGATGGAGGGAAGGATGGATGGAGGGAAGGATGTATGGATGGATGGATGGATGGAGCTATTAACTGATCAGAGGAATGGATGTGAGGCTCATGTTTCCTGCTTATCTTATATTTTTCTTATATTTATTCATTTTCAATGTAACCATAAATCAGCCAAGTCAGGCCCGTTGTGCTTTTAGAAGATGTTGTTTCTGTTTTAAGAGAAACTCTGTCAGGGGCAGCGTTTTCCCTTATCAGCCTCCACTTAACTCTGTCCTGCTTTCAGCCTGCTGTAGGTCAAAGGTCACTTGCTGTTTTAATTCTGATCATTGCTGATAGTATAAACTCACTGTCAGGAGTCATGCTCACACTGACTGAAAACATGTCAGCAGCCCCGCTTTAACTTTAGGTCACTGTTACTGTGACGCTCTCTGATTGGCTGTCAGTTGGTGAAAGGAGCCTTTGTCTCTTCTTTGGCTTTACGTCTTCTTGTAAAGATGAGAATATTCTGTGCAGTGAGAAATCTGAAGCTTTATTCATCTGTGCAATATTTAAATACAGTTGGATCTCTGAGTCGACTGTAGACGTGCAGGAAATATTTAGTTTGGGTTGGGTTTGTGTGCTGGCGTCACTCATGCCTTTAACATTACATGTTGTTTTATTGTGGGTGGGGGGTTAACAGTTTGTCTGGTGTTTTTGTCTGTATGTACAATGTTTTTTTAATTTCAACTTGAAAATGTCCAAACAAGGGAAGCTGTGTTTTATCATTCCCCAAGTGACTCGAATTCCCTTTCGTCCGATTTAAGATTGATATATGAGTATGTTTGCAACTCAAACTTTCAGTAAAACGCATTCATACAGACTTCTGCTGTGTAACATTTATTTAAATGCCCTCTGTGAACTTATATCTGCTGATAGAATCTCACTGCAATAATATTCACCATCAGGATCTTGTTATTGTAAACCACAATGTTAAACAGTGTCTCAGATTTGACATTTAAGAAGATGACTGTCTTTCTTACTGATGTGGTTTATTTATTCTCGCCAGAATTCTTTAACAGTGAATCAGATAGACATGCACCATCTGTTGTGTTCCCATACACTAATTAATAATGTTGTACAAATACAGAAGTGTAAATAAGAAAATAAACACATATTTTTAGAATTACATAACAGCCCATTTTTGCTGGCCAGGGTTCAGAGAGCTTCCACGTTTTTTTGTTTTAGCAATATGTTCATCTACCGAGGACTTGTCTGTAAGTTTGGTGCTTTTGTGTGTTGAGACTGGTTCTTAAGGAAAGTTTGACATAGCCAAACTTGGCTGGCTCAACAAATCCTAAAACGGCACTCAGATAACCACCATCTGTGAGAGCGCTATCTGTTAACTCTCCACCTCTGTGCACGCTCACATACAACATGAATCAACCGGATGCCGTCGACTTCAATCAGCGCTCCGCTTTCTAGCATAAGAAAGGCATTAGCCTGCATACATTGAAACTTTCAAAGCTTCACATTGTTGTCACACAGGTCTGATACTGTCTCACATCCTGCTCAATAAGACGTGAAGATAACTAACTTTTTGTCACCTAATCAGTGCTTAAAATCTTATCTTCTATAGCTGCAATTCCAGGAATGAAGACTTCAAGACTTAGCATCAGATTAAGGTCAAGCATGAATATGCATTTATACACAATCACCAACTGAAGACACGTAAATTCATTGGGCAGAGCGACACAGTTTGCACTGCTGTAACATAATAGCTGAGCTGATATGACTTAGCTTCCCCTCAGCAGGTTTCTGCAAAAGTCCTTTATATTTAGTTTCTTTAGCAATTCCTTTCCTGCCTTTCCTGACACCTTTCAAAGTTTTTCTTTGGGCACTGGCTGCCTTTTCGCTCATTTACAGTCCCGTCCTTGTACGTTACCGTTTTCAGTGAACTTTTTGTTTTGTTTGTTTGTTAGTTAAGCCACTTAAAAATGGGGCTTCTAACTCAAGTGATGAACTGAAAACAAACAGCTAGCAGCCTGTCACAGCCTGTTTCTTTAGTTGTCTATGAAAAATTCCAAAGGTAACAAAATTTCACAGCACAAAATATTTTTTTTCCTCACCAACACCTGGCATATTTCAATATGGTGTGCAGTTTGGCCTCAAAAGACAAAATAGGAAACTGGACAGGTGGCAGGCCTAAAGTGGAGGTGGTATTGGAGATCTGGTTAAAATGAATGAATCTCTTTGTACTCCCAAAGGTTGATTCTGTTCATCTGGACGTAGCGTTTTCAGTGGGAGAAGCATCTCATTTGAATAATTTGTTGGATGAAGTTGAAGTTGAACACCTTCAACTTCATTGTTTGAAAATTTGGAGGTCTTTGCAATATTATTCCACGAAGGAGAGATAAGTTGAAGGAACTAGATAGGATTTATTGAAATGGATTGATATGTTTAACCTGTAATGTGAGATAGCGTCAGAGAAAAATGCCTGATTTTACCTACACTCAGCTCCAGGATAGCTTTTTAGCTCAGAAATGGGATGGAGATGGAAATACAGACTTCCACACCGGTGCTTAGTAAGAACAATACAGTGGAAAGTCTTGCTGCGATGACACTGTCACCATCTGTGTCCAAATCTCAAGGCAAGAATAACAAAGAAGCCCGGAACCACATTGTGGGGCTTTTCAACAACTGTCATCAAAAGAGAAATCAAAGCAAAACCAAAACTGTGCAAGTTTGGGTCCGTAGCAAAACCACAAAGCTGCAAGTATGTGCAAGTGAGCAATCCAAAAACAGCAGCACAAAGGAGGTGCTCAAAGAGGCGACCTCGAAGGATCTGTTTAGCTTTCTGCTCTCGCGGGTGGAGTCATTCGGCTCTTTCATTGCACCTCGTATGGTGAAGGTGGAGGTCATTTCTTTCTCGTAGTTACACTGAATGAATGATAGAATATTTAAATTACACATTAAACTGATCAGAATGTATTCTGTTTATCCCTCTTTACATTTGGATATCTCATTATGATTATGACTACATCTCAGTTCACTGACATACAGACCTGCTTGCTTTGCATTTAAAGCACTTTGCGTTACTTTTTATATATTTGGTGTATATTGAGCCCCCTCCTTATGTCCTCCAAATATTTCAACGAATGCAACCTCAGCAGTGAAACAGCATGATTATGGTTCATGAGATGATTGTTTCTGCTCATCGTTCTGGATTCCAGAGACAACAATTCAACCTAATTACACGCAAACACACAACACAGCGAGTCTTTCTGCTGCTGATCCGACATGAACGAGGCGGATGGAAACTCATCGCCATCACACGCTAATGACATCAGCACCACGCGCTTAACTTGTCATGAGATTTTACCCACAATGCCATGTGAACAATGAGCGTGTCACTGGATTCGATGACTGAAGCTGTCAGATGCCGGGCAGGATGTTTGACTTATAACCCGCATGGGAACAGAAACAGACAGAAAGCGATCCGGCGTGTTTATATTCTTCAGAGGGTCTGCAGGTGTTTGAGCGGCAGCACTCACATTTTCATTTGATGGTTTTTCAGCTTCGCTTCACATGTTTTCAATCAGCCGAGATGGCCAAGAATGCAGACCGCAGAGTCAACCGTAGCCTTCAAAATAAATGGATCTATGGGAGAAAGCTGTATTTTCAAAATAAAAGTCCTTAAACGGTGGGAAGTCAGCCGTGCTGGAAAAAAACGAGACGCTTCACAGGTTACTCAGTGTGCAGGTTTAAAGATAGTTTGTTTTAGAATAGTCTGCTACCGTGCTGCACCACAACCATCAAGAAACATCTGCACATGCTCAGTGCTGACCTCGCTCGACCTTAAACAGATGTTTGTGGTTAAGCCTCTATGCTGCAGCTGACCAAGTGAAAAAAAACTTTAAAAAAAGGTTCCTTCAGAAACATAAAAAGTAATCCACCCTCAGCGGTGCAATGAGAACATTACCATCAAAGTATAGTCGAATAAGGCAACGTAATATATCAAAAACTCCTCTGTAGCTCAAACAGTAAGAGGTCACAGGGTATATTTGAAGTATGAATGAAGTTACCACAGGAAAGTGATTGGAAAGTTTTCCTTTTATGGTTCATTATGTTTGCACTTTTTAAATGTTGTCCGTTTACATACGCCATCAGTGTGAAGTTAACAGTTTTTCAAGGTTTTTCTCTTTCACCCATTTGCTCCCATAGTCATGGTGGCGGAGCTGCCATGCATGTGGTTGGGCTAGATTGGGTTTAAACTGCCAACCCTGTGATTAGTGGGCAACCCACTCTGCCCCCTGAAACATGTCTCAGTTTTAAAGACACACTTGTAAAGACGTGAGGTTACAGAGACCTGCTTGATATAAACCAGTGTGTGTGTGTGTGTGTGTGTGTGTGTGTGTGTGTGTGTGTGTGTGTGTGTGTGTGTGTGTGTGTGTGTGAGTGGCAAGTGTACACAGCTTCAAGAGAAACTATTCTTTTATCATATGCTTGGATATAAAATATATGAAAATATTTTTATGCTTTTGGGGGAATGCACACAATTTAAACATCAAATATCATCACTTAATTTATCTGATCATCACCAGCATCTTATCCAACACTATCTGTAAGAAATATTGCAGAAATATATAGAAATATTATTAAGAGATATTTGAGTTTGTTAGCTGAAAGAATTTGGTCAAGAAAATATTCACCTATTACTCAAACTAACATTTTAAGTTGAACTTAAAGAAGCCAAAAACTGATTATCTGATCGTCACATTACTGTCGCGGTGGTTTTGGTTTCTGTTTGGATTCACAAACCCTCCAGCATGAAATTGTAGTTTTTAATTAATGTCTTCTAGACTTTGCGATTCCTGTTTTGTTTCATTATCATTCTAATAATTTTGAGCTTTAGTTCTCGTTGTGTTATTTGAGTTTCTGTGGCGTTTTGATTACCAGCTTCTGGTTTGTGTCTTCAGTCTTCCCTATCTGTTCCTCTCTCGTTGTCTTATCTTTCTGTGTCTTCGTCCTCCAGCGTTCTCTTGTCTCTGTTTTCATGTTTTATGTGAATCTTCTCATTTCCGTGTATAGTGTGTGACTTTTGGATCCCAGTTTAACTTTAAAGGTTAGTTATCGTCTGTTTCCTGTGTTGGTTTTACTTCCTTGCTCTGCCTGATTTTTCTGTGTTGAGCTGTGCCTCCGGTCTCCAGTCGCCGAATCAGCCCTCTGCTTTTACACAGTCCTTTCTTCTGCTCGTCAGCATATCTGCTGTTGTTGGTTTGGGGATTTTTGATGGTTTCAAATTTTGGACTTTGTTACTTTGTGTTCAGTCTGAATTAAAGGCTCACCTTTTGTTCTATGTCTGACTTGAGTTCTCTAAACTATGACATTTAGGAACGTTTCCCTTTATTTTATTTTATGATAACGGTATTTCAAGGGAGTGCATGTTATTTTTATGCTTTTGATGTTGCATCGCTCATGTTGGCTGTAAGATTTTGCTTCATTAACGGTTGCCCAAATCATGGGTAAATATTACGTATAGTACCTCCTTTACAAAGCTCTATTAAGATTCTGCTTGTGGGTTTACTGTTAAACATAGCATTTATGTATGAAAGTGTAACACTGTGTTATGTGCTGTGAGGTCTTAAGGATGTCACAGCACTTCACTCTCAGAGTGCGAGCTTCGTTTTGGTTTCTAGAGTTTCCAGAAGTAAAACAGAGATCAGGCTCCTCTCCTGTGGGACCAGCTCCCAGTTTGGGTTCAGGAGACAGACATCTCTGCTTTAAGATCTTTTTGATAAAGCTTATAGTCGGGGCTGGATCGGGTGATACTGAACCCTCCCTTATCCTGCTATAGGCTCAGGCTGCTGAGGGACTTATCATGATTCACTGAGCTTTTCTCCATCTCTACTCATGTTACATCCACTACTGCATGTCACTGACTTTTGTCTTCTCACTCCTGAGTTTTGTATTCCGTCCTGATTGTTGGGATTGTCTCATTTTGTGATTCTACTGTTATATTTGTGTGTCTAACAGGAACTGGTGTGCGTTTGTGGTCACAAAGACGGTGAGTTGTGTGGTTGAGGATGGAGTTGAAACCTACGTGAAGCCTGATTATCATCCCTGCAGCTGGGGGAGTGGACAGTGCAGCCGGGTGGTGGTGTGAGTACACACTCTCACACACACTCACACACACACACACATAGTGTGTGAATCAGAGTCATCAGTTTGTGCTCGTCCTGGTTCTCTGCAGTTATCGGACCTACATGAGGCCGCGCTACAAAGTCGCCTACAAAATGGTGACAGAGATGGACTGGAAGTGTTGCCATGGTTACAGTGGAGCAGACTGCAACATTGGTCCAGTTGGTGGAGGAGGGACTCAGATATCCACCACCAGACCTCAGCCCGGACAGGGAGGGGGGACGACCAGTGGACAAGGTGGAGGAGGGCATAGTTATGGGGGAGGCAGTTCTGGATCTGGACAGTCTGGAGGAAACGCGGGTGAGTGGATTTTCATTTTGTTCTTTTATTCACATGAAGTTCGGCAGTTTAAAGAAAAGCTGTGGCTGGAGTGCATGAAGACAAAGACGCACATCCTCAGTCCATCTGCTGCACCATGAGATGGGACTGAATGTAGACACTTTAAAAACCAGCGGAGATTCCTTTTATGAGAATTCCCAGTGAGATTCTCCCTGTTCTTAGGATCTAACACGGCTTAACATTCGACACCAGACCCAGATGGACTCAATAAAAACCAGAGCTGAAGCAGGAACTCAATCGTGCACTGAATCGTTCTTTATTTTCTCTCTTTGCTGTCATCTCAGTAATCATCAGCAAGCTGCAGCAAACAGTAGCATCTGATATTAGTCGATCAAAACTAATCTGCAGCCTTTGCTCACTTCTTCTGGTGAGAGCCAGTTCACTTCGTAAATCAATCACTATTCAACCAAACGGCTAAAAGCTGCTCGCAAAAAGGAGAAAATGGAGCTCGGTTCTCAGTAACATAGTGCTGACCACATGTCTCCTTTGTTTTTCAAACAGGGGCACTAGCTTTGCCAGTGAAACACCATCATCTAATTAGTCAGTAAAAGACTTATGATATGATATCTTCATGCAGAAGCATCTTTTTCCAAGAGATGTGAGAAGTGTGAAAGCAACCAAAGCTTGCATTTGTGTAAAAGAAGCAGCTGGTTGTGTGTGACAGTGTTGACTGCTGTCAGGAAGCTACTGCTGGAAATTCTCAGCAGCTGTTTGTTTAATGTGTGAAATAAAAACTATGACTGAAAGTGTCTCTTGGTGCCGTGACAGGATTCTGTCTATTCTAAAGAATGATAAAAATGGAAATAAAAGAGAAACTCTTTTATTTTATTAAGAGTTTCTGTAACCGCTTCATTTCTTTCCTTAACGAGCAGACAACGAGAAGATGAGACAGCTGGAGGAGAAGATCCGCAGTCTTACAAAAAATCTCCAGGACCTTCAGTCCACCATGAGCACCATGAATGAGCGCTTACAGGAGGAGGGCGGCAGGAATGGACTTGGTGGAGGAAGCTCAGGAGGGAGAAACCCTGCGGATGCCGCTCAGCCCGAGATTAAAGAGACGATTCACAGCATTCAGACCAAACTGGACCAGCTGGACAACCGCACACAGGTGAGCTGGTTTTCAGCTTTACTGGGAGGTTATGTGGACTGAGTAAAGAAGCTAAAACAGGAAAAGATGTGTTATGCTGTTTGTGTTTGTGCTGGTGTTTTAATCAGAAACTGTTTCACCTTCAACAGGCTCACGATAAAACCCTGGTCAGCATCAACAACCACCTGGTGAACGGGAAAGGTAATGAGTTGGAGGGAGGTGTGTCTGGAGGATCGTTAAGTGAAGGACGGCTGAACTCACTGAAGGAGGAGATCCTGAGCGAGCTGGAGAGGAGAGTGTCGCTGTCCTGCTCCTCCTGCCAGGTATCAGACAACTTTAATAAGCCGATATTCCAAAATCTTTCTAGCCGGTGTTTTTCAGTAAGATTAAATTCACTGCTGGATGTTTTCAGGCCGGTGTGGAGGATCTGCGCAAACAGCAGCAGCAGGACCGTGAGAGGATTCGAGCTCTGGAGAAGCAGATGAACGCCATGGATGTCCAGTATCGGCAGAGCCTGGACGGGCTGCGGCGGGACGTAGTGCGTTCACAGGGATGTTGCGACATCATCATTGACCTCCAAGATCGCGTAACTGATGCTGAACGCAAGATCAGCACGGCCTCTGAGAACTTTGATATTCTGCAGAACCGCCTGGACAGGGAGCTCAGCGGACAAGGTGGCACCAGTAGCAGCGAAAACACTGGGTCCAGAGGACAAGGGTTACCTGTTGGTGGTGAAACTGGCGGGCATGGTAGGGATGCCATGATAACAGAGGAACGCCTGAACAACCGATTGAAGGATCTGGAGCGACGGGTCAACAGCACTATGCAGAAAACCGAAGAGAGCTGCTCATACTTGGAGAACGACGTGAAAGACTACTTCCACAGAGAACTGGACGAGCTGAGGTCCGTGTTTCTGGAGCGGTTTGATGACCAGGCCGACAGGATCGCAGACGTGGAGCTGGACGTGGAGCAGGTCAAGAACAGCATACGTGATCATGACAAGCGGCTGTCGAAACTAGAAAACACCACCTCCCAAATGAACTGGAGGCTGGAGAAGTGTGGCTGTGTAGCGTCTGAACAAGGAGGAGGA
The DNA here is from genome assembly GCF_057382185.1 of Mchenga conophoros. Taxonomy (NCBI): domain Eukaryota; kingdom Metazoa; phylum Chordata; class Actinopteri; order Cichliformes; family Cichlidae; genus Mchenga; species Mchenga conophoros. The sequence continues at coordinate 4,051,880 of NC_140526.1, forward strand.
GGAGAAGGAAGAGGGAGAGGTGACGGGGGATATGGAGGTGGAAGTTGGGGAGCAGGAGGGGGTGGATCAACAGGAGAAGGAAAAGAGGGGGGTAACAGAGGGGATGGAGGTGGGACGTGGGGAGCCGGAGGAGGAGGAGGAGGAAGTACAGGGGGAGGAGGACGCTGGGGAGGTACCGGGGGAGGATTACCGGGAACGGGAGGAGAAAGAGACAATTCAACCAAGAAGTCTCTGGAGTGGAGAGTGGTGGCTAACGAGGATCAGATTCGACATTTCAACACTCAACTCAAAGACCTGTCGATGTCCGGAGACTCTCTGTATGACAAGGTGAGTCATACATCTGGCTCAGCACAACAAATAATTACAGGACAGATTAAGAATTCCTTGCATGTTCAAATAAATGTCCTCTGTATAAACACCTTAACATTATAGCGCATCGACTAGATTGGACTCCTGAGCCAAAGAAAATCATTTTTCACAATAACTCAAAGACTCTTGATGTGCAACTGAAAGTCTTATTATTCAAAATAATGTTATTTTAAAAGCTCCAAAAGGCACCAACAGCTCGAACAGGATTGAGAGGGTGGGTTTAGTGACCTCAATTAGCTGACATGAAGTTTAGCAGACAGCTAGCTTTCACGGTCACCTCTGTTAGCATTTCTGTGCTAGTTGAAGTGGTCCCACCCAAAATGCTGTATAACTTTAAACTTTAAAGGGGTTATTAATTAAAAAAAGACCCCACAGAGATGTTACGAAGAAGTAAGCTAGCTGTATAGACTGACACTATCCGGTCGTTAAGTGATGACGTGACGAATCCTACTTCCAGGCCTAAAGTAGTCTGCGTTTAATATGGCTTTTGTGTTGTTAACATGTTTAATGTTTTGTATTTCCTTCTATTTAATCTCAAAAAGCTCCTAAAACAGTCAGTGATCACTGTTGACCTCCCTCGGCTTTTATTACCGCTAATCATTTATTTAAGCTCAGTTTTTAAAACCTTAGGATGTAACTACAGCCCAGCCCATGCAGCAGTATATGAATGACTAACCTCGTATTGTGGATGGATTATCTCAGTTGTTCTCCTGGCTGAAGTTTGGTCCTTTTACAGCATCCTGCCATGCGATTACATTTGTTCCTGACCACCGAGAACACTCACGTTAACTTTTATCGAGTGGAAAAAAAGTTAGCTTGTTTATATTATGCTAACATAGCTGTGTCGCTAGCGGTCACGTAGCACATCATTATATACCAGCTAGCCAAACTTCAGTAACCCTACAAACGTCACTGCTGTTTAGTTTTCTGTCTTCATTTATGTTGGAAGTGATAACAGAGATGTACGTTTTAATTTGTTTCCAAAACCCCGCAGTCAGGACATGCTATATTGTATTTAGATAGAAGCTAGCGAGCTAACTCCCTGCTAACTTCTAACTCCGTTAAATGTCATAAATTCCGTTTTCATGGATGCCTGGATGTTAAACTCAATTGTTACACCTGGTAGAGCAGAACGCTGATCATTTTATTAAAGATAAAAGACTTTAGACAGTTTTTGAACTCTCATTAATGCCATAGTGATCGTTTGATATATGGACCTGCAGCGGAGTTTAGGCCCAGACACGGCTAGTGACGTCAGACTTAACGACCGGATTTATTAAACTGGGCTGTAGACATGTTTTTCTGCTGTAGAGTTGGGAATTTTAACATTGCCTCCAGTGGCCATTCTGAGGAACTGCAGTTTTTTGGCAGATTTTATTTTGTGGGTTTTTTTTATTCCTAAAAGTTGCTGCTTGGTTGGATGTTTTTTATCTTCACCTTTATCTGATTTCGCAAAGTTTGTAATATTAATCAACGCACTTAAATTAAAACTGTGATGTGTGGATTATAAACTGACTTTTGTGTCAAAGAAGCTCAGATTTTGTGACTATGCAGTCATCTCATTTGTTAATATTTAAATCAATAACCAGGTTTTGGACCTGACCGATGACGTCGGTAAAATCAAAGCCCTGACCGGTGATCACGGAGAACACTTTAACCGAATCGTGACAGTGGTGGAGATGCTGGGCGAGGACTGCGAGCTGTGCGGGAAGGTGGAGGAAGAGCTGCAGAAGATGAAGAATTATTCCCAGAATGCGCTATCCAATATTCAGAACCACATCAACAGAATCCAGAACAGACTGGATTCAGAGGGAGACAGCTGCTTCCAGATGTGCTCAGTCCTGCAGAGTGAAGTCAGTGTTCTGAGGGATGATGTCAGGAGGTGCACCAACCAATGCAAGAGCAACCCGGACATGACCACAGGTCAGATCTGTTTTTTGTTTTTTTTAACTTAACCTCATCTCCTGGTAGAACTGGTAGGGATGTAATACTGGGGCAGGAAAGGGTCAGAGTTCAGAGTCTGGACCGCTATAGGGACAAAATTGCCTCTCTTTCTCTGTGTCCTAAATCCTGGACACAGATGGGAGCCACTCGAACACAGAATGTAAAATATGTGAGGGATCTTGGAGAATCCTGTGGGCAGTTTTAATTGTCTGTTTTTCACACAGGGCAGACAGAGCTCTAACAGGATGTCCATGAACAGCTTGTATTGGTCTATTATGTCTGCTCAAAGTTTCTTCTGATGTAATACTCAGGGATTTGCTGGGTGGAATGGGGCATTTTCCTCACTACATTTCTGTCCCTGTGTTAAATTATTTCTATCCCTGGTGGAGATATAAAAATATAAACTGTGATTTTTAGCACTGCATCTTGAAACTGTCTACAGCACAGTCATATCCAAAATTGATTTCCACCCCGTATTCATAATCCTGTGACCGCAGAGATGAGTCTGCAGAAGGAATATTCTGGAGTCTTTTCAGTATGTGGCCAAGCACTGCTGTTTCAGTGTGAAAACTACAGCTAAGTAAAAGATGAATTAAGAGGATTCAGCTATGTCGAATCATCTGCATTTGAATAATCTACAAAGATGAAATGCGTCTTCTTATTTCAACGTGTTGAACTGCAGTTATGCATCAGGGTGTCCTGCATTAGAAGCCTCTTTTATTTGCGTCTGAAGACATGTTATTTGCATGGTTCGCTCTGATGGTGGAGCTGCTGTGATGAGCTGATAGTGAGCTCCTGAGTGCTACCTGACCAAAATACAGTCATTTCTGATACTGATTTTTTCAAGCATCAACATATTTTAAGGGGAAAAAATCCTGTAAAGCAAAGTTTAATTAAATAGATATTTTTGTTTTTACCACTTGAACACATAATTCATAGGCAAATTCAATCCCCAATAGGTGTTGATCATGCTAGACCTGGTGGCACAGATGACAACAGTGGACCGCTGGATCCTGCGAAGCCTTTAGATGGCCATAGCGTGAATGAAGGCATCAACAATAACCACCTGAAAACGCTGCAGGGCGAACTGTCCAATGTCATCCTCACCTTCAGCTCCATCAACGACACCCTGAAGGGTCTGGAGCACACGGTGCAGAAACACGACAGCGTCATCACGGACCTCGGTGAGCCGAGCTCAGGAACAAACATAGCTTTGCATTAAATGCCTCCAGCTAGTGTTCACTCTGTCACCCTCTAAATCCTGACAGGAAATACTAAGGATAAGATCATCTCTGAGATAGACAAAGTCCAGCAGGAGCTGACAGAGCACATCGAAGACAACCGGAATCGTCTGGATAAGATGGACAGGGACATTCGGCGATTTGAGAGTACAGTGCTTGAGATGGGAGACTGTAAGAGGTCTGGAGACGGGCTTGAGAAGAGGCTGTCGAAGCTGGAGGGAGTTTGCGGACGACTGGATGGGGTCTCTGACTCCATCCTCAAAATCAAGGAAGGTATGGTTCATTTTGATGGTCGTGTCTATAATAATGGATTGCATTTATATAGCGCTTTTCGAGACCCTCAAAGCACTTTACACTTCCACTATTCATTCAAGCTACAGTTGTAGCCACAGCTGCCCTGGGGCAGACTGACGCCATCTCTGGTCATCACCAGTAGACGGCAGGTGAAGTGTCTTGCCCAAGGACACAACGACCAAGACTGTCCGACCCGGGGCTCGAACCGGCAACCTTCCGATTACAAGACAAACTGCCAACTCTTGAGCCACGATCGCCCCAATGTTTACTACTATGTTTACTCTTCCTTTAAAAAGCCTATCATGTGTTTTCATCTTGGACATGCAAATTTGTATTTGAGCTGGTAACAAACACAACATGTGTGCCGGTGTCTCCGTGCCTCACTGAGGTTCAGATGATTCAACATGGAGAACATATTGAAATCGGGTATAAAAAGAAATCAATCAAGGAAAAATAAAAACAGTTTCATCGTTCATGAGAAATTGTTTTTCCATGTAGACTTGCATTGTGAATAAGCAGGACAATAATTCAGGAAGAGGAGATTATGTTGGGTTTTTTCTAACCCGTGCATCTGTTAGAAAGGATGTTTACTCCATCTTTCCCTGCTATAGATACTACTCTGAGTTGCAGGTCAGCTAGAATGTTTACCTGTCTGCTAGTTATCACTTCCACTAATTAAAGTAACTACTTTTTGCTAAACATAATAAACCAGATGGATGTAACAGTAGTTCATCTTTGTGTACACTCTATGTACTTACATGTTGCAGGATATATTTACAACACCGGGCTGGCACCGTGTCCTTACTGGGACACTACAGTGCCCAATATGTGCAAATCAAAACTCCAATCGTGCTGCGGACCGACAGCTGATGCAGCTGTGCTCCAGCTGTGTTGCTGTGGTCAGAAAGTGAGTTCTTCAGCTGGAATTCAGAGAAAGTGAGCTTCTCATTTCTCTAGAAACATCTTTCACTGTGTTTTTTCTGTCCTGACGTCTTCAACTGGATGACGTGAGGAAAAAGTTGAGGGTACTGCCGCGTACCAAGTGTGTCATGTTACACGAGAAAGACGAACATATGTTCCTCGTGCTGATTTTGATGTTTTGATGTTTTCCGTGTTTAGGACTGAACAAACACGTTTCGAGTTTGTGGACGTGTGTTTCTGGTCTGAATGACACCGTTATCCGTCATGGAGGTCTGCTGGACTTTATCCAGAACGGCCAGGACGACATCCACAGCAGAGTGAAGAACCTGAACTCGAGCTTGAACCAGGTCTCCCGAGACCTGCAGGGTTTGTCAGAGCATGACCTGACGGGTGAGCTGCTCCTTCCTCTGATTCTGTTTGGGGGGTTTTCAGCTACAGTGTGATTTCTCAGCACAGCTCCCCTCTGATCTGAATAACATGAAAAGAGGGTTGCAGGGTTTTTATTGGCTTGATGTACTGACTTTGTCTTGGGGACCACCAATCATTACAACAGTGCTCTCAGACAGACTTAGATCTCTTAGATTAGATATTTATTAACATCCTGATGTGCTGAAATCCTCACAAGGATATCTAATATAGATAGACTGATGAAAGGTGAAGCTTCTCCGTGTTTACTACAGTTTACCACACGTGAAAGTAAATGTACAGGATGAGCTGCTCAGTTATGTTATTAATATGAAGCGCAAAGATATTTATCAGAGACGTTTGATGAAGTTCCTGAAGTACAGTAAACGTTTTCAGTAACTTTCTGCCCTCTGCAGGACGAATCAAGCAGTACTCAGAATAAACTGGAGGGTTTCACAATAATGATTCAGAAAAAAAAACAACGCACGTAAGAAAAAAACTGTGAGAAAGTATGTTCATGGTGTTTTGTTTTCTAGGCCCGGCACTGCTCAGCAGAGGTTTGAATGCTCTTTTGATTTACTCACTAACTGCAAAGCTAAAAGGGAGTTTGTGATGTCATCAGATCCAGAGGAAACTCCAGAGTTTGTCAGATGTACATGTTGTTTGTTGTTCTCTGTTTCCACTTGGAATATGCGCCTGGATTGTGAAAACTAATAATAATAGTAATAATAAGAATAATAGTATCCACAGCTCCACGTATGAAAAAATAAAAACTTAAATGTGGCATCTTTTCCTTCAAAGGTCACCTCTTTCTGCACCTCTGGACCGCTTCCTGCTCAGCTTCTATTTTTAAATTTTCCTCCTGAAGGCTCATTTTGACCTCATTCCTAGTGCAATTTCACATTGAACGTATTTAGAGAGCATACTTGTGATCTTTATATTAACAAGAAGATCCACCAGGACTGTGCTCTTGTTTTGTTGGCTTCTTTCTTCACATTCGTGGACTTGTGCAGCATGAATTTATCCCCCAGAGTGAAACCTCCAAAGAAGAGTTCATCTGTAATGTTGTGAATTGACTTTGTGTAGCGCGCAAGAAGGCAGAAGGTAAAGTGACTTTTGCCCACCACCTACCCTATTTGCCTATGGCTTCATCCTCTTTTCCCCAAATAAAATTCAGGTTGAAGGGTTGCTGTGAAATCTAAAAATAGCAGTCATGTTGGAGGCGGTGCACGGCTGCTCAAGGAGAGGACCTTGAAGGAAAGATTGCTAGGTTGGAAGAGGCTGCGAGGTTTTTATTTTTACTTTTATAGACAGAGCAGTAGAACTTTATTATTGCACTTTGCAACTTGTAACATTTGTTTTATTTCACTGTCGATCTGTTTGATGATGCATCAGCAGCCAACAAACAACAGCTTGAACTAAACCTGCAGATTTTGTCTTCAGTGTGTCGTCTGTTGTTCCGTGTCATTAAATATTAATGCCAAGTGAGCTGTAAAAAACTGTTTTGAAACTAAACCCTTCAGCTTCCCTTTCTCCAGTGAACTTAATGAACAGTAACGAATGATTGCGCTTGAATTACTGGGTGAATATAACGAAGCTTTCTAACATTTTAAAGTCTGTTGGCTTCATATCCAGTCAAGTCCAGTAGAAGTCTATGATCTCAGGATGACTAAAATGTTACAACAAAGCTGAAGGTTTGTGTCATTGCACAGGCCCACCAGGCCCACCTGGACCTCAAGGACACCCAGGAGAACGAGGCTTCAATGGGCTGCCTGGCCTCCCAGGGCCCCCTGGATTTCCAGGACTACAAGGAGAAATTGGCCCACCTGGTGAGATGGATATTTTACATTTATAGAGTGTGTGATATACAGGAAGACTAAAAGTCGTGAGTAAAGCTATTACTAAGCCAGCTAACATACCTAAAATCATATTTTTTTCACTACTTCCTGTTTGTTTTTTCACATTAAAAGTACAGGCTAAAAGCTCACTACACTCAAAAACAATGATTTTCACCCTTAGTAAACAGTAAGCAATAATTTTGAGCAAAAAGCAACTGAAATATATAAAATAATAAAATTTTCAAATCAAATGTTTATTTATAAAAACAAATTATCATGAGGAAAAATGGGTTTGGTATAAACTGAATGGGCACCAATCAAGTAAATTTAAATTTACCATCAAGTACTTATGTTTCAAAATTGCACGGACAATTTGCTTGTGATAAAATTAGTTAAAGTCAGCATTTTGGACGTAACATTTGTTTTACTGTAACCTGAAAATTCTTGAGGAAGTCAGAGGCATCATTGGAGGCTGATGAATGTTCATCTTCAGCAAAGCAAACAGCTGACATGTTTCTGTTGTTTGCTTTCTCACTTCTATTTGAAGTTAAACACACTGTTAACTGGTTGCTTTGGGTTTTATTGTTGCACCTTTTTATTATTCCACTAAACATGTCCTCTGGTTTCTTGCAGGTCCCAAAGGGGAAACAGGTACGTCTTTAATTAAGAGAAAAACCGGCTGAAGTAGAAGAACAGTTGTGTGCAGTATTTTCACTGTGATCTGGCTTTTGTTTGTTTCTCTCTGCAGAGCGGTGTGTGTGTTTCTCACTGTGTCTTTGTATCTTCTCAGGCCTTCCTGGTGCTGATGCTCAAATCCCCAAATTGTCGTTCTCTGCTGCTTTAACTGCCCCCATGGACAGAGCAGGAACCATCGTCTTTGACAAGGTCTTTGTCAACGAAGGAAATTTCTACAACCCGAGAACAGGTGAGCACGAACAGAGGCTTGCATCTGCAGGTTGTCCACTAGTCACAGGGTTAAGAGTTCGGACTCTAATCTTCTCCTGGCATTGTGTTGATGTCGATAATTAACCTATAAATTACTTTGATGTTATTTTATGTCCATATTTACTTCCTGTTTGTAATAACTGAAGTAAAGTGATATATTTAAAGGTCAAAAATTAGGATGTTGTTTGATGATCACTGAACTCCAGTTTAGAAACAGTTTCCTAGTTTTGATCAGAACTGAAGCCATCTGCAGCTTAATGAATGTAAAAAAACAACCTGTTACATATTAAACTAATGCATACATTTCCTGGTTGATCTCTGCTTTAATATACTGTGAACTGGTTCCCTGCAGGTATCTTCACTGCACCTGTAGATGGAAATTACTACTTCAGCGCCGTCCTGACAGGTCACAGGAACGAAAAGATCGAGGCAGTCCTGTCAAAGTCGAACTACGGCATGGCCCGCGTGGACTCTGGAGGCTATCAGCCTGAGGGCCTGGAGAACAACCCCGTGGCCGAGGCTAAAGTTAACCCGGGCTCTCTGGCCGTCTTCAGCATCATTCTGCCTCTGCAGACTCAGGACACGGTGTGCATCGACCTGGTGATGGGCAAACTGGCTCACTCTGTGGAGCCGCTCACCATCTTCAACGGCATGCTGCTGTATGAAGACAAGTGAGCATTTATATCGATTTTTTGTGAACAAAAAGGCCTGAGGACCTGAACAGCGCTGTTTAAGATTCATGACAAACCCACAGGAGACGGGTCCATAAAGTATGATGTCACTTCCTAATTTGGGAGTGATCGAGAACTGATGACAGAGTATTTTTCGATGAAGCTTCCTGGTTGATTTCAGCATCAGTATAACGTGTTTTTAACAGATCACACAGACTGCACAGAAAACTTTTTCTTCAGAGGAGGCTTTACGTCACCTCTCATGTGGATGCCAGAGTGGATTTACTATAAACCCAGTCAGCTGATCTGATGTAGTCACATGGTCTGACCTCAGAGCAGCGCTGTGAGAACTGACGTCCCTGTAAACCAGGATAAGCTGATGCCTGCCAGACCTGCTTCCTCCTACTAGAAAGCCTCTGGAAACACACCGACGCATGTGGTGAAGAGTTCCAGATTTAACCGTGTAACGTGCTGTTAGTGCCCTCTATAGGCCGCAGAGCTCATTACAGCAATAATGTGAACAAGCATTCTGATGATTTATAGATGATTGGCTGCCACATAAAGTTTTTACTGAGGGCGGTGCTACAGAAAGTTTGTGAAGTCACAAAAATGCTATTAAAGATATCAGTTAACGATCATTAGAGCGGTAGATGTTGAGATAAAGTGGATGTTTATCAAATGTAAGCCCCCTTCTGGGCAAATGAGCATGACTTTAAATGTTAATGCACTGTTACTCGTACCCACCACTCAGTCCACTCCCCCTGTGAAGCGCTTCCTGCCACAACCGCTCCGTCTTGTCCAGATGTTGCTCTGCAGGCATTAGATGCTGACAGATGTAATCAGGTGGTGGGTCAGGTTTTCCACGAGGATGATGTTTAGTGCTGAATAGTGATTTATGAGCCTTCACTCCTGCCCCCTGATGGAGGTTTCCGTCGTCTTTTCTGTTGAGCAGATGTGCTGTTGATTCTTTTTCTTGATCTTCATCATTTTTAAGTGGAAATTGAAAAATGTCATCCCCCAGAAAATGAAAGGATACGTGCTGTTACCTTAAGAGGGGCGAAAACAGAAAGTGGAAAACGGAAATTTTTCTAGCACGCTCTTTGAAATATATTTTTCATTGCTGCAACCAGGTAGATTTAGTGCTTAAAAGGAACAAAACAAAGACTGAAAATAAGCCTCTTAACATGCAAAATTCTTAATTACAGAGAAACAAACTGCTCAGACTTTTCCGTACAGCTGTGCCTGTGACTGGTGAATCTTTGGATATCTGTTATTACTGATGGTGGGATATATCCCATCGCCACCCCAATGCCCTACCCTCACAGGTCAGTGGTCGTCATGGCAACATGAGACGTTGTGACTTTACATACGATGAAAGAAAACCAAAGAAAGCTTTTTTGCTCTGATGCTTTCTAACAGCAGAATGTTTATCTATTTTCAATCTGTGTGGATTTTCTTTTTAAACTGAGATGAGTTCACATTGTGAATGTTTTTATATTAAACAGCACTTTTTCTTGTTTTTATTGTCATTTTTATGTTCTAACAAATATTTATCACAGAATTTCACATTTATGGACAAACGTTAAAGGATGGAAATACTCCGTATTTTCTTACTGTCAAGAAATACCATAAAAGCACAGTGGTGGAAGAAATATTTTGATCCTTTACTAAGTAATAATACCACATTGTACTGTACTTAAGTAAAGAGAGTAACACCACTTGTAAAAATAAAGAATTACTATTAACGAGTCCTGCAGTCTAAATGTTATTTCAGTAAACAGCATTAACTGTCAGCAGACAGATATTGTTTGCTTTAAAACCCAGAAACCAAGCAAACTCTTACAGATGCACGATCTGTTTTTTCTTCGACACACAGAAGGAAATAAATTCATTCGGCATTTTATTACGAGTATAATCCACATTTGGTTCTGTACTTTGTATTTGTGGCAGTGAAAGAACCAGACATTTATTACAGATCATTGTTTACATTAGGATAACATATTTTTTGGTCTCTTGCTCTTATCGTTTGCTTATGCAGACATGGCTGATATATAGAAGAATGCTATGAGGAGTGTATATATAATAAGCTTGTTTATGTTACCTTCGGTTGAACAGTTGTTTAGTGAGCAATGCTTAATTTCTGATAAAGCTTTTAAGATGACTAAAACATAAATGGGCAGATGCACTGGTAAAACATGCCCATCCAGGAAGACTGTAGAGCAGGGGTCTCAAACTCGCAGCCCGGGGGCCACTTGTAGCCCATGTCACCCCTACTTGCGGCCCGTATTTTGACCTGAAGAAATTTAATTTGGCCGTCGAAGTTACTTTTTTTGTGAGGGAGAATTTGTTTGTTGTTGAGTGCAATGTTAAAATAAGTTCTTTAAAAAGCAAAAAATGATGTAATATGATGGCAACATGATCAGAGAGCACAAACATGTTGAGGGACTGGCTGTGTTAGTTCAGTGAGAGTCAAAAACTAATGTGTACGCTTATGTCTGCATTTTAATTTTATCAGGTCAGACAATATTTGAAATTTAAACAAAACACTACATTTTCAGAAATATTTGTGGGTGTTTTCTCATTTGTTTGTTTGTTTTTTTGTACTACTTGAAGACAAAAGTGGCCGTGGCCTGCTGCTCGCTTAAGTTTGAGACCCCTCCTGTAGAGAAAGTCCTCCTCAAAACAGTAGCTGTTAGCGGAGGTAACCCCAGCTCTGTGAGTATGTGCATAGCCCTGAATCTGTTCACCCTTGGTTGTGTAGGGTGACATACTGTAAGTCTCTCAGGCCCGGTTCCTGAGAAGGACATCTATGTGTCACTGGATCCAGTAAACCACTGGTGAGGAAGGAACATGGCAGTCAGTTCAACAGTGGGGCTGAGTCATGAGTTGTAATCATATAAAGTATAAAAGATGAGTGTATTGTCCAGCTCCTAACTGTAAAGGCCACATGTGTCTTAAACCTGTGTTTGTTTTAAAGGCCATCAGAGGCTGATACCTGGGGTTGTACAAAGACTTCCAGTATCAGTCTATGAGAGAACAGCTCCTGGCTAAACACCTTCCTGATGGTTTCATTGTTTCAGATCATCCTGAATAAAATATGAAGTTCATTGTGTAAGTTTTGGTTATTCTCAGAGTTATAAACGCTGTGAAAGAAAGACAGAGATGTGGATAATTGTCATGATCCCCGCATCCCGCCAGCTGACGTCTGTCAGACGCTATGTTTTGTTTTTTCCCCTCTCTCGCTTCTGCTCTCTCTTTCTCTCTCGCTCTCCCCTGGCCCACGCACCTGGGGATGATCAGCACACCTGCCGCTGATTAGGACGATTGGCGTGCTACTTAAGATGGCAGACCGGCTCTACTCGTTGCTGGATCGTTGAGCCATCAGTGTCAGTCGCCCTGCTACTTGCAATTTGAACTTGTGAGTACTTCTGAACCTGGAAACTAACCGATTGTCTGTATGTGAGCATGAGCACGAGAAGTGGTGGAGAGAAGAGGAGCTGTTTGGGCTTAAGGAAGCTGTGTGGAAAGGATCATATTTTCCAAAAATTAATGTCATGTTGCGTTAAATAAGATGAAAAATTAGAAACTGAAATGTTTTTCCAACCAGAGGAGTCGCCCCCTGCTGCACATTATAAAGAATGCAGGTTTTGTAGCAGCTTCACTTTTCACCTGGAGAGACCTTGGAGGATGTGCCCGTTATTTATATACAGTCTGTGTGGACAGCACGCACTGTTACATGTTTCACCTGTCCTTGAATCTTTGACCTCTCAGCAGATCAATAACACTTTGTTGAACAGCTTCATCTGAGCGTCATTGGTCACTGAATATGATGTGATTCACAGCGGTAACCTGTTCATCTCCACAGCCCACAGAGGAACTGACAGCAGATATTTATATCACCATACGCTGGCTCCCACCTTCTTCACAGCAGTCTTTTTTCCCTCAGTGGGTTTAGAAATGTCCTTCTCTGGTGGGTATTTGTCACACTCGTCTACTGATGAATAATTTCTTCTGTCATTAAAAAAACTATTAAATCCACAGTCTATATTTCTGAAAACCCAGCAGGTTTGGCTTCTGCGCTGTCATTAGAAAAAATGCAGCATTGAATCCAAGTCTAACACATGAATACCAGATACACAGATCAGCATCTTTACAGTGTCTGTTTTTAATTCTCACAGTTTGGTAATTCATTGGCATGCTGCGCAGACCGTGAGGCTGAAATGTCTCACTCTGTGGTTGGAATAAAAATTAGTTCAGGTCCTCCAATAGTGTAAAGAAACATAATGAAGTGACCAGTGTAGTAAGATATTAAAAACAGCAGTAATATATGTTAAAATATACAAATTCCTCTGTTTTAAAATATGTGACCTGTTGAGTTCACCTGAGCGGGGTTGAAGTTCCTGGGAACAGATTTCCGGACTGGCTGATAGCTGCTGTCTTAAGTCACCCACTCTGTTCAACGGTGATCGTTCACAATAGATATAGATGGCCTCCTTTACTCGTCTTTCAAACCATCTGTCTTCTCGGTCCAAAATGTAAACACTAGCATCCTTAAAGGAGTGACCTTTGACCTTCTGATGCAGATGTACAGCTGAGTCCTGTTGAGGTGATTCTTCTATTTTGTGCCTTTTGTTTTTCCTGCGTAGAGACCCGAGGACTCTTTGCTGCACTGTAGAGCTGTTTAGTTTCTGTCTGAGGGCGTCGCTGGGTCGGAGTCCTCCGGGATTCAACAAAATTCAACTTTCTCTGAAAAACTTTTTTTGACAGTGTTGTTCTGTTTGTCATTCGGTTTCTCCCAGGTTGGTGTCTGACCTTGTTTCCTCAGAATCCTCACTGATTTGATGAAGGCCCAGTTGGGAATTTACTTAAAACACATTCAAAACCTGTTCCTTCCTCTGTAAACGGAGTGTCAGCTTCAGTGTTGACCAGAACCTAAAGAAGTCCAGCTGCCCTCTTTCTTTAACATCTCAAGGCTGCCATGACCGGGATTACTGAGATCCTACACAGACAGTGCATTGCAGAAGTAAAAACTATTTAATTAGCATACAATTACCATTTTTTCTATATGAAGGTTTCTAATTTACAACCCTATTTTTTGGTTAAGATATAAAAATTCCTAAAATTGTTACCAACTAAACATTATACCTCTTGGATTCTTGGATTACTTACTACTATTAGTAGGGTTAGTATTAGTAGTATTAGAACAGGTTATAGCCCTGATTCTTGGTTATTACAGAGAAATTACCACAAATGTTTGCAGTTATTACATTAAAGAATCGAACATATCATAATCACATTGTTACCTTCAAAGAAAAGGGATATTATTAAACATTTGTAACTACCCATCTGTGTTTTGTGCCGAAGAAACTTCCAGTGAGGTTGAACTGGGGTCATGTCATTCAGTAATTTGTACCACAAGATGAATCCGCCTTTAAGGCAAGTCATTAAAATCACATTTTTATTTACAACCTAACGGCAAGGCTTCCTGAGGAAATATGGGAAAGGGCTAAAAAAGAATCAAAACAACAGCAGTGCACTTTGGAAACTATTTCGGCACTGGTAACACGCTGCCCCTGGGTAATGAAAGCTTCAGTTAAAATTGCAGATGATATTTACAAAAATAGCAGTAGTCATAGCAATAGAAGAAGTAACACAGTACATTGTGTTGTCAAAAGTGCTTTGAGTGGTATTCCTCTGCAGCTTTGTTCCCAGCACAGAACAAAACTCAGCAGGGTCTTATGGGTAGACTTCTGCTGCAGGCAGGTGTTTCCAGATGTGCTGTCAGAGTTCTCCTGAAGAATAACAAAGAAACGGTGGAGGTTGCAGCAGACAACGAGACTCCTCGAGATGAACCAGAGCTGTTATCAGCCCAGAAACCAGTGAGCTCTAGAGTCTGTGCAGCCGCAGTCTGTGTGCAACAGCACAGACAAATAACAGAATCAAAAATCTGTGTCTTCATAGGGCATTTTAACTTTAAAGGACTGAGAGACACAACGATAATCATCTGCAAGCAGCAGTGAGGCAGAATGGAGCTTCCTGCACAGTTCAGGCTGCACTTCTGTGACTGTATTTTGGTGATTTGTGCAGAATTAGAGGTCTCCATTCTTAGAAAACTCTTATCCATCACACCACTGCAGTCAGGAAGACATCAGATTATTCTAAATTTGTTCTACAGCCGAACAACAGCAGCAGCATAAAGAATCCAAAAAATAAATAAAAAATAAAAATCACATTTTACTTTGTTGTTTCAGCTAAAAAACCACCAAACAAACAAACAAGTTTTTTTAAACTGAAAGAATAAAGTTATATCACTTTTGATTTACTGTAAGTAAAATATACTAAGATACTAACAGTGGTGTCGTTAAACGCATAATATATGGAGCCGTGTTTTGCCGGCATTAATGTAAATAATTGTAAATCAGAGTTTTGCCAGAGGCAGGAATCAAACTAGTCCTTTAGTGTGCAGAATTTATAGCCTATGGGTTTCTCACTCACCAAACGCAATAAACACAGATATAAAAATACATTTAGGCAATAAAAACATTTGTCAAAGCAAAATCATGAACGTAAACACACATTGCAAATTTGACTATATTGAAATGAAGTGGCCTGATTTGTTTCCTGCATGCTGTGATTTGCATTTAATTTTACTGTGCTGAATTCTTCTACCAGGACTTTGGTGGAAAGCACAAATAAACTGTACCGTTATTGGAATGTCTTGGTGTTGTTGTAAAACTTAAGCATAAGAAAAAGACGGAGGAAAAGACAACTGTGAGTTGAACGAGGTGCATTTTGATAAGCACGATTTTAATACATACATGTACATGTACAATACAAGGTTATGGACAATATCTGCAATGACTAAACAGTCATCATTCTGGTTCTCTCCGACTGTAAGTGGTAGAAGCATTGCCAATGTATGACTGTGTATTATAACTACCTAACAATAAAAATGCACCAGGTTGTTCCTGTTGGTTTGGGTTAGAGAGTGGTTGTTATGCCCTCTCAACATCTCTTCCATCAACTAGTGGGT
The DNA here is from genome assembly GCF_057382185.1 of Mchenga conophoros. Classification (NCBI taxonomy): domain Eukaryota; kingdom Metazoa; phylum Chordata; class Actinopteri; order Cichliformes; family Cichlidae; genus Mchenga; species Mchenga conophoros. The sequence goes on from NC_140526.1 coordinate 4,067,541, forward strand.
GAACGTTTTAAGTGAGAGGCACAAACTGCCGGTGCATGTTCATGTTTTCTGCATATTCTGCTCAGAGTTGATTTGCATAATTCAGAGTTCAGTTACACTGGGTCTTGGTGCACCCCCTCACTTCATGCTCTGTCTGAAACAAGCAGCTCTGTGCCCTCTCCCTTTGAACTAACTTTCTTCTGATTGGCTGCCTCTGCCAAGATGAAGGCTTGGATAACAGGAGTGTGGAGCCTCTGTGTTCATAGCAAGAGCTGCGTGCCTGAGATGACCAAAATTTAACCCCTCTCCACACACAGCCTTGAGCAGAAACTCGTAAGGTGTCACAAACTTTGGAAATGTTTTATTTAGGATTTCAGATCTAACTTTCCATTGAAGTTGCACATATGTAATTTGGCCCCGGTGTACCAAATAGGTGACAATTTTTAAAAATGTGGCAGATATTAATCTAAACTTAGACCCAACCAGATTGACAGAAGAAGTGAGGAGGTTATGCTCATTTGAGAGCTGTTTGGACTTCACTTCAATTAAGTGGCTGATGTTGAGTTAATCTGCTGGGTAAGAAAGAAGAGTTTTCTTCTTTTCCAAACCTATGCAGTGGGCCGGATATCAGTCTTTGCCGACGGTTCTGGCCCCAAGGGCCTTACGTTTGTTACCATAATCTGACATCAATTAAACCAAAAATGTGGCTTTAATATTAAATATCACAGTAAATAAAATAAATAATGTGATGCTAGTTTTCCACAGTTCAGACAAACAGCATTTATTTTATGCACACCCCTGACAGCTAGATTGAGTAAAGGCAGCTAGGGGCCCCTTAGGGTGGTAAAAATATAAAGTTTGTCAGCTTTTAGGGGCCCCCCACTGGCCTGGGCCTCAAGCAACGCCTCTGGTTATCGTCTTAATTTAAGGAGTTAAAAATATAATGCTCTTTATTGTGGAAATTACCGCACTGGTTGGTTAGGTTGTAAGAAAAGTTAAAAAGCGCTGCTTTTTACGAGGGGCACTTGAAGGCAACAGCAAGACAGCCTGTCAATCGTCGGTCGGCGTCGGTCACCTGACTCAAACTCCGAATCACGTGACTGTTATTCCATCCTCGCCATTTTGCAATGTGGGAGAGAGAGAGAGGGGCCACTTTTTATGGCTAACGAATAAAAGAAAGCGGTTTATGTGCTGAGGACAAAGAGCGCCAAACTTCTCCGTGTCCGTGAGTATATTTTTATTTCCACACACCTTCGCGCTCCTCCGTTACCCATTAACCACCAGCAGCACGGACGCGTCCTTGTACATTCATGTGTTTCTCTGCTAGCAGTGTGTGAGACTCGTGTGTGTGTGTGTGTGTGTGTTTGACTAGCAGGCTGTGAGGCTAACAGCGGAGCTAACAGCGTGTGCCAGGATCCTTTTGACTTTTCCCTTTTTTTTTTAAACGTGAAAGTGTTTTTGTAGCGTGAAGGCAGCAGTGTGTTGGCTCACATCAGCGGGTAAAAGGCTGCTTTTTGTGTGAGAGCTCACACCGAGAGGCTGTGTGCAACTTCGTCCTACAGGGGAGTGAAAGTGGATGGAATATTTTTAGATCCTGACATAACAGGTGCTCATCTGAGACGGGTTAAAGCACATGATGGAGTCCAGAGAGAAGCTGACTGATCGCAGGCGCATAAAAAGGAGTCGGATGCAGCTTATTTTGAATTCCTCCTCATCACAGAATTCAAAATTCAGCTGGATGGATGAATGCACTACAACATCCCGCCGTGGTTTTCCTTCCCATGGAAAACCACGGTGAAATCAAAACATGTGTTTGTTCCACATGTTTTGATGTTTTCACACAGAAGCAGAAGTAGGAGAAAGAGGAAGTTTGTGGTCAGAAAGTGAGAAGGAGGGCAGTGTTATGTCATGTGGAGATGGAAGGAATTCAGCCAGAGCAGTTGTGCCCGTTTCCTCTTCAGCTTCCCATGTAAACAAATGCACATGGTGCACAAGGTCTGTATTGACTGTGCAGGGACAGGACTTATCAGGAATGAGTTAAGCTGTCACACTTATCCCATTAGTCGATTGACTGATTTCCTCTCACTAACTTCTTGGTAAATACTCAAGTGATAAATGTCATTAGTACAGATTTATTTTAAAAGACAGAGAAAGATCAAAATGATTTTGCAGTCTGTGTGGCAGTGATTCTCAAAGTGTGCCGCACAAGAGGTTTTTTTTTAATAGTTAACACCTTTTTTTAATTACAAGATCATCCAATTTATAGCTAGCTAGGAATGCATCATACAATTTAATCCTTCTAAAAAGCATAAAATTCGCATTTCTATGATGAATCAACAGGATATGTCGGATCCAACAACACAAAAAATGTTTTTGTTCAATAAAATAAATACTATACAAGAAGGAGGTCAGTTAAGCTGAATGTTTAAAAAAAGTGATTCAATAAATAAAAATGTAGATGTGATCCAATATGGAGCTTAAGCCTGAAATGTGGGATCAGCTTTATTGAGTAAGTATGTGTACACATATGAGGAAGTGAGAGTGTAGATAGACAACAGACAGTGCTGACAACAACACAGCATGTTTGTTGTGCAGAGTGTGAAGATGTTGGAGTAAATTATGAAATAAGGGATGGATAACAAGTTACTATATGTACAATATATAAATGAGGATTGACCCTCAGGTGTTGATCAGGTGACCCACGTGCCAAAAGGCTGCTCTCTGCAGTTGTCCTTTCCAGTAAAGGCAAAAGTCCCCCAGAAATCGTGATATGAGGCGGTTTGATACAGATCTTCTGTGTCTGTCTTCTTGGCAGTGAAGCCAGTAAGTGTCGCAGAGTGTGGTCACAGTCCATTAATTATCCATAGCCATTCACCACAGCCACAGTCAGCTGATGGAGGAATCCAAACAGTGTGTTGATTCAAACTGATTTCATACAGCAGAAGCGATGAGGGAGAGCTGTAGCGAGCAACATGGACGCTTCGCAACAGCGAGCGGTTCAACATTCAGGCCACAGAAACATTGTTTTGTAAATACGTGTCAGATTTTCATCATCGTCCACCTAAGAAGTCCTGAAGTTATGGTCCACTGTTGTCCACAGCGTTTCACTACACCAACACCTGCTACATGATGTTCATCAAGCTCCGAAACGAAGAATGACATAATCTTCAGTTGCTCGGAGATCGTTTTAACTGTTTACTCTTTGCAAACCGTCAAAGACACGCAGCACCGCAAACCTGTTTCTTCTTTCCAAACACACAGCTACAGGTTGCTTTATTTGTACTTGTAGGTAGAATTGGTCTGAGGAAGGTAAGTCGTCTTTCATCATATGTACACTCTGCAGAAGAAACGCTAAGAACGGGTAAGCATTGCAAAAATAATGAAGGAAAAAATAATGGTGAAGCTATGATTTGATCCTCTGAGTGATTGGTGCTGGAATGAAGCTGTTTTTCTGCACTTTGGGACTTTGTCCAGAAGAAGAAAGTGAAACTCACTTTGCAACAGCTGCAAGTCGAGTAAAATCGAACCAGTCAACCGTCGTGACTGCCTGGTGTACGTTCAGCTGTGGCCTGTTAGTAAAAATTTGAACGAGCCAGTTTCTGTTCGTTACAGAAAAACTTCGCAACAATGAAACAAGGGAAAAGGACAAAAAAGGGCTTCATGAAAGCGCAGTAAAATAAAATAAGATCATCGTGTGGAACGAACTGAAAAACATGACAGATGCTGGTCGTGTCTTCTTGTCTTAGATCTCTTAAACTGAACGTATGACTGTGTTTTAACTGTGTTACATGATAACTGTATTCATGTACAACTTTTCAAATTTCATGTTACTAAGTGCTTTACATGAGTATCCGAATAAACCAAAAATAACTGTTGTGAGAAATGCAAAGGAAAGGCCTTCTTGTAAAACTATGTTTTAAGACACAACTTGAAGATCGGGATTTCCCCGGGCAGGCTGTTCCACATCCTCCAGGCCTCAACTTCAAACACTTTGCACTGTTTTCGGCGCGGTCCCTGGAACAGACAAAAGACCTCTGCCTGAGGGTCTTGTGGGTAGCAGGAGGTCAGAGATGGAGCTTTAAACGGTGGTTCTTTAAATTTCCCTATCTTGCATTGACCTGCACTGAGTCTGTGCCCCACAGTTAGAGAAACACTGCATTGCAGAGTGAGAAAGTGAAAAACTGCACTGAGGGCAGATGATGGATGTGGAGCCTTGACCAGCACCATGTCTTTCCCCAGTTCAAACTATAGCAGTTTCATATCTGGGGATTCCTACGTCTAATAACCAGCAGCGGCCTTGAATAGTAGCTGTCCTGCTAATTCTGTCTACCACTAAAAATAATGCACTTTGGATGTTCTTTCACATTGGTTTCACTTTTCAGATGTTGAAGCTATTTCCGTCTTTTATGTCTAACATTTTTGGCCACACTTCTTTGCTCTAATTTTTTAAAAATGTATTTATATTATAAATGAGGTCATCTACTTAAAAGGTTTACTGTGTAACACCAATCAGATTCCTCACTCATTACTTTGTTCTCTGCTGTTTTCCAGGTCATGGAGGAGATCACTAATGCCATCACACACTCATCCGCTGCCTCGTCTTCCTCCTCCACATCGGCGGCACTGGGCTCCCACACACGGCAAACCAAAGAGAAGCAATCCTCTCACGGTTTTCAGCAGAAAACGGCAGATGATTCTCTCATCCGGGTCATAAAGAAGCTCAGCAAGATTGTGGAGAAGCGGCCCCAGCGTCGCTGCACATCAGGGGGACAGAAAAGAGCGCTGCAAGTGGGGGAAAGGGGAGCTGAGCAGGGGGGCGGCTCTATATGTAAGAAAATTAAAAGGAACCATAAGGATGAGGTGAGAGTAGAGCGCGGCACAGATGACAGCAGTCTTCCCTCACCTTGGTCAGGTGATGATAACAACAACGTGACCACCACGGTGGCAGAGGTAGCTGCCAACCCCAACAGCAGCGACCTCAAGCGGACGGTGACGTGCTATCAGTGCAGCCTGTGCCCCCATCTCTCCCAAACACTGCCCCTGCTGAAAGAACACCTGAAGCAGCACAACGAGCAGCACAGTGACCTCATCCTCATGTGCTCCGAGTGTCACTTTACCTCCAGAGACCACGAGCAGCTGGAGGCGCACGTCAGGATGCACTTTGACAATGGAGACAACCAGAAGAGAAAGTACCCGGTGAGTGAGGCGAAGGAAGAGGTTTTAAAAAAGCAGGATGTGGATCTAACAGGTGACGACTGCAGCGCAGGAACCGAAGTGAAGAAAAGCTCAGTGAGCAGTGCTAAGGAGTTACCACAGAAGAAGAAGTGGTACAGCTATGAGGAGTATGGCCTGTACCGCTGCCTGATCTGCAGCTATGTTTGCAGTCAGCAGCGAATGCTGAAAACCCACGCCTGGAAGCACGCCGGCCTCGTCGACTGCTCCTATCCAATCTTTGAGGATGAAGACGGAGGTTCTGCAAAGAGAGAGGTGCAAGCTGCTCCTAACAATGCGTCAGCCAGAGAGGAAATAGTTGTTCTTCAAGATAAAAGCCTGCAAAAGCTCCCTACCGGTTTCAAGCTGCAGCTCTGCATGCCCGTGGCTGTCGAGGACAAACAGGAAGTGCTGAATCTTCAAGGCTCTCATCTCAGTGAAAGTCCAAAAACAGTAGAGGAAGAGGACGAGTACCCCATCAAAGATCTGACGTCTGAGGAGCCCGTGGTGGAGGTGCAGGTGACCACTGAGGCAGCGACAGAGGTGGAGCTAGGCGGTCACCATGAAAGCACCTCTGTGAGCGACAGCTTGCTGTCATCGGCTCAGAAGATCATCAACAGAAGCCCCAACAGCGCCGGCCATATCAATGTGATCGTAGAGCGGCTTCCTTCAGCTGAGGACTCAGTCATGTCCTCTAACCCACTTCTTCTCAGCCCAGATGTGGACGGGGATAAGAGCTTGCTGGAGAAAAAAGCAGAAGAGCAGGAACATGTGGAAGGTGTGAAAGATGAGGTGGTCCTCTGCTACAGTCCGGGGAACACTAACAAAAGCCAGCATTTAGGAGCCGATATCAAATCCTCCATCACTAAAAGTAACGACCTTCCACGGGATGAAAACGTCCCCCCAGCTGGTCGCAAGAGGACGCACTCGGAGTCTCTCCGCCTCCACTCGCTGGCTGCCGAGGTCCTCGTGGCTATGCCTATGAGGACGCCCGAGCTGCCCAACTCTGGCGCCAAGGTAGCTCTGAAGACCGTTCCGGCACAGGCGCAGAGCCCGCAAGCAGGCCAGAAACCCACAGAGGGGGCTGCAGCCGGACAGAAGGCCTCTGACGTGGGAACGGCAGCAGCTATGCTGAACTGTAATGAGGGCAGAGAGGAAACTCTAGGATCTCTGGGCCTGGGCAAAGGAGACGACGACGGGCCTGCAGCTAATGGCGGGATCAGCCTTTCCCTGCTCACGGTCATTGAAAGACTGAGGGAGCGCTCAGACCAGAACACCTCGGACGAAGACATCTTGAAAGAGCTTCAAGATAACGCACAGTTCCAAAATGGAGCTGGAGTGGTCGCGGCGAACGGAGCGGGCAGTTACGTGTGCTCCAGTGTTCCAGGGATGGACGGGTTGGTCGGCTCTCCTGACAGCAGTCTGGTGGATTACATCCCCGGCAGCGATAGGCCGTATCGCTGCCGCCTGTGTCGCTACAGCAGTGGCAACAAGGGCTACATTAAACAGCACCTGCGGGTGCACAGGCAGAGGGAGCCGTATCAGTGTCCCATCTGTGAGCACATCGCCTCAGACAGCAAAGACCTGGAAAACCACATGATCCACCACTGCAAGAGCCGGATGTACCAGTGCAAGCAGTGTCCAGATGCCTTCCACTACAAGGTGAGTGCGGCCCTTTCATTTGAAACATGTTTTAATCTAACCTCCTTCTTTCCAACATCTCACATGTGAGGATTTTCTGATGAGGATTTGTGGAAGAGAACGTGCAAATGACCAGGACTCCTCAGTTATAGAAGACATTGTTGTAGTTGTAGGAGTGAATTTATCTTACTTTATTCAGAAGGGATGAAATGTGAGGTAAAGCTATCACAAAGAACAGGGTGTAAAAGGGGTATCAAGAGCATCAGTGTTGAACAAATGGAGCACAATAATCACTTATGTCAGCGGTCCCCAACCTTTTTTGTGCCACGGACCGGTTTATGCCCGACAATATTTTCACGGACCGGCCTTTAAGGTGTCGCGGATAAATACAACTAAATAAAACTAGTACCAGTACCGAAAAAAAGAAGATTTATTCATAACACACGTGAAAAGACCCAGGAAAACCGAGTTAACGATAAAAACGATGACAAAATAACCCTGAAAACCAATAAAAACCCTGAAAACCAGACATTTCACACCCGAGCCTCAACTCTCGCGGCCCGGTACCAAAGACTCACGGACCGGTACCGGTCCGAGGCCCGGGGGTTGGGGACCGCTGACTTATATGAATGATGAACTACACAGCGCTACAGTTGAATGTGTCGCACATACTTGGCATGGTGGGCGATCTTCTCCATGTGACTGACTGAAAGCATGCATGTGTGATTATGGCATGTTTGTGTTTCGCTGTTGTTCTCGTAGTGAGGCAGTTATAAAGACGTATTCAGGTGTAAATACAATACATATATATTTGTATTCAGAGACTCCAAACGATTTTACTGTCATGTTTTGTCAGAGTTACTATTTTATGACTCCTTAAAGGGAAATTATTGACAGCAGGGGAACACAGTTACACAGATAATCAATAATAATTGTCTAGTATTGGCTATCACACAATAGCTGTATCATGGCACTGTGATAATCATAGCCAGCATTTATTGATGTTTGGCTTGTCACCTTGATATTTTGTTGCCACCAACACAAACAGTTGTGTGTACTGGGTGTGTTTTATCGAGTCTTCTGGAGGTAAGGCCTGATTTAGACTCGGATAATCTTTGTAGAGCCTGCGACGTAACCTTCACGAGTGGCCGCCGTCGTTGCCAGCATTTATGCTTGTGCTGGTGCATCGTGTGTTTATTACCTCGTGGTCGTGTCCCTGTGTTTTATATGCGGTGTCAGCTGGTAGAAACAAATAAGAGGCTGGTACTTCTGCCCTCCTGGGTCCTGGTTCTTTGTCTTGGTCAGTTTTTTTTTTTTTTGCCGGGACAAACACATTTTCCCATTCTTTGTACAATCCCTCATGTCCGCTCCACTTGTTTCATTCATCTCCCTCCAGGAGCTTCCTTGTGAACTTTCAAGTCCGTATGTTGATGCTGTGATTTTTATTCCTTATATTGAGATAAATATTGTTGTTATTTCACTGATTTAAAAAAACCAACTGCAGCTTAAAAGCATCCTGAAATGCACAGGAGGAATTGGGGGTACTGAACATCCAATAGTTAGCTAGAATAGTGTCAGGCTGCTCATATTTAGCTGACATGTTTCTAAGTTTGACTGTTGATTAGTTCAATGCTGGCAGAGCTGGGTCAGCTGTCTGTTTTATTCAAGACTTGTTGAGTGTTCCTCCTGCTTATAATGCCTCTGGTTTTATCTTCACCCAACACTGCAACATTCACCGAGTCGCTGTTGTCAGCATCTCTTCTTGTCGGTCATCAAACGGTAATAATAGATTAAAGCTTGAGTTGATAAATTAGCAAGGAAAAGTGTGCAGCAGTCGGATGCAGGCAAAGGATAAAAGTATTCCACTGGTATCATCGGGCTCCGCTGCCTCTCTGCAGCAGAGATTATTAAGTTCATCATATTTTCCAGCAGATCTGGGAGTTACGCTAAGAGTTGCTAATTGGGAGGTGTGAAAGCAGGCCCCCTATTCTCATATCTGTGCCTGAGGTGTGAGGTAAAATGCCTAATAAAGACCACAAAGTGCATCATTGGGGAAATCTGCCAGCTGTTTTTAATCCATTCAGTGTATCATAATTACTTAGAAATCTCACAGTATCGCTGTTTCTATTCATTTTTAGAGCCAGTTAAGAAACCATGAAAGAGAGCACCACAGCTTCAGCAGTGACGTGGAAATGCTCACACCAGTCGCTGAGACGGCGGCCGCAATGGAGGAGACGGAGCGGGTCACAGATGAAGGTAAGACGTGGTTTATGTTTTTATGGCACCATTAATTGTTACGATATTTGGCTGACGGCTCGGTGTTGTTCTCAACAAGTTGTAAAGGTGTGTTTACGTTGCCTTCTCTTACAGAAGGTAGTCCACAGAAGATGTTTAAGTGCGACGTGTGCAACTACACCAGCTCTACGTACGTCGGGGTGAGGAACCACCGGCGCATTCATAACTCTGACAAACCTTATCGGTGAGTTGTGAAAGAAAACCTGCGCCATCTGCTCATTTCACCTCCCACTAGCCAAGTTTTAGCAGTTTTTAAATTTCACTTTGTCTACAAAATGAAGTTAATCATTGTGGTAAGAACCAACCTTTTATGTAATGTTAGTAACAGTAAAATTAGTGGCCTTGTGTTAACACCCACAGTCTTTGTGGTGCTTCGGCCGGTCGTGCATTTTACTTTCTTTGTCGCCTGATTGCCAAGATTTGAGTTTGTTTGTTTGTTTTTAAAGAAAGGAACAAAAAATGCCCCGCCTCTTGCCCCATGACACCTGAGGTAACTCCAGGGACGGAGGGATGGATACAAATGAATAAATGGGATATGCGTAGAGATGAATAAATGCATATTGTGTTAGTTTAGCGTTACCATTGATGAGCACTTGGATTGCTGAGGGTTATTTTAACCCTTTAAAACCGGTCGGAGCGGGCACGCTCTGTTTTGCGTAACAATTTTTAAATCGCGGTAGCTCTGCAACCACATAAGCTAGCGCAATAATTTTTTTTGCACATGACACCGGAGGAGTTGTACTTACATCTTATGCCATCAGCTTGTCCTAGGTCACAGTTTCCTTCCACATATAGCTTTGCAAAAACTGCATAAAAAGCGCTTGCAGCAACAAAAACATGGCTTTGCCGATCCGATCAGCTGTTTGTAACACTTCCTACGTTGGAATAGACGTCAGAGCGAACTTTCGCATGTCCGCCATCACCTGCCCGAAACCGGAAGTGATGTCATTTTTGCGGAAATGTAGTTTTTTACCATCAGGGCCTCATGAGCCTATACTGGTGTTTTTAAGTTATCTTTGACTTTATGACTTTGTGTCGTTTCTGGGATGCTTAGGACTCATATTGCACTGCTGGAAATAGTTTATTTTGATGCACATGCTGCTTTTTTGCAAATTTGCATTATAATATTTATTTTCGTTTTTCCTGCAGTATATGAAAATTGGTGTATTTCAAAAACAAAACTATGAAGACACTTAAAATAAATTTCCTGTGGTGGGAAACTATTTTGTGCAACTTTTTTGTATTTACAGTTTTGAGGGATAAGCCTCTTAAATTTCTCTAACTAGAAATATATGTTAAAAAAACAAAAATGATTTTCAATTTGTTTGTAGTTTATTGCACTTTTTTGCAATTTATGTAATTTCTATGCACTTAATGAATACATATTATTAAAATTTGGGCTATAATGGTTGTATTGATGTATAGGAACTTGAAATGCTCCCAAAAATGGCTCCACAGCATGTAAAAATATAATATAAGCTCTGGCGGACTTGGTTCTATGGTAGGTCTTAAAGGGTTAAAGGACCTAAAAGGTCTTTTGCACAGTCACTAACTACAGCGAGCTGGGAGCAGCTTCGTTATGATGCACTCTGTGCAGCACTTAATGTTACTGGGAACATTTAAAAAGATTATTTTCATAGAATTTCACCTTTTTTACTAAATGTTGAACTAAAGATAGAAGAAAAATATGTGTGACTGGCTGTTGTAAGGGTGAAACGGTACACTGTACATATTTCACTCGAACAATACAGTTTGTCTACATGACTAATGATCGTGGCCGTTCAGACAGCACGGCTACCAGCATTAATGCTGAGGTCTTATGTGTATGAAGATTGTAGATTTGAAGGGTTTTCTCAGCAAATCACTACAGATTCTCCAATTTCCCCAGAAATCTTACATTTCTATGGAAATTGGACCTGCTGGGTGTGAAAAAACAAATCAGAACGTCAGCCACGTCGTCGGCAGTGAATTTGAAACAGACAGTCTTGGGAAATATCTGCGAGTGATTGATGATAACAACAAATCGTTACTAAAGGGTAAGATGGTGAATCAACAGCTGCAAACGGCCCGCAGAGCTGACTGATCGCTTTTCTGTCATCTGTTTGAGGTTTCCTGCAGTGTGACACATTGTTTAAGTGGTAAAACACATAGTTGCCTTTTTTCCCCCTTTGGTTTTTGACAGTGATCTGTCTGTGAGTGTATTTAATGATATTTTTGTGTGTGCAGAGCTAGAGAAGGATCAGAGCAGCTTCTTCAGAATGACCTTGAACTTGATCATTTTTAGTTTTACAAAATATTGGTTGTAAAGGTTCCTGTTCATGTTAGTCTGCGCAAACTGAACTTTGAGCGAGCTGTTGCACAACCCCAAGTCTAACAGCAGAACATGTATGAGAATGAGTGATAGCGAGTGAGAAAAAGATAGTAAATAAGTTATAAAGCGATATGGAACAATACCACACCCTTTCCAAACGTCATAAAGTTCTGTGGTCCTGCCTTTGTTTCATACGTGTCCTGTTTGAACTTCAGGCTCCAGTAAGATCTTGCTCATAACGTCATGCAAGCATTAATGCAAGAAAAAACCAACAGACCAACAATATATCTCCACTGTTTATCTGAATGTATCTGTCTGCAAATGTCTTTCAAAGCTTTCAGAATCATAGTTTAACAGTTTCTGATGCATAGAGTGCAAACAAAAAAATAGCATAAGATTGTTGCTCCCAATTCTCATCTTAGCTTCCCGGGGGTGTGACCCATTCCCAGTGAAATGTAGCCCCTTAGTGATGCCTGCGATGCCTTTAGCCTGTGGCAGTAACGCTGGGTGAAATGTGATTGATGGTTTCTCGTAAACCTAGAGGAGTTTTTATTAGATGTTTAATCATTTATGAGCGCAGTGAAGTGAGTATTCATTTGAAACATTACTAAGCTACAATGATTCAAAGAACGCGCACAGTTTGACATTTTCAGCTTAAAAATTAATAGAAAATAAGCAAAGTTGGATACATTTATTCTGTTTCCTGTTTCAGACTTGCTTCATTGCGTGTGTGCAGATGAATACGTATAAGATTATTAAGATAAACATGATATACACAAAAATCTCAAGTCAACAGGATTCTTTTTAAAAAATATAAGGATTAATTATTAAAATAAAAATGTGTTAAGATGTTTGAGTAGTTGAAGACATTTCCATCTGTCAGTGGAAGCTGAACATTTGATCGCGTGAGGAAGGTTTTTCTGGATTTTTGGAGCAACGGCACGATCTTCTTTATTAACCTCCACTGACCTCGTGGGACAGAAACATTAAAGTCAAGCAGTACATTAGGACAGAGAAACTGAGGACACATAAGTCTGTGGATCCTAAAATAATTTTTGGATTTAACAGGAAGCTAGCACCAGTGTAATGCTTTCTGTTGTTCTCACAGTTCAGCGCCAGATGATAAGTGTTTGTAGAGATTAATGTAGTGATGGAAAAAAGAGTGGAAACAGCAAAACTTCACCAGCTGTGAAAGCCGATCAAATCTGAATGCTGTCGTCTTAGCAGAAGATGCATCCCTCGACCAGAGAACAGCAAACAGTTTATCAGACTGTTTGATTTTCACAGTCAGATTCTGCTTTTCTCCAGGAGAATTAAAGCAGTAAATTATCAAATTATCTTATAAAAGTGCCCATATTTCATACATTATTGAAAAAAAATGTGTAAAACATGTTTTATGCCTGTTTTATACTTTAGTGGTGGTAGCGCGAAGGCAGCCTGCAGGCAGTTGTGTTTTCAGTCGTTTTCACAGAGTTGTGCGTCCACATTGAAACGGCCGAAAAACACTTACGTTCCAGTCCTGCTCATGCGTGAAACGTAAGAGGATACGACCTGCCTCATTTCTGTCTGCCGCTCTTTGAAGTTTTTTCAGTGGACTAACAATGAGGTGGAGTTGTTGCTGCGAGTAACACAAAAGTACAAAGTTGCAAAAGCGAGTGAGAATTAAAGAATTTGAAGAAAAGCTCTCTGGAGCATGTACAGACTGATATTAATCTTTAATAGTCAAAATTGAGGGCAAACAAAACAACTGCTGTATAATGCCCTCTGCTATCTTAGTTTAATTGGTCACATGACTGCATCACATGACTAAAATGTGTCATCGTTTTTGAAAAGGCTCCGGGTTCGCTGTCCACACTGCTCCATGAAAGCACCGTTTTCCAATGTATGCGTTTTCCTTGAGCCAAAACGCCGTCTCAGTGTGGACGGGAGGCCAAAACGGAGAGAAAACGATTAGTGTGGACGTAGCCTTAGTGGCTTTTTCCCCTCAGGGTCAAATAGTTTGTCTCTGAGTAAAGCAAAACACATTTTCTGTGTTTCACGTAGGTGTCCACATCATGGTAGTGTAAGGAGCTTGGACAGAAAGTTTGGTGAAGACATTCACCTCTCATCCAAGTAGCTTCTTCAGCTCTAAAATCAGGTATTTAAACCCTAGTGGAGGTTGTCCCTTAAGAGGATCATTGACCTACTATTAATCATGAGCCTCACATGGTGTGAAAAAAGGCTTGGGTCAATACCATCAGAGGTTTTGGGTGGAACTACTGTGAGACCTTGCCTCGCCCTATCATGTGACTTATTGTAGTAACCAGAAGCAAGATGTGAGTGGGCGTTGAGGTGCCTTGGAAGGTTTCTAAAAGCTACATTGTTGACTCTAGGCGTCATAAGCCACGCCCTCTGTTCAGTGAGGATCCTTCGTAGTGGTGGGAAACTGAAAACCTCTAGTATGGCATTGTCATAAGAGATAAAGTTGATCTTTATAATGAATATTAAAGTTCCTAAAACCACCTAAGATCTTTTGCAGATATCGTTGATTAATTGTGTGTGTGCGTGTGTGTGTGTGTGTTTGTAGGGGGTGTGTTGGGTTAAACTTGACCCCCCGTGTTGAGACAGCAGGTTTGGTGGGGAACAAATGCTGCGGCTTTTTCATTGAAACTGTTCACGTTCTGCTCTTCATGCTTGGAAAGTTTTCCATTTCTTCGTGTTTGCCGTCATGCTGTGTTTGTTTATTTGAATGTACAGAATAATGCTGGTTGCAGGAATGCTATATGACCTTTAGCAAGACGCTGATACATCAGGAAGTAGACTGAAAGCGCTCCAGTTTCTCAGGTTCATTGCATGTCTCGTTTGATGCAAGTTGCATAAAATTGGCTTTTCCTGCATGTCAGAAATAAAACTCTGCATGAGTGTATAGTGAAGGGTTTGTTGGTGTCCACTGTAAGTGAAAAGAGGACTTTTAGAGCTCACTGTGACTTCTGCATGGCGACAGCCTTTTTTTTTTTAGTTTTGAGTTCCCCTTTGAGGCACACTGAGCTATTTAAATTCTATTTGCTAATTCTCATTCATGTCCTATTACTTTAAGAGATACTTGAGCTCTGCATGTCATTTTAAATTGGTCCTTTAGAGGGCAGTAATCACCTAGAAATGCTCCCAGCAGCACAGCGATCTCAGTGTGGGCACAGGCACACTCTGTCACACAGTGCCCTCACTTTGTCTCTGTGTTAGCACAGATTTAACTCAAAGCACAAACTTTAGGTTGGTTTCTTAACAGAGCGCTGACGTTTGTGCTCTAAAGTCAGAATTATATTCGCCTGATTTCTTTTCGCTCTTGTAAAGGTCAGGCAGCTTCCAATTTAGTTTAGAGTCAGTGTGATCAAAAATCCTGTGAGGTACTTGTGTGAGAATGCCGAGTCGGGTGTTGCTGGCTCATGCAGGTGGGAATATTGAGGAAAGCACAAAGTAAACAGGTGGAAACAGGAGATTTTTTAATATTTTGGCAGTGAGGAAAATGAGTGGCTGGATGAAGCAGGTCCCTGCATGCTTGTTATGCCCTTACCCTCGTGCTTTCATGAGGACAGATCAAATTACACCTGAAATTAAAGTGAACCTGCAGTGACTAGTCAGTCCACAGAAATCAATTTGGACTTCCTTTTTTTTTTTTTTTTTAATTTTAAATGTTTCCAGCTTCTCAAATGTCAGGCTTCCACTTTTCTCTTTCAGGTGTGCGATAGAAAACTGTACCCTGACTTTTTCACTTTTTTATGACATTTGGTAACCAAAGCAAATCCTCGATTAAACAAGAAGTCAATGGGCAGATTAATCCATAATGAGAATACTGTTAATTAAAGGCCTAAATTAAATGTCAACACGTAAAGGTCAACCCTTTTACTTTTACACTTAAACTGGCAAAACTCACATTTCTGCCTGCTCACATGCACATACTGCACATTTAAAGTGTCTAATATCAGAAAGAAGCTCCTGCATCTGAACGTGTGTCATGTCACAGCAGTACAGTGTGGGCTGCCACGTTTTCTGTGGCTTTGGCTCTGTGCTCCAGCACACTGGAGGTTGAAGTGCAGACTTTCAGCTTCGAGTGCAGCGCAGAAGGATAATGACAGGGCTACAGTTCTGTGCTGTTCAACACCCAAGCTGGAAGTAAACATCCTCCAATAAAAGCTGAAAGTCAGCACATCAGTCACACAGAAGACTGTCACTGTAAAAATATGCACAGGCTGTGATGTTTTTACATGTAATCAAACACTGTGCTGTGTGCACGGCCGCTGTGCGCTCTGATGTATGCAGTGTTTCACCAAAGTATCGTACACTGGTTTAAATTTGCTCCTTTGTTTTTGGGTATGATTACATCACCGTTAAAGCAGGCTCGGTCTGCCTAGTTTTATTTTCTGCTGCATACAGTCATGTGAAAGTGAAGTAAATGTTTACTCCCTCCATAGGATTGTAAAGGCAAGTAGCAGCCAGGTGCTGCTAATCAGATGTGCTTGGTTAATCATCAGCACCTCCTATAAAAGCAGATGTTTCACCAGTTTGCTTGTCTGAAGCACTCTGATGCGTGTTAATACATAGCTGCACTCTTGGCAGGAGTGGATGTTCCAGAAAATGAACCCAAGGTCAGACCCAAGGTCAGAGAAGCTGCAAAAACCCCAGAGCTCCATCCCAGACTCTACAAGCCTCAGTTGGCATGTCGAATTTTCAGGTTCATTGCAGCACAGCAAGCATGGCTTGTTTAGAAGGGTTCCCAGGAGAAAGCCTCGTTTCTCTAAACATGGCAGCACGGCTCAGGTTTGCAGACACGACTCGTGCAAACTTCCAATCACAGTTTTCGGGGGAGTGATGGTTTGGGCTTGTTTTGCATCCCCTGGACCTGAGCACCTTCCAGTCACTGAGTCAAACATGAACTCCTCTGTGTACCAAAGTATACGCTACATGTCAGTCGAGCTGAACTTGGCCGAAATAGTGATGCAACAGGACAACGATCCCAAACTCACCAGCAAATCTATAACAGAATGACTGGAAAACGTAAGAATTACAGTGACCCAGTCAAATTTCAGACTCAACCTCATTAAAATGCTGTGGCGGGACCTCAGGAGAGCGGTGGATAAACAAATACCTGCAGACCTTTAATTAATTGAAGCAATGTTGTTTTGAAAAAGAAAGTGTGAGGAAACGTTCCTCCACAGTGATGTGAGAACTGTTACAGCCATACTTCAGTTATTCCTGCTTCCACAGCCTTCTGAATCAAAGGGTGCGCGTCATAGAGTCCAGGGAAAACCTTACATGACAATACATTGTATTCATATTAAACATGGTCAATGTTTCAAATAATGTGGTCAGTATGAAGGAAATGTTACGTTTGGGCCACGTAGGCTCTCAGGTTCTGGCAGTTTTGTCTTTTCTAACCCTTGACTTGATTGAAAGTCAGCATCTGTTCATCTCATCTCCCAGAAGATCCAACCACTTAAACATTTTGGGGTATCAAATGAAGAGAAAGTTGCATTAGGGTAGTGCAAAGGGAGATAAACATCTACCTGCACAAAGGCCTAGTAAAAAAAAATAAAATGGAATTAATTTGAACTTTAAATTCTGAGAAAATACTTTCATGGAGTCCAAGAATAAAACTATGAATCTACAAATGAATCTAACTCGCTAGCTGTTCTCTGCCTGTGCAGGCCGTCAGCTGTTAGAGGAAATCCGTGCAGTTAGGAGTTGGAATACATAATTGGAATTGAGTATGAGGTCTGAACGTTATACAGTAACACTGACAGTAATACCATCGCTGCTATCATCTGTTGGCATTACAGAAGGACTTGAAGGGAAACAGCAGAGTGCAAAGATGCCCATTATCATGCCTGAAACTCTTATTAGTATTCATTCGTCAAACCGTTCAACACGAGTATGAAAACATAGTGCCCACTACATACTGTAGTTTATTAGGATCCCTGTTAGATCTGTTGCAGAGCCCTGCTGGTCGTTCCGGGGTCTGCCCATAATATTACCATAACTGTGCTGGTGGTAATAAACAGCTGGAAATATAATGTACTTATCTTATCTGTTTATGGGGAAGAAATGGTTTGACTGAAAACCTTCTGATATTCTGCTGTAAGCTTATAATCATTTATTAGGTTCCTAAATGCTCTTATTTCTAGTAGCGTTAGCAGCCAATAAGTACTTTTCTGTTCTCATTTCTCATGTAACTAGTTGCACAAATCATTACCCAGCAATATAACTACCCTTTTATATGCTAGGTGACCCGCATACTGTCAACACCTGGGTGTTAGCAACCATAGCGTAGCTTAGCCTAGTTTAGCATAAAGTCAGAAGACAGGGGAAGCAATTTTCTAGACTCTGACCTAATGTGTCAAAACCTGCCTCTCAGCATCTGTAAAGTTAAATAATTTGTTAAAAAAAGATGTTTAAATAAGTTTGGTAGGAAAAGGAAACAAAAATACTCTTAAAGCTGCTTTAATGTGAATTTACAGTTACCCTGTTGCTTTCTCAAAAGCTCCAAACTGGGAAGCGATACCTTTCTACAAGTTTAAGTTTCTCGGGGCAAGGCCACATTCATTTCCATGTAGCACACAATAAACCAAAGCTCCATAAATAATTTATGATAAACTCAGTTTGTTCTCTCCTTGAATTACAGTTGCTGGAATATTAATATGTGCAATTAATCCAGCCCACATGTTGCAGTTGTTGTAGTTACAGGAGAAACCAGTTTGTAGCTTGAGCCAAATTAACCTAAAAATGAAGTGTGTGTGTGTGTGTGTCTGTGTGTGTGAGACTTTAATGCTGTGCGGCTGATGGCAGCGAGTCGAGTGTATCCTCTTCCTGCAATCCTTGTACAGTGCCGTATCTGCCTCTAAGCTACTGGAAGTGCCAGTTTCATCGCTCAGCCACAGTGCAAGTGTAAGGAAATAGAAAACACTGATTTATTTCTTTTGTTAAAGTAGGAATGTCCTGCCTGCTTTGCTCCAAGTCCTTTATCTCAACACACTGACATCAAAATGCTGCTTCTGTAACTGCATTTCCCAGTTAAATAAGCTGCTCTGTCTCTATCTCTCTTTTTTTCTTTCTAAATGCCCCCGGCAGGTGCTGCAGCTGCGATTTTGCCACCACCAACATGAACAGTTTAAAGAGCCACATGAGGAGGCACCCTCAGGAGCACCAGGCCGTGCAGCTGCTGGAGCAGTACAGGTGAGACACTTCAAACACGCTCCCACCGCAGGGAGCGATGATAACAATGACCGCTGCACTTCTGAGGTGAGAAGGAAGAGCTGTGTGTGTCCAGAAGAAGCTGCGGGCTGCGTTACGAACACGTGCTCTAATCGAATTACCTCCAAACTCCAGTCTGTAGTTTCAACCAGTGTCGAGGCAAAATTCACAGAGACAAAGATGGCAGTCTGTAGGTGGGTGAAAACAGTGCAGTCGATAAAACATAAAATTTATGCAGCCAGCTGCGTCTTAAATTTAGTTTGGATCCGTTTAAAATGTGTCATCGCCCACGTTCAGCCCTTTCAGCCTTTATTTTTTAAATATGTTAGTAGGATGAGATTAATCAGTTGACTCCAGCAGGAAACCCTAAAGAAGCCCGCCGGTATAGAAAATCAAGTTGAATGTTTTGTGTCCTTTGCACGTTAATAAACACATTCAGACTTTTACACTAGTGTTGATTTTGAATCAGCATTGTGTTTACTTGGGAACATATGACCTTAGATTTTCTTTAAAGTGTTATTTGAAAGGTCTGTAGGTTACCTGTGTGGGTCAGAACCTGTTTATGACCACGTGCGTGCACTCTCAGTCCGGAGATTTAAGAAGTGGGCTTCTGATTGCAAGTTTAGTGGATGGCGGGTGGAGAAAGTGAATGGCAGTCAACACTCGACTCTCCTTAAAATGTTAAATCCTCAACCCCGAGCGAGACTCTGATTGCTGATTTCCACTTCACTGAGCACTTGTCCTCGGTACCTGCGAGGCTTCAACGCTCGTTTCCATACATTCAAAATGGCACAGACGCTGCCTTCTTTCTCTTTAGCGCAGCACTTTCATAACGAGGAGGGACTTGAGGGAGACGGACTGCTTTAAAAGTAAAGTAGGAGGATGAGATATCTTGACTTTTCTGGTGACTTTCACACCTTTTGTTTGCTCTGAAGCGAGGCGTCCCAGCGAGAACGCTAGACATAACATGCTGCGACTGCTGGTGCTCCTTACAGTGTCCTTTTTGCAAATACTCAATTAAAACTAACAAGACACAGTCTGAATTTTCAGTTTCCGATTTATAATAATAATAATTTGTATAGCAGGGTAACAGAGGCTTCCCAGTAACACAGAATAAAAAAAACAAAGTGGGAGAAATTACCAAAGAAATTTACATATTTGTTATAAATGACTGAAGTGCAGCATCAAAATAAGATAATAATGTGATTCCACACTTACAATTAATGTTAAAATAAAAAAATCTATACTAAAAATTAGGGCTGCTCGATTATGGCTAAAATGATAATCACGATTATTTTCACTGAAATTGAGATCTCGATTATTTGACGATATTTATTTAACCCTTTAAGACCTACCATAGAACCAAGTCCGCCAGAGCTTATATTATTTTTTTACATGTTGTAGTGCCATTTGTGGGAGCATTTCAAGTTGCTATACATCTGTTATAGCCCATATTTTAATAATATGTATGCATTAAGTCCATAGTAACTACATTAATTGCAAAAAAGTGCAATAAACTACAAAAAAAATTGAAAATCGTTTTTGTTTTTTAACATATATTTCTACTTGGAGAAATTTAAGAGGTTTATCCCTCAAAACTTTAAATACAAAAAAGTTGCAAAAAATAGTTTACAACAACAGGAAATTAATTTTGAGTGTCTTCATAGTTTTATTTTGGAGATACAGCAATTTTTATATACTGCAGGAAAAACAAAAACAATCCTATGATGCAAATTTGCAAAGAAAACAGCAGGTGCATCAAAATAAACTATTTCCAGCAGTGCAATTCGAGTTCTAAGCATCCCAGAAACTATTCAGAAAAGTCAAACATGACCAGTATAGGCTTTTAAGGCCTACAAGTTAAAAAAAACTACATTTTCCGTGAAAATGACATCACTTCCGGTTTCGGGCAGGAAATGGCGGACATGTGATAGTTAGCGGTGACTTCTGTTTCAATGTGCGAAGTGTTACGAACAGCTGATCGGATCGGGAAAGCGTGTTTCTGGAATATTATGTTTTTGTTCCTGCAAGCGCTTTTTATGCAATTTATGTGGAAGGAAACCGTGACCGAGGACAAGCTGATGACATAAGATGTAAGTTTCATATGCAAAACAAATTATTGCGCTAGCTTACACGGTTCAGGTTCTACAGGGATTTAAAAATAGTTACACAAAACGGAGCGTGCTGCTCTGACCGGCTTTAAAGGGTTAACAATAACAATGTATTGAATAATGACTTTAAAAAATAATATAAAATAGTGTGCAACACCACTGAAGTTTTTTTTACCTCTCTTTTCAACCAACGGCAGTCACTCTCCTCTCCAAATAACTTCTGCTTAGCTTTCCGAGCTTCCCTCGGGTCCTCTTAATCAGCGGTCTCAACCTTTTTTGCGCCACGGACGGTTTATGCCCGACAATATTTTCACGGACCGGCCTTTAAGGTGTCGAGGAGCCCAAACACAAAGCCCTCGATCACCTTTTGTCTCCAGCTGTGAGGCAGAAACAGTTAACGGGTTTCTGTCGAGGATCTCAGGGTTTCAGGGATTATCACACTGGAGCAAATCTCTTGTGATGCTGCACAGATTTAAATGCTGGCTCACTGTCGAGAGCAGAGGGCCAATCACGGGGAGCCACGCCCAACGTGGAGGGAGGATGGAGAGAGATCTGCCACAGATGTAACCAAGCATTGACAAATAAAATGTCCCAGGTTTGTACAAGCAGCAAAAGTGATGTATTATTAGATTTTGCGGTAACAGGAGCCTGTTTACATCATGAATGGAACTGGGCACACACAACCTGTTGTAGTCCACCTGTGTGCACCTTCCTCCACACAGGTGGACTACCTCTTCGTTCCCTGCAGCTTTTTCTGTCCTGTTTGCAAAAACTGCTCCATCTCTGCATTTCTACACGGCACCTCCTCATCACCTCTGTTTCCTTCACCTACATGTTGAGTGAAGTCTGCTCCAGTCACCACTCCCCCCTCGGGGGACACGCTTATTCTAGGGTTGCACCTTCAAAAACAAACCAAAACCACTGGCTTCCTCTCCTCATCCCCAACCGAGCACAGCAGATGGCTGCCCCTCCCTGAGCCTGGTGCTGCCGGAGGTTTCTTCCTTCCCACTGTCACCGAGCGCTTGTTCATGCGGCGGGTCGCCTCTTTCGGGTTTTCTCTGTATTACTGTAGAGTCTCTACCTTAAGTATAAAGCACTTTGAGGCGACTGGTGTGATTTGGTCGCTATACAAATAAAAGAAAGTCTGACTCTTTGAAAACAAAGTATAAAGAAACCACGAGTGACTCAAGACTTGAAACTAAAGTCTGTGATTTTTACGGCACCACAGAAAAAGCAAGTACTGTCACATTTACAGAATTGTGAGGTTGACTTGGTATGACGGTACCTTTGCTGGTGACCTGTGCGTGTGTGTGTGTGTGTCACATTACTCCATTTCCATTTAAAATTCCTTTTCACCTGTAGAAGGTGGATCTGGTTCCAGTCGTTGGCTCCGTGCTGTCAGTTTTCTCAGCAGCAGAAAGGAAGCAAAGCAAACAAATGAACACGGCAGAGTTTGATTGACTTTGCCTGTCAGAGGCAGCTGTTTGACGGCTGTTGGTTCAGTCTTTGTGGGATGCTGACGGGCTGGATTAATTGGCTATAGATTTTCCCCGATCCTTTTGTGGAGATTGTTATTTTATTTAGTTTTAAATTTCTCATTACTCTTTGAGGCCTCGAGGCGTCAAGCGTGATGCGAAGCAACACAAAAGCACAACGCTGTGAAATGGAGCAGAAGAGAGCATTTTTAAATGCACCATCAAAACCATCTGTCAGCTCCAAAAAGATCGTGGGGTTTTTTTTCTTGGTGGTGTCAAAAAGCATCTGCTGCTTCCGGAATAAACTGGCCCTCATCGCGTCTTCGAGACGACGATGGAGCCGAAGCATACGTTTTCTAAAGTGAGTCAGTAACTGGGAGAAAGAAACGGGCCATTATCACACACTAGTCTAATGCAATGTGATTTCATTTTAACGACATCGTGGCTTGTTTTATAAATAACATGTTCTGAGCGTGTTCAGTCAGCTGTTCGGGGGGGAGGGCGCATGATGTCTTTATCCTTAATGATATTTGCAAGTGAAAGCGTTTGAATAGATCTAAAACTCCATAATTCTTTTTAATTTTGACAAATGAGTCCAGCAGCGTGCTGCAAATCCGATTTCCTCTCTCCCCTCTTTGTCTCTCAAGCTCGGTGTCCCCCGTGGAGTGTTCAGTCAGGATGATTCCTCTTGATAGAAAGTAGGAGAAGGATTAGTAAAACCTCAGTACACACATTAAATCATCTTCAGCTTGAGCCCCTCTCACTCCTTTCTCATATTGCCTCCATTATTTATTTATTTACTTATTTTTTTCCTCCTCCTCTCTTTCAGGTGCTCTCTGTGCGGCTATGTGTGCAGTCACCCGCCATCGCTCAAATCCCACATGTGGAAGCACGCCGGAGACCAGAACTACAACTACGAGCAGGTTAACAAAGCCATTAACGAGGCAATCTCCCAGAGCAGCCGGTAAGCACACAAACTGCAGTTCCTTCAGCCTTCTTTCAAGTTTTATCTCAGTGTTTGTAAATGTCAACAGTAAATCAACTGGCAGTGATCTTCATGTCCTGGGATTATACAGGTTATAATGGTTTTAGTAATAATAATGATATATCTCGCTTATATTTCTGTTTTTGTTAAGAATATATGACTTTCTGCTACTTGCCTTCATCATTTGTAATTTCATGTTATAAGGATGTAGTGTGCAGGGTTTCGTGCAAAACATGCTGAATATGCAGCTCTGGCAATGCATGCACATGCAAGCACATGCAAGCACTGCACTGGGGAAACGTTTCCTGAACTTTTATGCAGTCCTCACTGCTTCCATAGGAATTAAGAGGGTGGGTGTTGCTGCCGATCAGATACCTGATGAATAAAAATGAGATGATCTGGAGAATTCAGGTGTGTTAACACAATGCCACAGTCTTGCTAGGATTGGACGTCCCACGTCAGACTCTGCAGGCCTCAGTTAGCGTGTTAAAGGTTAAAGTTCATGACAGTATAATAATAAAAGCACTGAGCAAGTTTGTTTGGAAATGTTGCTGGATTGTTTACAGTATTATGAGCCATTTTAATGTAATTATTTTTAATTTGTAAATATTGTATACCTCTGAGTCCCATTTAAAATTTGCTTTGCATCCACGAAGGTGCTCAGTGACTGATGATGATTGGTGGAAAATTGGCAAAAAGCCTTTTAACTTGGAAACTATGAGTCTCACAAGTGTGCTGTGTATTGTGCTGTTTAAGTACCATATAAAGATTTAGCATATCATGTCACATTTGACCTCTGACCTCTACACATGTTCTAAAACCACAAAATGAAACAACTGTGTTAGTCTGCACTTTGCACTTATTTTTACTTTTGGGGGGAGGAAACGAAAGCCTGTAAAGTTCCAGTCCCGTACAAACGCTGAGGGTGACATTTTTCTTCTCATGATTTTACCCTCTGCTTCTTTCAGAGCTCCTCAGAAGTTATCTGCGGTGGTAGAGTCTGCGGCAGAGCGCCCGGCAGTGTCCCCGCACTCAAAGGACAAAGCAAAGAGCACAGCGGATCCACCGCTAACACCCACATCAGCAACTAAAGCTGCTCTGTCAGCTGACAGCCCAGTGGGCTTCTCCACACCTCCCACAGATCCTTCAAAGTGGTCCCCCGAGTCCGTAAGCCCCCAGGGGAAGGACCCTGCACAGCTTCAGTCTCAGTCCCAGAGCCATCCACGCACGGGCCAGCTCCCCCCGCCAGGCCCCGGCATGGAGTACTGTGTGCTCCTGTTCTGCTGCTGCATCTGCGGCTTCGAGTCCACCAGCAAAGAGCGACTGATGGAGCACATGAAGGAGCACGAGGGAGACATCATCAGCATCATCCTGAACAAAGAACAGCAGCAGTCAGAAGCACAAGCAAGCCTCCAAACAGCAGAGTGACACATGCACGTTCCCCCCTCCCCATCCTGACTTTGACGCCCACCCTGTGCTTTCACAAGCTTTTCATGAGGTTTCTGTCCGTCAGCGAGGCGGCGGCGGAGGAAACAATCTACTGCATCACAGTAGTCCAGTCATTTCAGTGGCGGTACTCTGATTGGTTCGGTTGTTGCATCAAGAGGTTACGTTCGTAAGGCTGCGATGACTCGTGTCCACACATTTCAGAACAAACGATGAAATGTTTTATTGACGATGTTCTTTCGAAAGGAATGTTGAAAAAACGATTGACAGGGCTGTAAGCCGTTAATATTTGTGTCAAATAATTACACACTAAATGACGCAAAATGTGTCTGTAGGGAAGCGATTTTGCTTTCAAGGGAGGAGCCCGAGCTCTCGACTCAAGTCCGTTTTTTTTCACTCTACAGGGACGTGTTCATACCTCACAAAACCACGCGATCCCTCAACCACAAAAGATTTCCATATTTTCAAGTCTAATCCATATATTTTTGATTCTAAGGCAGCTCTTTTATTGCTAGTGTATTTAATGTATTTAATCTGACAGAGTTGAAGCTCTAGCCAAGTAGTGGAGGTGCAGACTCACCGATGCCTACAAAGGCATTTACCACAGCTTAAAAAAACCTTTCAATATTTATCTGTTTATTTTATGCATGTTAAGTTCCGTTATGCCAATTTAAACGACTATGTTTGTTATATTTTCGTTCTGCTTTTTGTGGCTCTTATTGTAGTTTTACTGTTTGTTAAGTAGCTTCTTTAGCAGAGACCCTGATAGTTCTCAAAGGTGGAGCGTAAGTTGACTGGAGCAAAGCAGGAAGTGGCCTTTGGATCGTCACCAGTGTTCAGTTGGTGTAAAAGCATGTCGACAAAAGGAATAACAAAAAGGGAAGCTGGGATTGGCGGGGCTCGTGTTGTAATACAACGATGGTTCAAAGCCGGTTTATGTCATATTGAATGCGACACAATTATCACTCGATTGTGATTATGGTGCTAGGTTCACTTTAAGACTTGTCAATGAAGGTATTTTTATAGCTCATGCTGTTTATGATGTATATAATAACATTTTTATAAGGACATTTCCACTTTTTGTCAGTGTTTTTAAAAATATAAACTTTCTAGTATCGGCTTGAAGCGGCCGCTGTCCCAGCTTGAACATGCCTGAAATGAGAAGACGTGGATGTGAAAATAAAGTTTTTAAGTCTACGTGTTTTGGGGTGTTTAGTCCCATGTCCTCTCACCGGCAGGAGGGCAGACATTGCAGACCTCAGCCCAGCTCTTTCAAACGATGAATGGCAGCAATAGTATTCACTGACATCTTTTGAGCATAAAAAATTGAAACCTGGTATTTTAAGTGTTGCTCAGAGTGTGCAAGAAACATCTGGAGGAGATGATATTTACCTGGGTGTCACTCACAGTTCAAGTAAGGCGCAATCATCCCATGCCATCCTAGTAGTCACTCCACTCAGCAAATTTGGCTCCTTGTTCCTCCTCTTTCTAAAAATAATTCACTTGGAAGAAGATCCACGGCACAGATGCAAGTGGTCAGAAAGAAACTCGCACAAGGAGTTCACTTTGGTGGGCCTTGGAGTTCAGTCGAGGGGACAGATCCTGAGTGGTGAGTGAGGTTGGAGTAATAAAGGATATGAGCAGCATGCAGATTGGTGTTTTCTAGTCTGTTTGTCTGTGACTGCAGTGATTTTGATTCATTTATTTGACACCCAGCATTTCACAGCTTATTTGTCTTGCGTTGCTCACTTCAGAGCTTTGAGGGATAACATCCCCATTCCTGCTGGAGTCGTCCAAAAACACATCAAGATTACAGGAAAATAAAAGTTAACGGAAAATTATGAGTGATTAAGAAGATGATGCTTACTAACCGGGAGCTCGGTGACAAGATCTGTTAATTCATCAGTATGTCTCCTTGTTTCTTGCATGCACACAGACTGAGGAAATTAAGATAAAATGGCATATCCATAACTCACTTCCTCTCACCCCCCCACCTCACCTTACTGAACAGCTTGAAATTCTGTCGGCATGCGTGTGCAGCGCAGAGGATGAAAGAAAATTAAATCTCTATCTCAAAGACCTGTTGCCTCACCTGGAATTCTCATTATCATAGGAGATAATTATTGTCTGACTTTTAATTTACATTTTTACGTGGCAGGATTAAAAATGATGGGCAATTCAAAAAGGAAAAGTGGGGTTTTACTCCTGTCTCGTGTCTTTAAAGGACCGGACCAACCGCATGCTCTCTGCAGCCTGTTTTTAGTTAAGTAAAAGGCTCATTCCAGGTGCTTTTCTTACATTTTCCATGCACCTCTAACAGTTTACTCTGCAGGAAATTAGGTAGGACTTGGGTCCATTGATTCTTCCATCCACTACTTATCTGGGTCTGGGGCGGTAGGGCAGCAATGTAAGAAGAGAGGCCCGGATCACGTGGCTCCTCAATCCATCTCAAAGGGATGGGATGGATTGAGGACACTCTTTGGAGGAAGCAGCGTGTATGCATGAACTTATTCATTTGGTTATTACTCACAGCTTTGCCTTTAGGTGAGAGGCGACTTCTTAGCCTTTATGCTTGGCTCTATCTTCGCTATAGCGGTATGGCATCATGGTGCATCACTCAATCTCCTGCTCAAGTCTGCCCCCATGTGTGAGCAAGACTTCAAGATAATTGAACCCTATTGCTGCCCAGCCTCACACTTTTTCCAGCTTGGCTCCAAGGCCCTATCCTTCTCTGCACTTTGTATGAAATCCCATTGGGAGCCGTAAAAAGCAAAGACTTGAGTCTTACGTCACTAAATCGGAAACTTCAAAATCTTTGGCGGCGTCAAGTGGTGTCCATAAAAGTTATGAACAGAATCCAGAACAGAGTCCAACTCCTAACATCCTTTATCCCAAAGATGTAAGAATTTGAAAACGGCCCATGTAAAAATATTCTGTCAAGCTGATTTGTGTCATCACGCCTGCATTACTTCACCTTCCATTACTTTCTCATGACGCCTTACTTTTTACTATTTCTTCCCATTAGTGTCAAATCTGAAAAACTCTCCCTGTGACATTTTCTCAGATGGTTTTGGTGTCCTGCAGCGCAGCGCATGTCCATATTGTGGACAGAAAACAATATTACTGTAGAAGCTGTTAGTGCGTCCTATTGGTCGGACAGATTGATCAGGAAGTGAAAACAGACGTGAAAAGCAGCGGCGTGAACATCAGGCCTGACTTGGTTTAACTGCTCAGCTTTTTCAGTGTAACTGATGATCGTCGATACTTTGGGTTCAGAATTTGTCTGATCACCTTCACATCCCATAAAAAACAATATCAATGCAACCATGTGCCAACTGTTACTAGCTTCCCTATTCTATCAGCAGCACAAATATGCTAGCTGCTACTGCTAACGCATACCACTATGAAAGAAAGTGCAATTTTTAAAAATGCAACAAAAGCTAATTTTGTTTCTCAGCCAATATTAATCAAGGAACATGCAGATAGTGCACTGCGCTATTTGACCTGGCAGATCAGCTGACCTCAGTAGCAGCCAAGTTTAAGTTTCTTTAGCCTGCCCAAAACCTCTCCAACTGCAAGCAGCTTTGCAACCCACCTCACTTTCATTTCCTCCTTTTCACGCTGTGTCTGGCTTAATCAGCCTCTTGCCTGTTGTCACTGACGTCTGCTCTGTTCTGTGGTGGGGTCCGCCTAATAAACCACTAAATATAAATTAGTCCAGATGGAAAACCTCATCTTCTTTTGATGATAGCGGTCTTGATTTCAATCACTGGCCTGTTAGCAAGTTTTCTTTTTATCTGTCGTCAGAGTGAACAACAGCATAACTAGACACACCATAGACACTAGACAGCTCTGTGGTGTCAGCTAGAGCTGCAAAGTTGCACATGATGACATTTTTGAAGTTTTTTTTGTTTTACTCCAACTTTATTAATTGCGTCTGAAAGCTGCAAAGCTAACAGCTGAGAAATGTATCTGAGGTCACTCCCTGTGGGTGGTAATGCATGTAGGTCATGTGGGACTTTGTCAGGCAGTCGTCGATCCCATTTGGTGTCACAAATTGCGAAAGTGTGTCAGCACAGGCAGCAGACACTGCAAGTTTAAGCGAGTGGTTATCCCTGACAGAGAACATCTCGCCCTGACTACAGTTACATTTCCACCACAGAAGCATTCGTCTGCGTGTGCCACGTTCATATTTCCAAAGCAGAGACTCTTCTTTGTTTTATTTTTCTGTGCCTCTTGGTTTAAGGCGTCCCAACATCCTGACCTCGCTCCCAAAACGTTGAATATTAAACTTTTCTTGTAATTAATCCATCTGTGATTTGGGTTCATAATAAGTGAGTTAATGACACTAAAGTGGAGCCAAATGTGTCTGTGCTCTATATGATCAGGGTAACACCACCATATTATTTTGTTCTTTTTTTTAGGTCCTTTCATCTGCAGTATGTGCACTCTTGGTTACTAAGAGTGCACATACTGCAGATTCTGACTTTTTTTTTAAGGTAAAATAAAAAAAATTTATGATGTTTAAAAAATTTCAAGACTGATTGTCATATCTCTTCTCACTTACTAACAGTCTGTGTAAGGGAAGTGATTGTTCTAATCTAAACGCTGCAAAACGACCAGCATACAGTTTAACCCAAGGAGGAGGAGATATCAGATGCCTGCTGTGACTGGTGGATGTTTTTGCTCATATTCAACTTTGTAATTTCAAAAGTATTAACATGCCGTTTCTTTATTTTATAGGACGTCATCTGCAGTATTGCATCAACTTGAATTTGTATTTTTGGTAATAAAAACAGCAGAAATAAAATTTAAAAAAAAGATTTTTGTTGTGTCTGTGAAAAGGACCCTTACTTGCACATCCAAGTAGTCAAGAGTCCATCGCTTCATGATCCGTTTGAAGTTTGGAGTTTGAACCTCACCTGTTCCATCCTACATGTTGTAATGTGGAGGCAACTTTGTTTCATATATTTTAAAGCCATGTAAAGTTAAAGTTCTTTTTTTGGGGGCTTTCAAATGTTCGGACTTTAAACCTTTCACCACCAGGTGGCATCATGTTACCAGTGGGTGGCCACAGGGGTGTTTTTAGGTGTTTACTGCTCTTTTTTTGTTTTTTGATTTCTTTTCCTTCTATCGTTGGTTCCTCGAGGCTTTTCCTTTTCCCTGCCTACCTGTGTAAATAGGAAAATGTTCTTATTGTTAAAATAGGTTAACTTGACTCACTACACCATCTTGTGGTACATATCAGTATTGCAGAAAGACACAGCCTAGTCCTGTGGCTTAATTTTGACTTGTGTGATGTTCCCGTGCAGCCAATGACAAAGCCGATTCAAATGGCCAATTCTGCGAGCATTTAAACCTGTGCTGGTGTGTTTCTGTTGCTCTGCTGCAAAAATCTAGTTGCCTGTAGAGCAGGGGTGTCGAACTCCAGTCCTCGAGGGCCTGCAAGTTTTAGATCTCAACCTGGATCAGCACTCCTGAAACAAATGATGAGCTCATTACCAGGCCTCTGGAGAACTTCAAGACATGTTGAGGAGGTCATTTAGCCATTTAGATCAGCTGTGATGGATCAAGGACACATCTAAAACCTGCAGGACACCGGCCCTCGAGGCCTGGAGTTTGACATCTGTGCTGTAGAGTTTCAAGTAGAGCCGCTCTCTTCCACTAAGAAAAAATAGCAGCAGAAGAATAATTAACAGTAAACATACCTACAGCGCAGATTTAGCACAGAAGCATAAATCCGCCTTCATTCACCAGTTTTATCTTATCGGCACAGCACATGAATGTGTTGAACACTGAGCCATAATAGTTGCTTCTTCACATTCTACTGACAGCTTGAGGGAATTTTAAATGGTTTAAAATATGGTTATCATTCCAGTGTTATCCTGCTGGAAGCGGCCATCAGAAATGGGTACACTTTGGTCATAAAGGGATGGACATGGTCAGCAACAGCACTCTGGTGGGGTTTGGGGTTTAAAAATGCTGATTAGGTACTAAGGGTCTCAGCGATTGCCATAAAATTCCCACTGATATAAGGCAGGATGACAACGATTTCCTAAAACTACTATTGTACAGTTTTGGTGACCCTGTGTGAATTGTAGTCTCCATGCCATGCTCAAAATCACTTAAACCACCTTTCTTCTCCATCTTGATGCTCCATCTGAACTTGAGCAGGTCGTCTAGACTACACCTCAGTGTCTAAATGTATGTTGCTGCCATGTAATTGGCTGTTTAGACACTTGCATTAACGTGCAGCCAAACTGGTGTACCTAATAAAGTGTGAATAACACGTTAAAGATGTGCACAACATTCACACAGGGTCGTGTTTTTAAACTTTCTCCTACGGTGTGTGTGTGTGCGTCTTTTTCATGAACATTTCTTCGCACAGCATTATAGATGAGCATCGTTTTTGTTTTGCATTTTGCTTAAAAAATGTATTAAAGTAACCCAGAGGACACCTCATTACAATGTTATGCAAGTCTGTTCAAAAGGTTACCATTTAATTAAATCTGTTGGACACATGGGAGAAAAATTCAAAAGCAGCTGAAGCAGAGCTTTTGCAAGCGTTCTCGAAAACAACTTTAGAAGTCAGCTGAGGTACGCAGCTGGTTGCATACCTCGGTGTGACCGAGCCGTATTCCAGCCATAAACAAAATCACTCTTGCTCGCTTTTATGTATACTGTACAAGATGCACTGCGAAATACAGTACCTCAAGGTTCAACAGTGCAGTGATGAGCTTTGCTAGTGTCTCTCATCACTTTGCAGAATTGCAGACATCGACCTCTTCTACTTTAAAGGGAAAAAAGTCTATTTCTGTAATCCCTTTGGCTTTAACATGGAAGTCTGACCATACAAACATGGGGAAAAAACCCTTCCAGTCTATTCATTTCTTTACTGGATCAGGTTTTCTACATAAACCTTTTAAGTGCCCAGCATGAAAGTGGAGATCAAGGCAAAGAAAAAAAAGAAATTGAAATGAGGCAAAGAAAGAAACAAGGGTGAAGATGGAGCAAGTAGTCGGAGATACTGTGGAATCAGTTGAAAAGACTCTTGCACCGCTCTGCTTTTCAGCTTGTTTAATGGATCATTCTCAGATTTCCTTGCTCTATGAACCTTGTTTTGTGTTCCAGTGAGTAAAAAGGAAGAGGATTTTCAATCCCAAGCTGGCTAAAGAGAGTCAGATTGGCCACAGTGGGAGAGAGACGAGGGTTATCTTTAATGGGCCATCTTCCTGCAGTCGCACTCCCTAGCTTTGGATGACAGGACTTTGAGAAATGAAAGGAGCAGAGAGGGAGGAAAGGGCAAATTTGGACTCGTGTATGTGTACCCACGGAAGGAAATGATCCAGGAGCTAAAGGGCCAGAGTCAGAGAGCGTGGTCATTAAACAATCTGTTTTCTTCTCCAATAATCCTCCTTACCCATAAGAATCCGGCCAATTTATTTTCCTAAATCTCTTTGATAATCTTCAGGTCTTTCAAGTTAGCCCATGCACAAACACGCTCTCCTTTCCATCTGAATGCCCTCAGCACTCTCCCACTAGACCTGCCCGCTGTCTTCAGGGAGCGCCTGGCAGTGCTGTCTGTGAATGTTTTGGTTTCTTTGTGTCGAGCCTCCAGTTCTTATGGCTGTGTAGGAGATAAAAAGCGACATTTAAAGGATAACTCACACATCACACATCACAATGTAAACAGTTAAAGTCCGGACCTTGGCACCAGTGATGTCACCCATCAGTTTTGAACTTTGCATTTTAAAGTCTCAATGTGGAGGCTGTTTTTATGGAGCTAAAAGTGGCCATATTTGGATGACAGAATGGAGCGCTCGAGCTTTTTTACTGAGCTGTACTCATAACCTGTACTTATGCACAGACACATGCACCTACTAATTAATGTGGCCTAACAAACAGATAAAATCCTCAAGTTTCACTCACCGAAACTGAAGCACACACTTTTTAGACAGCCTGTTCTGCACAGCGGGGCAAACAGTTCAATTTAACTCACTCATATTAGAAGTGTTTCCTTTCTGTAGTGAGTTTCAAGTGAAGATACGTGGAGGTAACTGAACTTCATGGCATTTCCATGTTGGCCTTATTATGTAATAGTGAGGCTCCAGCTACAACCCGCCAACTTTAATGAAACCTGCACACAGTGATGTGTCCTCACTCAATTTTGCTCAATGTCAAGGTCATATTTGTTGTTTTACTGGTACTTTTTAGTCAGATTTGAGTGAAATTGGATACATTTGCCCGAGGTATGACTGTTTGCAAGCTTGTTGCAAGCAACACCAATACTTACTGTATATGTTTCTTTCTGTACTTCACACATGACCATAGTAACATATTAGCTTATTAATAACCTGTGAACTGTGACGGATCATGAGCTGGATGAGCTACCACATCAATAACCTTCTGGTTTGACCACTT
Organism: Mchenga conophoros; assembly: GCF_057382185.1. NCBI lineage: Eukaryota > Metazoa > Chordata > Actinopteri > Cichliformes > Cichlidae > Mchenga > Mchenga conophoros. Next base: position 4,100,640 of record NC_140526.1, read on the forward strand.
TGACCACTTGAACCATAGAAAACTGAAAAGAAGGACATAGTCATGGAAACACACGGGCTGCTGAACTCTTGAAAAGTTAGTTTTAAGTCCTTTAGCTAATTCCACTCACTTCCAGTGGACAGAGGTGAGGGCAGAAATGTCAATGACGGACACATTTGAAAGAAAACGTATGTGCCTGATAGCAGCAGATAGACACGGCATCATCTGAACCGACCTTTTAAAGCAGAAGGTTTCAGTTTAGAAAACGTCTCAGTCACACAGTTGTGTATGACTTAAGTCACTATGATCGTTCTTTAAAAAAAACCACAAACAGCATCAGATTCAACCTTCTGCCCTTAAATGTTAATCTCAAATCCATTCCTCTTGAGTCTGACAGATTTCTCATTAATCTCTGTCAAACTAGAAAAAGTGTTAGCAAACCAGCGACGCTGTGATCACCGTGAACTTTATTATGTGTAGTGTTTCTGAACAATATCAGCGTGTTTAGTCTAAACCGCTGGTGAAAGTTCTTGACAGGACATTTTTCTGTCATCAGTTGTCTCTTTGGGTATAACGTGCAGTAGACGGTATTTGTTGTTTTGCATCATATAAGCAAAATATTCTAGCCTCCTTCTCTTGATTGTAGTGAGAATTATTGTCTTTTTGCTCATATGACACAAAACTTTGACTCTACAAGGTATCTAAAGTATCTCTCTGTACACCCATATCTCAGACTCCTCTAATGTCTTACACAGAGCACTGGTTTAGTGTACATGCCTCAGCGCGATTTGAACAGGGATCTTTAAGTGTCTTCCTCTCAGAACTTTTCTCATTTTCCTGAAAGAAACTCCAGCCTGTTCAGTGTCACATCTGACTTTGTGCGAGAAATATGATGGTACTCTCAATCCTATCATCCTCAGTCTGAAGAGTGCCCTGAATGCCATCACACATTCACACTTTTCTCCCTCCGGGGAACCTGTGACTCCCTCCTTAGGGAGGCATCCCCAGGTGGCAAATATGCTTCTCAAATATGAGAGGTAGGAAGGAAATCAAATACCTCCTGAGAACCAACAGATGCAGCAGCCTTCATTATAATTCCACAGAACCACCGGGTTGGGTAATGTGGCACGCATTTGGGAGCATCACTATAATTAGAGCGGTATCAACTGTGCATGAGTGCATGAGAAAGGCAAAGGAAAACCTTCAATATGACAGGAAAACGTCATAGTCTCCAGCAGGATGAAGAAGAGTCTGCCAACCAGTCAACACCTGTCATGGATGAGAATCATTTGCATAACCCTAAATGTTTGGTAGATATAGGTTCCAACTACAACAACAAGATCATCAGGTTCTCCAGCTTCTGCTGATGGAGAAAAGAAGCATCCAACCAACAAAGTCCAAAATACTGTGGAAACCTCTGGACTATTGGGCTACTGCTATGTGGAGATGTTACAGATCAACCTGCAGAAGCCACTCAGGCTAAAGACTATAACCTTGTTTTTGCATGACACCCTAAAGGCAGAGAAAGGTGTTTCTTTTTATCCAAACCTTAGTAATACTGGATTTGTGCTGCTCATGCACATAAAGCTCACCACACCTCCTCACATTAACACAGTAAAATAGCATAATACAGTAAAACACAAACACTTATTGTAAAATAATTCAGATATATTTTCCTTTGTTCAGGTTGTTTTTGGCTGAACAACCACTCAAGTAACAAATAGTGAAGAGAGCATTTACTGACCCAGAGGTCATCTGTCCAATTTAATGCAAAAATATCTCACGAATTTGTGAGAAGAAAAGACTGGAAAATTTAGAGAAACACAGAACAAAATACAGAAAAAACAGCAGTAACATTCAGTCAAGGAATTCATGCGTTCATTCATTCAAATACGTTCTTCATTTGAGCTCCTAGGATCATTATCTCATAAGAAACAGTAGAACATCAGCAATAACTTTGAAATTGTATTATTAAGGCAGCCAAACAAACTACAGACTCGGTGTCATTAAGATGAGTGATTTTCCTTCTTATTGAACACGAAGCAATAATTCAGAGTAAAATGAAACTGATAAAATCAAATAATTATTTATGCTAATTTTTTAAGGAAATTGTGCTTGGGATTAACTGGGATTTTATTTAACAAAATTGCATTGCAGTTGGCCGTCCGACTGCGGTCTGGAGTGTGGGGCCTCCCTGCTGCTACGGAGTCGGGGTGGTCTGCCTCTCCCCACCGCAAGGAAAAGGGTAACACCACCTGGGTCTGGGTGCAGTTCCCCCCTCCAGGGGCAAGGGTACCTAGACCCGGTTTGTAGAGTACGCTTGGGGAGTTTGATCGTGTGTACAGCGTCTCTTTATGTATGTCTCCACGTTGGTTGAGTGTGGAGTGAGTGCATATGAGAGCATGAGGGTGGGAATGGATGTTTGTGTCTGTGTGTGCCTGTATGTCTGTGTCTATATGTCAGGTTGGGTATCAGACGCCACCTCTCTGGGGACACCTCAGGCCCTCCAAGGTTTGGAGGCCTATCTCCACCTACCACCACTTCCCCTGCCGGTGGCGGACTCCCTCAGACATCGGTGCGTTGGCGGTTCCTTGTGTCTGGGGGTGGGCGTCCAGGTACACACCGGCTCACTCCTTGGCGGCCGCTTATCGGGGCCTGGAGCCTGGGGCTCGCTCGGGCCCCTTCGGGGGTGGGGTCGGGCCCTTCGGGGGCCCTTCGCTCGGGCCCCTTCGGGGGGCCCCTCGGTCACTCAGGCACAGCTGGCGGCCGGCGGAGCTCACGGGTGCGTCACTGCAACTCCCCCTGGCTTCTGCTCCGCGGCTGCTGGGTGAGCCCTCATCTGGGACTCTCCTCAGCTCTTACTGGAACAGTGGCGCGGCTGCCCCTCTGTTGGTCTTCCATGGTTTCTTGTGTTCTGGGGGCCTCTGGATGTCTGGAGTTTTGATCTCCTCCATACCTGCTTCACACCCTGGAGGACGGGGCTGTGGCCCCCCCACACTCCCTAGCATTTCGTTACATGGAGAAACCTTTGGAATACAAGCGCGCTGATCCACACAGGTGTGCACACGGGTGTTCACTGCTCGTAGACCCAAATTACACCTTTCTTGGCTGCTACTTCGAAGCACATCTGTCCTGCGTGCTGCACAACAACATTGAATATTTAGTATTTACTGCTGTTTACACTTAGCTAGATTAATGCGATGGTGTTGTGTTTAGTATGTTGCTTTGGTTTTTTTTTTTTTTGTCTTTTTTTGCTTGTTTTCTATTCTTCTCTCAACAGGTGATCCAGGAGATTTTTATTTTTTTTCTCCCCCCCTTTCTCACTGTCCCTCTCCCCTTCTGTTTTTCCTTTCCTTCCACTTTCTTTCTCCCTTTCCTATCCCTCACTCATGTCTGTCCCGTCTGTAACATCTGAAAATAAAATATAATAAATAATAAAAACAAAGATCGACCAAATGGACCAATACGGCAATGCCACGATGATCCATTTGGCAAAGTAAATCCATTGGGTATCCTTGTTGGTCTTCAGACAACAATTCTGATGGCTAAAGAACCAAATGGGACAGGCGAAAAAAAAAAAATTGCATTAAAGTTGATATTTTTCATTTTACTTATGTAGCCAAATGACACCGAAAACTTGTAATTAAATTAAATTAAATTAAATTAAATTAAATTAAAATGAGCATCATGGCATTTTTGAGTGTATGGACTGTCTGCAAATCTTTTACACTTAGTTTGTAAAAACTGTCTCCAAATAATTGTAGTGATTTTTGTTTTTCTTTAGTAAAAAAATTCACTAACTTACGCGGCCCCTATTCCATATTTATTTTTTTTTATTTTAGATTTTTTTTAGTTTTGTAATTATTTAGTTAATCTCCGAAACACCTACCTCCCCCCTCACCTCACGCTTTTATTTTGAAGGCGGGTCCTCTCGTGTTCCGGTGCTGTCCCCTCCGTTAAACCCCGTGCGGTACGAGGCTGACCGCTGAATTTTAACAGCAGGTGAAAAAAAGAATGAGAGAAAAATGAAAGAGCGAGGGAGGTAGAGAGGCGTAGAGAAAGACAGAGGGGGAGAGAGAGCTGTCGGAGCATCCTGCCAGCCGCTGCTGTGGAGGAGGGTGAGGCTTCGCTAAATGTTCCGTTGGCTCGACTCGTTTTCGTCTTTTGTTGATGTCAAGGCAGAAACAAAGTCCTTCGTCCACCGCGGGAGCGCGCCTCTGTGTTGTGAAACGCACATTCACCATAACGAGGCTGTGGTTGCGTGTCTGTGCTTCCCAGTGGTGGTTCAAACCCGCCTCATCTACTTTACCGTCTTATGTGGCTCCCTGTTCGCCCCACATCCCTCATGATCCTCTGCTGGAGCGCATCTGCGGTTATGTTTGGCGCGACATTTGGTCCGGTTTAAAAACGGTAGAATGAATAGAGCTCTCTGATAATCTGTTGTCGATAGGCTGATCTCATTTATTTATTTTTTTATTTATTTGCACGTTATTCTGGCGTCAGCGTGGCCAGGAAATGCTGTAAGCAGGCCTGTCCACCCCCCATCCATCCATCGTGAACTGAATGAAAGACCTGTTTGCTTTGGCTCTGAGCGCAGTAATGTTGGGACACATGTTTGCTCTTTGCCTGTGTGTACATGTGTATCAGTGTGGATAATCAGACCCCCTCCCCCTGTGTGTGCGCTCTGCTGGCAGCATTTCAACATGACAACCCTGCGTCAGAGGAAGGGCAGCAAGGGGAAGGAGCCCTCTCCTGCTGCAGAGCTTCAGTCCCAGCAGCACAACTGTTGCTCTGAACACCATCTGGAGAAGATCCTGCATGGTGAGTGAGACACCCCGCACTCCCATCTCAGGCTTGAGCCACACATAGATGTTTCCCACCAACAAGCTGCAAGTGCCAGTTCTACCACACATTTCAGCAGGTTTGAGCCGATCACTGGTGAAGTTCTTGGTGCTGTTCTGGTGCCAGCTTTTTGGCAGCAGTACCAGGCTTTTTACCTCTGCCAAAGTAGTTGAGGACTTGTCAGTGGGTTTGATTTGCAGTCTGCTGTTATTTTGTTCCCACATGAAGCATCCCCAATTTCCACCTGTAGTGTTTGGTTCTCAAATCTGTTGACTTTAAAGCTGATTCTCAAGGCACCAAAGCAGAACTGGCTTTGCAGCAGTGCTGGCACTGCGTCAGTGCAATCCAGGCATTTTAAAACTTTTTTTTGTGGTGGAAATGAGTAGAAGTATTTCCAGATTGGGCACTGGTGTTGCACTGGGTAGAAAGTCACATCGGGTTGTGACTGGCTAAAAACCAAGCACCTGCTGCGGGCTTTTTGAGCCAAAGCCAGCTCGAGCTCCAGGGATAGTGTTCAGGATCTGACCCTGACTTTAACCTGCTACAGGTGTTCTCAGTGTGGCTTTACTGATGTTTTCATAAATTGCTCTGCTGGTTAAAGCCTGATATCTTACACCTTTTGTGCATTTCTGCATTCAAAGAAGAGACATTGTTATGTGTGCGATGCTTTTGTGTCAAATGAAAAACGCTGAAATCATTATTTGCAGCTGCGGCCATCAAATTTGCACGTAAACAACACATGAATGCCTGGGCTGATGGTTAGATCACTCTTTTCTGCTCACACTTAGCCTGCAGTGCACATTCACACAGGACTTTATTGTGATTTATTTGTTACCCCTCTCACACACACTCACACATCAGTGGAGGCAATTTGACGTTCAGTGTCTTGCTCAAGGACACTTTGAAGCCACCCAAAATGTTAGCTTCTCATGTGGGCCGGTTCTCAAATGCAAGTTCTTGATTGAGTACCAGTACCTGTGCAGATTAGGTGGCGATGGGCGATTAGAAGGGGGCGGAGACTGGCTGGAAACCAAGCACTTTGCTGCAGGGTTTTTTTTGGGTCAGAGCCATCTCCTGGGAGATGGTGGTCAATATCTGGCCTCGACTTTGACCCACTGCAGGTCTGCTCAGTGTGATTTTTATTGACGCCTTCATAAATCACTCTGCGGGTTCAAGCCTACAATCGTACACCTTTGTTGTATTTATGCATGCACAGTCATGTTTTCTTGTGTCTCATCCCTAAAGGAGACTGAAGCTTGATAAGCTTTTTTTCTTCATTTCAACATTTAAATGATTGACTCTGGTGTCATATTATATTTGTAACCTTCATTTCACAAGTGTCCACTGAATGAAAACTAGCGGGTGTCGCACTTACGTGCATCACGATGTGCACTTTTATGACAATTCAAAACATTTACAATGTTGTGCAAAAAGTCAGTTTCTGCAGAAACTGCACGAGGAACACACAGCACATATTTTCACTCGTCACAGTGGGTGTTATTAAAACCTTTAAAAGACTGAAAGTAGCTCTGTTCTAGTCAAGTTTCCCAGTAAGCTGCAGTTATGAAGTGCATGTTGGAGGGTCAAACAGGAAACAACTCCCTGCACACCTTTCTGGAGTCACATTAGAGAGAGCTGTTTCTATAACTCTGAAACCAACAATCTAGCATTCACACCCACTTCACACAGTGGGTGGCCAGCTGTGCAGAGGTGGCAAAGGGGCTGAAGCTTCTTCTTTTTTTTCATACTCGAATCATTTTTGTCATTTTACACGCGGGTGTCCGACTAGAACGCCACAAGTGCCTTTTTAGAAGAGACTGTCTGAAAATGTGTGCTGTTTTCGACATATTTTAGAATACTGAACCTCTCGCCTTTCCCGGTGAAGTGTCTGGAGCAGGTGTACACTCTCTGAGAATGTTGTACGCAGCTGAATCTGCCAACATGCACAGCAACATGACCCTGAAGCCGAAGCAGCTAAATGAAATCCAGCCATCAGTAAAAAAAGAAAAGTGTTACTGTTTCACGTTAAATTTTACCCTACAGTGAAAACTAACATGCTAATGTTCTTGCAGGTGATTGGTCATGGGGAGCTATAATCTGGACTTCAGTTGGTTGGTCTGTCTCTGTTGGTCTTGGCCTGCTTTGCTGCATCTACGTGGCGACGCTACACGAGAACGACCTGTGGTTTTCCAACATAAAGGTAAAGACTGTTTACGGTCACAGACCCGACACTGTGGAAGTGGAAAGAAGAAACAAGCCATTAATGAAAGAGCAAATCCTTTCTAAAGAATGACTGTGATTTATAGAATAGACTTCCTGTTTTATGCATTATGCAGAAAGTAATCAGGGAAATGTTTACTGAGGTCCCAGCAGGAGGGGACTGAGGGACCCTGTCTCATAGATTTGTTTTTTGCAGCTACAATCGTCGCCCCCTGCTGGTCATTGAAAAGAAAATATGGGTTTAGACCTTGCTGCTTGGCATATCTGGAAACTACATCCATCTTTTATACTGTTTATTAGCAACTGCAGGAAAGAAGTTCACTTTCAGCCTCTGGTTTGAGTTCCCAGACACTTACCGAGAGTTTTAAAAATAAGAGGTGATGCAACCCTGTGGTAAACACTGCTTCTTTGAAATGTGCTGCTGGAATCAGATTCAAGTCGAGCGTGGGAATTTAAAGGCTTTGCAGATCACCTCTTTATGTTTTCATCTAAGTTTTCTACAATGTCCGAACTTTTTTAGAGATAGGGAATTGTAGATGTCTCAATAAGAATTAGCCTCTCGGTGGCTGTATGTCTTAGTGACAGCTTATCTTAAAGTACTGCCAGTGAGTTTGTGTCAGTGGGAGCTGGAAAAGTTGGAAATGCGTGGCGCTGTTTAAATTTTATAAAGCTCTTGTTAAAAAGCAGTAAAGCTGCCTGGATTGATGTATTTGGCACTTGTCTAACAAAGTTATCTGAGGATTTGACATCCATGTGCACGATTCATTAACCACATCACAGATGTGGATATTAACTGATGGAAAAGTGTCACACGGTGTGACCGTTAAGCTAAAAATTTCCACACGCGCTTTGCGCTTATCTAACGTAGCTTCGACATCAGTGCCAGGGACATCCCCTCGTCCAGTTTTCTTCCTAAAATGGTCTTCAAACACGTCATAAACACTTCATCCTAAAACGTGATGATTGCTTTTCCACACGCTTCATGGGATGAATTTTCAGGGCTGTTATGTGAACCACATGAGATCCTGAATCATCGCGGTTGTTTCAGGCCTTTCAGGGTTTGTTCATTGTTGTACAGCAACAGAACATTGTGCTCTGCCAAATGTGATGTCATTTATAATTGCCCCCCTTTAGAGCGTCAGCAGCACTCTGGTTCTGGCTGAGATCTACATAGCAGATTTCAAACTGGGTGACATGGCAGAAAAGATGTCTGCATTAGTACTAAAACTGGGGCAAAGTGTGAATCAATGCTGCTGCCATAAATTGTCTTTGCATCATTAAGTGATGCAGTATGAATCATTTGTTTTCCTGCAGCAACTGACGCAAGAACATTATATTTTTTTGGAGTGGTGTGTTTTGTGGTTTTGTAATCTACTTTTACATATGAAGTGAAAACACTGCAGGTTAATATTTTGCGTGAAAATTGCTCTGAAGTTGTTTATCACAGGGAGGGATGGAAAGTTGAACTACCAGATGCGCAGCTATGTAAGTCAAAACCACAATCTGAGACATTGTTTCTTCTAACAAACTCATTGTTTCTAAGTAACCTTTGAGTGTTCATTACTGAAAAATAGCAAATAGGAAAAAAAGAGTATTCTACATTGTAGAATGTGGTGTAACGTTAGCATCTGCTTGTGGTTAGCTACAGGATACTTGTAGGAAATTCTATTATTGCAGTAATTGGGGACATTAACGAGGCCATTATGTGTGTAATTATACATTTTTGACATAGCAGAGGAGAAAAACAAATGAAGGTAAAATATGTTGAACACGCTGATGAAATCTCTGCAAATCTGGCATCTGGACTCAAGAATGAATTGATTCAGCGATCACAGGGCGAGCTCGCTGTAGTCCAGGTGATCTAAATTTCACTATCAGATTCGGGACAGTGACGGGACAACAGCAGTCCCTTCAAGGTCCTTTATACTCAAGGTTAAAGACCTTAATACAGAGGCTCAATACGGGACAACATTCAGACAGAGCATTACTTGGTGAAAGTGGGAAGGAAAAACTCCCTTTTAACAGGAAGAAACCTCAGACAGAACCAAACTCGAGGAGGGGGGCTTTATTTTTTGAGTTTTTGAGATATTGCCAGATGTTGAAGACCTTAAAGTGGGTCAAAAACCTATTAAAAAAAAATCTTGCAAATTATTTGATACATGAAGCCAACATTTTGAAGCAGTCATTATAAATGTCCAGTCTTTGGACCATAACAGTTGGAGGTTTAAGGCCCGTGTTGTTTTGAGATGGAATGACCCAGTTACCGGTACTGGTAATTTAGGGCAGCTGTGGCACAGACCTTACATTGGGTGGTGGTCTAATAAATTTGTTAAGCACTGTATCACGTACACATGTGCCTCTCAGGTGGACTTCAAAGAAGTATAATGGAAACCAGTAATTGTCCACGGTGCCTCCAGCTGTCTGTGTCTGACAGACTTCAGTGTTCAGAGTCCCCTCAGTGTAAAACTGTCAATAATAAAGGTTCCCACATTCAACTCTGTCATGATGCTACTTGTAAACTACAAAAATGTCCAAATGCATTTTATTCATAACTAAGCATTAAAGACAAAAATGCAAAGAGTAATGTGGACTTTTGAAACATTGTTAGAAATATCTTTATACTTACCCATGAAAACAAATTGGAGATAAATGTTTGGTTCATGAATTTATTGCCTTCCTTTGACTAAAGTTGCAGGTTGGTTTGCATGAAAGCCGACTGTTATGTGCATGTGGAAGTTATTAAGAGAAGGCTGAAGATAAAGCACCGTTTGGTTTTCTGTAAATCTCTTTAGAGTGGGAGCTTCCCACAGGGACTACTGAATCATAACCTGACACCAGAGACACGTCTGGTTCTGAAGCTCTATCCCAATCACAGGACGACTCATCTCTTTGTGTAGAACAGACGAGACTGCGTCATCAGTTTACTTCCTCTGTTGGTTGCCTGCATGGCCAGCCAGGTGCTTATTCTGTTTCTCATGAAAATGTGAAATGCATCTTGCCCGCGTATAGCTCCGCCGTGCTCACGGTAATTTGTGGGCTTCTGTCACAGGGACACAAAGCGGCACTTTGAGTTAATTGATCGGAATCCGTGTGGACACAGTTTGCGGTCCAGCGCGGACTTTTTTTTCTGTTTGTGTGTGTGAAGGGGAGCAGACAGATGTGTTCATTCATAATAAATGCAGGCCACTTTACAGGCCTGGAGAACATCTCCCTGAAATGTTCCCACAAATAAGTGGGCTCCTGGCTGACATCATCGCACACTGCATGCATATGTGAACTGTTTCCTTCTGTTAATGCAATCAAAGCCTACGCCTGAGTCTATGTTCGCACAGAGCAGACCGAATCTGCTCGGTTACATTAAAAACGTGGCTGTGGCTCAGCATTAAAACATTCAGTGTTTTTTAGGGAGACTGTCTGGGAACATGAAAATGCATAAGCAGTCTCTGCTGCTGATGTCCAACAGTTTCTCTAACTTTCTGAAACCAACAGCCTAACATTCACAATCATCTCTCGCTTGTGTGGAGGTGAAAACCTACCCTGGATATTTTCTTTCAAGCTCTGCTCTTCACACTGTCTCTGCAACAAACTTTGAACAACTTAGGCCTTTTTTTGGAGGAGACCATCAATGATATTCTGTTGGCCTCGTATTTATGATGATGTATGATATTAAATATCTCCATTCAATAGGACTGCTGGCTTTTGACTCGCTGGTATAAACACTTTTCATCTCTGGTGTTCTTTTTTGTATAAAAATGCCCTCGGGCAGTGTTCACAGCCAGCATTAACAGATCTGTCCACACTGGACACACAGGTGTGAATGCCATTTTCAACTAACTCAGTCTGAGCGATGCAGATTTTATAACGGACATCTGACAAAATTATAGATATAGCTTAAAACGTTATCCAGCAATCACTCAGAGAAAGTAACACCTACAAAGTATCAATAGATGATAGAGGAGATGGTAAGCTTCACCATATATTAGTTAATTTTTGGCCTTTATTATGTAATAAATTGAACATTAGATAGAAAAAATGGGGAGAGAGCAACAGCAAAGGCCCTTGGGTTGGAGTTGAACCTGCGCTGCTGCATTTAGCCCTGCGGCATGTGGTCACCTGCGAGCTAAACTGGTGCCCAGATGTAGCTTACTTTAAGCTACAGTAATAGTTCCTATACATCTAATGCTAGGGGTGAAGTGAAGCATGATTAGTTTATTACTGCCGTGAAAGAGTTGGATGTCAGGCAGATGAGCTGCGATGACGCATATATTTCTAGAGAAAGAAAATGCTGTGATTACCTTTAACAAAGAACCGCAGAAGACAGACAGGCTTGTGTCTCGTTTTATTTCAGCAAAACTATCTCACAAAGTTGCCACAGACATGCGGTGAAGATAGCGGGTGTACTTTATACACTATATTACCAAAATGATTCGCTCATCTGCCTTCACACGTATATATCAGGCTGAGTGACATCCCATTCTTACTCCATAGGGGTTTATGTGATGTTGGACCACCCTTTGCTGCATTCCCAGCTCTGCACCACTGCGCCTGATGCTTTGCATTGTGCTTGCTGATGTATGCAGGTGTTTGGCCATGGAAACCCATTCCATGAAGCTCTCTATGCACTGCTCTTGAGCCACATGGCGTTCGGAGGTCTGCAGCGACTGACTGTGCAGAAAGTTGGTGACCTCTGCGCACTATGTGCCTCAGCATCCCCTGACCCTGCGCTGTGAGTTTACATTGCCTTCGTGGCCACTAACAGTTGATTGCGGAGCATTTAGTGGCGAGGAATTTCATACCTGGACTAGGGCTGAACGATATATCGCATTTGCGATAATATCGCGACATGATCAAGTGCAATTTTCTAACCGCAAAGGCTGCGATTATACTGCGATTATATTATACAATTCATGGGCTGCATCCTCCTGAGGCCGCATTTGTAGACCGATTACGTCACAGCGACGCGCCGAAGGCTGTCCAAATTACTACCATATCCCAGAATTCATAGCGCGGCCCAGCCAAACTCCAGTTTCCAGCAATGGCGGCCGCTACTAAGTTTTAAAATTACTCATACTAATCTTTCTGGGTCACAAAATAAACTTTTAACATATTTTCAGGCGAGAAAGTAGTTGTGTAAACATCAAATATCTGCTCGGTTTATCAAGATATCCCATATTTGCAAAAGTGCTTCGACGTTTTCAGAGGCGTCTGCTACCCACCAGCTCGACAGCTAGCCGGGAGCTCGAGGGTTACTGATGCGGCCGAGAACGGCACAACTCCCGGCACATCATTTTCAGATCACCACGGAGTTTCGCTGCTCGGGTTAAACGTGATATATAAGTCACTTAGACAACCTAAAAATGTTATTGTTGGGCTTTTTTCAGTGTTTTGTTTGTTCGTGAGTAAATCGGTTTGGCTGAGATTAAAATTATTAGATTAGATAAAATAAAACTTTATTAATCCCCCGGGTGGGTTCCTCCTTGGTTTTTACACAGCTGACTAAACGTCAAACAGAAAACTTATTAAACAGAAGTATGAGACAGTCGAGAATTTACACCAGTGTCTGGTTATATTTTAGATAGCAAGAAGCAGACGGCCGAGTTTATTAAACTCCACCGAGACAGCGGTGACGCTAATCAGAACTAGACCGTCCAATTTCACGCCTTTAAATTTTAAAGGCGTGTTTGTGTGTGTGTTTATACAATTGCTATTATGTTTGCACTTTATGTGTAATGTTACTGACTGCAGAGATCAGTAAGATGTGTGTATTTTTTATTTATTAGTTTTATTTATTTAATATTATTTTTTAATTTAATGACTGTCTAGTAGTTCACAGATGTCGAAAAACTGAGTGTGGTAAAGCCACTGATTTTGTTTATGTATATTTCTGCAATCTGCACATTGTACTGACTTTCATTTTAATGTTTACACCAGGGTTCCTTGTCAGCACTTTATGCTCAGATGTTTGTAAGCTAAAAATAAACTATTGTGTATGTTCAAATATACTGTTGTGATTGAAGAAGTTAAATAACAATGTCAGTCATCAATTCATGCATCACCTCATGTCATCATAACAGAGGTCTGTCTTCCAGGAAAGAACAGTTTAAAATTAATGTAATATAGTATTGGCCATACTATATGATGTATTGCTTGTCTTTGTTTAATAATACAGAAGACAAATACCTTAAAAAATAATCGCATATCGCATCGCAATCGCAATATTGGGGCAAAAAATCGCAATTAGATTATTTTCCATAATCGTTCAGCCCTAACCTGGACTTGTTGCACAGGTGGCCTATCACCACCCTGGAATTCACTGAGCTCATGAGAACAGCTAATATGGATGGATGTATCAGTTTATGGTGTTTAGGGCTGTTGCAGGCTACGTTCCTAAACTGATGGAATGTGCACACACACATACTGGCGAATTAGTTAAAGGATGAATTAACTGATAAATAAAATACTAGAATCTCATCAAAAATATATTAGCAAACATGCTAAAAAATACCAATAGCTGAAACACAGTGAAGAGTTCTGGTTCAATCACGAGAATTAGTGAATGAGGCCTAGTCGACGCTGATCAGTTACAGCTTCCTGTGCTATAAATCAATGTGGCCACGCCCCTAACTACCTTGTCCAGTTGAAAATCACAGGAAGCTGTCAACTATGTCCAAAACTGTTTTGGTCCCATGCTGCAGATATACCTTTCAATCCTCTAAAGTTGGATATTTTAAAATGAGAGTGCATGAGGATGGACTCGCTGTAGGAGCCAACCTCAGGTGGCCATCAGGGGAACGGCAGTTTTTTTTTGTTTTTTGTTTGTTTGTTTGTTCTAAAAACTTTTGCTTTGGCTTTAATTTTCATCTCCAGAGCTTTTTAGTTGGGTGACTTGTTCAGATATATTTTTTTGATTTGTTTAAATTTTTTAATCTGTCTCAGGGAATGAAATTTAGTAGTGTCCTCGCTCAGTCCCTCCCATAGTCTGTTCCTCTGTCGGTAGGCTGATCAGGAAGATGTTGTGACAAAGTTTGACAGACTCAGACTCACCTGTCTCAGGCTGCAGGTAGTGATGGTAGCCTATGACCTTACGGCGTTATGCATCACATGTCTCTTTGCTGATTGTGTTTTGTATATCTGTGTACTGTCACACGTATATTCATGGAGTCATGTAGTCTTCTCACTATTGCACTGCATGTTATGCAGCAGGATTGGCCTTTTAATGTTAATGTATACCAGTAAAATTAGTAGATTTATTTTTGCTTCTATCAGAAAGATAATTAGGAACTAAGGCTTTCATTTAAGTGAAGTGGACTAAACACTCACTGTGCTGCAGGTATTGCTGCTAAAAGAAATCTGCCAAATGTAAAGATTATGGCAAAGAAATGAAAACTAAGATCCATCAGCCAGCGTTTGTTCTTTTTAATCATTACTACTAGTTTTGTTGAACCCTGATTGTGGTTGTGAAATGAAAGAAAACCACAAAAACTACCAGCTCAGTTTGTGTGGAGACCCAAACAGAGGGAAATGACTTTCAAATTCAAATGTTTAAATTTAGCTGTGCGGACAGAAGAACATGCTGAATTATCCAAAAGAAGTTTCCAAGGCACAGAAAATTGTGTTTTGTGCACCTGGTTTTACCCTGAACTGCTTCCTGTTGCTCTCTGGGCCGTCTGGATGGATATATTTAATTTCCTGCCTTCAGAGACCCCCCCCCATCTCTCTCACTTTTATTCTCCCATTTACTGTTTCATGCACACACACGCGCACACACACGTTGTCTGAAGTGTCTTCAGGTCAAGTAGGCTGGAAAGAACTGTGAAACATGCTGGAAAGTAATTTGTGGATTTGGGAGTCCCGCCTGATCAGTGCTGCTGCCTGACCCGACCTGACCCTACGTGACCGATGGTATCGGAGCACGGCGGCCTGTGGAGAAGCTTCACAGAAAGGGAACTGCTTTTAATAATCTCATATGTGGTTTCCTCACCCAGCATGCTGTTGAGGGAATGTATTATCAGAGTTAGCCTGAGGTGAAAGGGTCTGGAGGATTTTTTCTCTCTCGTTCACGCTCATACCCTTACAGTGCTTATTATCTCTTGTCCTCTTATGTAGCGAGACAGCTGGCTTAATCTGGCCTCTTGAATTCATCAGGTGTGAGGTCACATCCGTGCCGGCCGCAGCGCCTGGGTTTATTTCAGACGCACGCACAGATCCACAAACCTTCCGACAACTGTTCCCTGCATTTTCCGAACGATGTTCCCATGTTTCCCCACCCCCACTTATTCTCCTTATTCTTTTCCTGTAAGCACGTGTGCTTTTATAGACGAGGGGTCACCAGTAGTCAACTCGCTTCTCCCTCCCTCCCTCTGGCTGCTGCAGTTATCCACAGCCTGTCCTGTTGTTCGCAGGGTTTAGTCTTTCTCTTTGCTTTTTGTTCTGAAGTTGCCGGCTGCGTTCGATGGAGGCAGAGGCCACTTCGTATTTAGGCTTTGGCAGACATAGAGCAGAGGAAATGCTGGATGGACCCTGGCTTGGATTTTTCGTGCATCACATAACAGAGATGGGAGTTATTCAAAGACCCATAAGGAGGAAATGGTAACACAGACACACAGAGAGAAGAGGATCGGTGCCTTCTGAGAAGTGTACTGGCTTCCAGCGTAATGAGCAATGTGTGAACTTGTTAACTAGGCCTATTCTCTTTGACCTTAATTTAAATTGAGGATTAGCCATCTCATCAGAGTTCTTGGTGGAAAGCCAAGGCTTGTTTTGCCTTGGGCAAAACTCAAAAGGAGGATTGGGAAGGAAAGTAGCTGCTCATCCCTCAGAGGAAGCTTTTGCATATTTCCTTTGGCAGGGAACTTGAAGCGATTAAAAAGCGAATTTATTTGGATTGACTTCAAGAAGAGAAAAACACACCACATTTACATTTTTTTCCGTAATGGATTTGGATCAGTTCTGTACCTTAACCCGGGAGCGTCCTGTTTATCTACCTGGATTCAGCTCATCAAAGGATCCAAGAATTTATTGATAATCTCTGCGTTCCCAGGCAATGGAGCTCCGTAAGAGGGTGAAGCCAAAACATGGCCTTTCACAAGATGCGCCGTCTGAAGGCAGATGTAACCATAACGCTCTGTTGGGAACGCAGGAGGGGGGTGAAGGAGGGGTTTCTCTGCTTGGGCGATCCGGTTCACGTTCCCATTCCGGTTCAGGCGTTTCACCCCTGCGGCCTTGGCAACAGTGCGTTTTCATGGCAGCAGGGCTGTTAGCGGCTGTGCTGCTGGCACTGACTCAGGCTTGGTGTGTGAACGGCTTACATGAGAATCTGCTGTGGTTCTCGCAGCTCACGGTAGGAGTTATTACGTGTTTATAGAAAGTGTTTCAATTTGAGCGATTGATAAACCAAACACATTACAAACGAGCTCTGCTTCGATGTGACCGCCTTGGGGGCAGGTTCAGTCTGCTTCCTGGGTTCAGTCTGCAGCACGGTGCTAATGAAAACCATCACAGCACACCGTAGTCCAATCTGCAACCACAGTCAGAGCTCCCGCCCCTTCTGTGTTGTTAGGTCGTTACAGAGTGGCCCCAATAACAGTGAGATCACGGTACAAAGATCCAGCAAGCAACAGGCATCTGATGCTGTTATTATCTACAAAATGAACAAACTCCTTTATAGTTGAAGTGGCATAGATTTATTTTTTTCTGTCTGTTGTTTTTTTCTTTTCTGAAGTTAGAGATAAAGTTTCGCCTGCTCAGTTGGAAAAGTGCTGCATAATTCAGAAATGTTAGAAATGATCTTAAACACCAAGAAATATCTCTTCAACCAAGATGCAACTCAATGCCAAATCAGTGCAGTTCCTGGAATGGCCACTAGAGGCCGTCTCCAAACTCGAGTCAGTCTCTGTAGACGCCGATGTTAAAACGTCTGACTTCACAGAAGGTCACATGCAGACCCTGGTACGAAAATGTTGGATCTCTATAGCTAATTTTTCTCTTCATGTGTAGGAAGTTTTTATGAAGGTGTCTATTTGTCAACTTTTAACATTATGTTTGTGTTGTTGCCTCCAGTGGCAACAACACCATTTCTATATACATGTCTATTAATCCACATGTATTTGTGGAAATGCCGTGCATCCATTCAGTGTATGGATGAGTCCTGGGAGGCTCGCTCTCTCGACGTGCTGCCACTCCATCAACTTCTCAGACGGTCTGTTAGCTTTCATTTAAACACAGGATGTAGATGCCATCCATCTCCCTGCAAAAGGTCAAATCTGTGACTCCAAGTGCTTCCTGGATGTTCCCATTTCTTGAGCTGTGAACTCATTCTTTCAATTTTGGGGTGTTTATTTGCTTCTAAATCATACAAAGATGATGCGGTGAACTCATTTGCAGATAGTGTTGAAACAGCTTCTTCATAGATGGTGCCAGTAATATACTTGACCTCCTTTTGAGGCTCGTAGCTGATACGTCTGTGACTTATCGGGATCAGTTCACACGTGGAGCAGCTAAATGTTTTGACCTTGTACCTCGCTCCATATTAACGGTCAGTTGCGAAACGTGCTTTCCCTTTGTTAATCAAAACGCTCTTACCATGATCAAAATATTTATTGTAATCTGCCATGTTTTTGTATGATGTCAGTAACTTTGATAGTTTTTCCAGATGTAGTCTTGTTTTTCTGACGGAGCAACAAGAACACAATAACCGAGCGCCTGTGGCTGCAGAGAGTCCCGAGGTTAAAAACGCTCGCTGCCCTCCTCATCGTTCTTGCGCTCCGGGCCGTCCCTGTGCTCGTAGAATCTGTCCCGTCTTTTCTTCCAGAGGCTCGTCCAAATGCGGATTAAATTTTTTGCAGCTGATCATATGTGCATGAACCAGTGGTTTTCTGCTCAGGAGGCAGACCCATGCTGATTTACACTCTGTTAATCAGCTAATGGTTTCAACCAAGTAAATGACATTAATTAACTGGTGGGAACACCTGCCTCGGTGGGCGATCTGATTGGGATCCCCTGTCCTGTTGCTCCCTGATGGCTACAGAACAAATAACTGCTCTCAGGTTTCCACAGACTGGTTATGATGATTTGTCAGATATAAGGACCGCAGAATGAGCCAGGCTGTTTAAATTAGGATCTTTCTCCTCTGAAATGCGTGAAATATGTTCAGAATACAGAACATTTTATGTACAAGTTTGTATGAATGTTAGAAATTGAACGTTGTTATTGGAAAATCCTTTCTATTGATGAATTGGTTTTAATGGACAGATGTTATATACATTTCTAATTTTATAGTCTTTTTGTGAGGTTTTAGTTATTACTGGAAGTTGTTACTGGAAAAATATCAGATAAAATGCTTTGCAGCAATACTCGGAAACATGCTTTGGTTTTTAACAAGCGGAGGATTTGGAGATTGCTCGGACCGGATTTGGCTGCAGTAAATCTGGAGAAACAATTTGACAGACTTTCAGTGAGTTTTAGAAGAAATGAGTAGCTAAAATCAAAGCTTTTCTTTTTGTCAAGCACAGTTGCAAAAACAATTTGCAGACTAAATATGATAGATTAATGATTGGCTTAATATTCCACAGCTGGTTGTTCGCCGTTTGCTCTCTCCTCTTACCCCCCCGAGGAGCAGTAATCACGCATGACGAGCAGGAGGTCTCTTGGGAAGACATCCTCCAAGCACGCACTCACACACTGTGTTACCTGTCTGATTATTACTGGAGAGGATTATGAGTGTATTAGCTGCTTTGCCTTTATCCTCCATGTTTCTGTCATGTCTTGCCAGGATATGTTTTCCATATTACAGAGAACAGAAGTCTTTGCTTTCATGAAACTAAAATCCTTCTTTTTATTTTCAGGAAGTGGAGAGGGAGATCTCCTTTCGGACAGAGTGTGGACTATACTACTCCTACTATAAACAAATGCTGCACGCCCCATCAATACAAGAAGGTATGCACTGTGATCGCAGGTTTGTATTCATGACAGTTGTCATTTCTTCACAAACACAACTTAGAGGGTCAAAATGATCCAAGATCTTTCCACTCCAACAAAATAGTGTGTGGAAAGAAAAGCTGAAGTGGATGTTACAAGAAGCTGTAGTGTCCAGGTGTTAATCGAAAAGTGGTGTGTGTGGGGGGGGGGGGAATACCATTGGTTCATCTACAAAAAACAATCACAGTCAGGTTTGAATCCCGGTGACCTCAAGGTCAGAGGTCATGTTTTCTGAATCTTGCGATTGCAGTAACTTGAGTACATGCTGACGTGGAATTTTTAAATGGACACCATACGTGTATCTACTTGGAGGCGGAGGGGCAGCGCTGGTGGCCGCCGGTATTTTTTAATCTATTTAGCCATTTACCAATTACCTGAGAATCATTCAAGCATAAAAACGTCAGCATTAACTGCAGATTGCTGCCTCGGCTGCACATCCATGATGCAAAGGGATGCTCCTGATGATGATGATAAATAGACAGCGTGGAGCAGGTAGCATAAAACAACTTTAAAATCTCTAAAATGATTATAAATTGATATCTGAAGTAGTGTTTTTTTAACTACTGCAAGTCTCACACATAAGACCTGCAAAGTATCTCCTCTTGTTCCATATTTTGTTCCCTGAATCCCTCCCTGAAGTAATTCCCTTTCTTCTTGTCTTCTATTACTCCCTCCACCAATTCTCATCTACCTCACTCCCTCCATCGCTCTGTCTTCCTCCCTTCACTTTTCCCTCATTATCACACCCCGTTCAGTCCCATCTCCTCACTTATTAATATCTCCTTCTCTTATTTGCCAAATCACAACAACAGTTGCCTCAAGGTGCTTTATGTTGTAAGGTGGACTCTACAATAATACAGACAGAGAAATGAGGAATATACAAGTGTTTCCATTGCTATGTAAGTTTGTTTTAAATAAAAAGAAAAAAAGTTTATTCAATAAATGAATTCAGGCCATTGACAATTTCATTCAGAGAGAGTTATTTTATCAATTTTGAAATAAATTTCATACTGAAATAAACAGCACTTACTTATCCAGCCTGCTGGAAACAGATTATTCCAATTTGGTTCCTTAATAAACTTTTGGCCTGTTTCCATCATGCCTGATCTGCTGCTCGGTGTCCTTCGCTCCTTCCTCTTAAATCCAGTCTATTCATTTTAAATAGTTGGAGTCACTCTGAAGGGAAACACAAGCTCCCAGCAGCCCAGCTCTCTGAGCTGATGAACGATGAGGCACATTTGCCTTTTTTGTACAAAACTGTGACTATCACCAGTCAGTGTGTTCAAACCAGCAGCAGGCGGTCAACAGGTGACACAGTGAGAACGATGTATGCAGGTAAACTCGAGCTTCCACCGAGCTCCTCGGTCATAATAATAATGATACATTTTATTTATAGGCGCCTTTAAGACCCTCAAGGTCACCTTACAATAACACAAGGTGGAACAGACAGAAGGGAAGCTGAAGAAGAGCGGAGTGTACGGTGGGGTGAGTATGTGTGGAAGATTGGATAGATATGGAGGAGCGAGCTTATGAAGCGCTTTGAAAGTGAGAAGCAGGATCTTGAAATTGACACGGAGGTGAACTGGGAGCCAATAGAGCTGTTCTATGTTCAGTGGATCTAGTTCTGGAGATAATACGAGCAGCTGTGTTTTGAACTAACTGCAATTTATGGAGGGATTTATGAGGTAGACCACAGAGAGGAGAATTACAGTAATCTAAACGAGATGTGACAAGAGCATTGATGAGTATGGAGGTACTGTTTGGAGTGAGCGAGGGACGAAGGCGGTTAATATTACGGAGATGAAAGTAGGTAGACCGAGTGATATTATTTACATGTGCTGTGAAGGACAGAGTGCTATCGAGGATGAGACCAAGACTCTTAACCTGAGGGGAGGGTGTGACAGGGTTATCAATGGATAACGAAAGACTGGTTGGAACTGTAGTCAGTTTGGATCTGGTGCCTTAAAATGAATTCTGTTTTATTGCCATTAAGTTTAAGAGAGTTGTGAGTAAACCAGATCTTGATTTCACTTAAACAGTCTGAAGTGGATGTGGGTGGGAGAGTATATATCACAGAAACACACACAGGTTAGAGTCCAGCCAAATGTGTAGAGGTCTTTTCGGGGGAGTCCTCAGGCTCCTCTCGCTGCTGGTTCGGCTTCCACATAACAACTCGCTCCAAACACTCTTCGGTATAAATTTGCAAACTCTCCAGATCTTCGTCACAGTCCTCCAGAGAGCTGAACTTTGTGGAAATAAAGAATGTATTTTTATTATCTTTAAAGCTGTCTAGAAATAAACTGTCTGAAATGCCGGTAACCAGTGCCGTGCTGCCGTGGTCGATACCGCCGAGTCTTGTGTCACTACAGCATAGCATCACCCGGGACCTACAGTTTTTCTGTAACTTCTTGTTTTAGGAAGCTAGCTTTTGTTAGCACCTTCCTTTGTACATGGTTGCCAACACCAGGTGGCTCTCTCTATCCATACTTGTAAGGAAAAACTGTTTTTCACTCCATTATTTCCACCCGACCAAACAAATCACTGCACTTTTCTCATGATGCACAGTCTGGTCTGAGGGAAATTAGCCTAATTATTTTGTTCCCATTACCATGTGAAATTCCTTGTTGGAAATGTGCCTAATTTTCCACTAAGGCAAATAATTGAGCTGTAGTCTAATCAGTTGAGGAACTGGCTGACCTCCCTTCCCGTCCCTTTCTATGTTCCCTTGTTTTTCTGTCACAGCACAGCAGCTCGTTATCCTACTACTGTAGGTTTTTGGTGTTTTGGATGAAGCGCTGAAGTGACGGCAGGTAATGGAAGAAGTGGGAAATGATAGGGATGGGCATAGGAAGAAAGTGAGAAAGGAAGCAATAATTGAAAAGGCAAGAAATGAAAGAAAAGGAGGGATAAGTGAAGGAAAGATGTAATGAATAAATGAGCTAAAATAGGAGAAAGAATCCAGATGAGCGAGCAAGGCAGGACACAGAGTCAGGTGGAAAAAGAAAGGCATGACAGCAAACGGCGTAAATGAATGAACAAAGTCGAGTGGGTCATGCGTGTGGGTGGTAATGTGCACTTTGCATAAGCAAAACCGTGCTGGTTTTTATGGTTTTCCATGGATCAAGAACACAGCGGAAATCAGGCTGACACATCCCAGCCTGCAGCAGAAAGTCAGCCCTCGCTCCTCGCTCCATGTCACACTTTGTTTCAGTCAAACCCAGTACATGGTGATGATACTGCATGGAGTAACCAATATGGATTAATGCTATCAGTGCGCGCATCAGCTCATATAACACCAGCAGCAGTGTTTTCTGTGACAGAGTAATGTTAAAATGTCATTCTTTTCTATATGTTAGTGTTATTTTGGTAATTCTTGCCATCATTCCCTTCTGTAATAATGCCATTGCACCAAAGCAATTTAGAACATGTAGCAGCATAGCTTTAAAAGTCAGATGAGGCAAGAGACAAAACACCACTTCGTCAATCTCATTTGGAAGAGGAAAAAAGAACAAGACACAGCCTAACATAATCACCAACACTTTGTGCTTTCATTCTGACCTCCTGTGGTGGTATTAGTGATCCAGGTATATAGTGAAAGATCATTCCAGGTGTATTCCCTTTGAGTTTTTCATGTTAAAGTGGAGCTTTTACTTTCACTAGAGTATAAATAATTATTAATTATGTTGTACTTTTTTTTTTTCCTGTCTGAAAGAAGCCAGATTAGTTCGCTTCCTGTTCAACCAGCTTTCTTCTGATTGGCTGCACCTCATAAATAGGTCTATGTTTCTTCTCTTGAATATGTATGATGTCATGTCATGGAGCGGGGATATACCTAATACGGTAGTCTTACGTTGCCTGTCCCAGGAAGCCCCACCCACCCATTTGCCTTCTATAATTTTTCATGTGAGGCAGCCAGCCAATCAGTAGAAAGAGAAAGTTGGTTTAACGGGGGAGGAGCAAAAACAGCTCATTCTAGTCAGTGGATGAACCGAGGAGCTTCGCCATTCCCAGCATAGTCTAAAGATGAATTTAAAATGTGCAGAGGTAATGTAGTACAGTAGCTTTAAATCGTGTGGCGAGTCCACAATAATAAAACCAAAAAACAAATATTAGGGAGACGCGTCTGACCAGCTAAAGCATGAAAAAGGAAAAGATTTGGTTAAAAATGAGCAAGAAGACCTAAACTTTAAATCTTTTTGAAGGATGTGAGAGCGGGGCATAAAGTGAGGGGAGACGAGGGCCCCTTGCCGCTCCACTTTTGATGCCCTTGGCAGCTAAGTAGTAATAAACCTAAATTATAGTTTAAACCTCAATTACTGGAAAACAGAGGCTTTTTTTTCCCATTTAATGGAGAAGAAACCAGCTGTGTGCAAAACAATGATGTAATATGTCCTTTTAAATATTTCCCCGTTGACACATCCAGCATCCCACATTAGCATTCATTTGGAGTAATGTTTTTGGCAGCTTAGCAAATCTAAGTCCAATATTTACCTTCTTTTCCTCTTTGATGTGTTCCCACCAGCATCACATAAAAATATCTGGCTGTAAAAAGCTGCTAAGAGCTCGTCTATGTTCCACAGCAAGTCATTAACTTTGCCTGTCTTTGTCTGCTGAAAACCGCACTGACGGGAGGTGAGAGTGGACTGAAACAGTAAAGTTGCAGACCATCGAGCCCAAAAAGCGAGAGCACTTGAAATGCACTAAAGCAGAGGTGATGATAACGCTCTGTGGGTTTGTATTTATGAGCCACATCAGCCACACACTCAGTCAGAGGAAATCGATCGGTTACATACAGTGGAAATCCAGCAGTCCTTAAAGGTGCAGTTTGTAAAACCGGGTCACTTTGTCATGATGCTTTTGTGTTTTTATTACTGAGTTAGTGGAAACTCGAGTCCTAGTTTGTAACAATTTATAAGCAGAATAATGAATAGTTCTGTCAAAAATGGCACATTTTTCATCTTCATGCACAGACGAGGTGCGTGGTCTTGGCCATTAAGTCTCAATTTAAGGCCCAAAGAAATGTCGATGCAAATGAAGAAGGTTGAGAAACCTAAATCAACGTATCCGAGAAATAACAAAAACTTTAAGTGTTGTCAAATCACCTCTCTTAAAAAGAAGATTTATATTTTTGGCTTTTTGCCGTTTTTTTGGTGGTGAGATGAGGGCTGACTAGGATCCAGGCCTCTGCGGTGAGGATACACCCGTCTGTACACGGGGCGCATTTGTTACATTTTTAATGTTTTAAACCAAAAATCTTTTTTTCCCCTCAAAGCTCGTTTTTATTATTTCATGGGGGATGAAGTTGCCCCACAACCCATCTCCAATAAAGCACTGCAGGAAATTTTCACATGCTTTATTTATTAGATTGATGTTTGGGTCATTTAGGGGATTTTGTTTGGGAGAAAAACAACAAACTACATTTAGTTTGCTAAAATTCAGGAAATGAAGTGAAGTTTGAAGCGTTCCGAGTGTGCTTTGAGCAATGCAGGAATTTAACTTCAAACAGAACACGCTGTGTTTTTAGTGGTCGATGCAAATTTCCGACCCTGTTTTTTCTCTAATGGCACGAGTCTGAGCTAAATAAATGAGCCAGGTGAGCTTCGAGAAACATTAACACCCCTTCCTCCCTGGCTGTCATAAAGCCAATAATTATTATCAGTTTGTAAAAAAAAAAAAAAAAAATTAAAGAACGGGTGGCATTTTCAAATGGTGTGTTTGTGTGTGTGAATTTTGTGTTTGCAGGGCTCAAAGAAATGATCCATGACAACTTGACAGAATCCAAGAGGACCATTAACCTCTTGCAGCGAATGAATATCTACCAAGAGGTCTTTCTCAGTGTTCTCTACAGATTGTTGCCCATACAGGTAATACAACACTCACCTGTCATCTCGGCTGGTAACACACAAAAGATTAAAGACCTCAGCTACACCAGCTAGACTGTCTGGGACTTTTGTCATTTGTTCTGTTAATTAACACATCCTTTTTATGTGTAGGGGTGGGGGGAGAAAGTAAAGTCACTCTCCAGTGTTTTGAAAAATGTATTTTCTTTTGGCATTATTACTGTAATGATCGTAGTCAAATGAGGAAGTGTTTGAGGCGCAGTGGCGTTCCTTTGTTTTTCTGTCTTTTTAGCTGACATGACTCGGAGCCCTTACACTTGTCACACTGGAGGAAAAGGTTTCTGTATTGGCATAACAATTAACCGAGAAACCGCGACTAAGCTTCATCAGCTGTCTCACCGAGAGACAAGAATGTCAGGGAGTGAAATATCAGACACAACTCTGAAAATGCCACAGTGTTCTCGAGTGCCCGAGTCAGTCGCTGTCACTGTTGTCAACTCTGTGCATTCAATCGCGCTGCCTAATGAACTAATGGCTTCCCTTTGTGTATGTGTGTGTCTGTGTTTTTGTGTGTGTGGCCCAGTCATATTTGGAGCCCGTGTACTTTTATATTTACACAGTGTTCTCGCTCCAAGCTGTGTATGTGATCGCTTTGTACCTCACAGCGTGGCTTCTGTCTGGCTCCTGGCTTGCTGGTGCGCTCACCGGGGTCTGGTACATCCTTAACAGGTGAGTAATAACTATCTGTGTGCGTGACACAGTGAAGGAGGAGAGAGTTAGTCCCTTTCTTCTCGCACTTGACTCTGTCATGGCAGTTTTTCTCTCAATATAACAAAGAGTCCTTTTTTTATTTATTTTATGGATCAACTCTTAAAGGTGCAGTTGGTAATTTTTTTTTAAGGTTAGGTAACACAAAGAAAAGATATTGTACTGATAAATATAAATAGATTAGTGTGTATTTATATCTTCCAACAAATTGATGTTTTCATAAACGAACCACCCAAACAACAAAAAGCAGCAGCTGTTTATAAGCTAACATCATCCTAGCTAACATTAGGCTTGAAAGTCCTAAAAATCACACTTTCTCTAATAACAGTTTGATTACATTCTGACATCATCTGAGAGTTTTTTTTTTTTTTGTTTTTTTTGTTTTTTTACCAAGAGTCCAACGATATTATATCTACTTAAAAGACATCAAACAGTAGCTAACAGCAGCTAACAGAAGCAGCTAACAACAGCAGTAGCTAGGGTTGCCAACTCCCTGAAAAATAAATAAGGGACACCTCGTGGCCAGGGCCGGGCAACCCAGTTGTCTTCACCCTTCCCAGTGTGGTAGCTCTTTTTTTTTGTGTGTGAAATTATTTTTTAACCATTTGACTTGAATTTGATTTAAGCAGATGCATATTCTTTGTGATATGACCATATGGGAAACAAATGATCATTTAGCCGTTTATTTTTAGCTCAAAATGACAACATTAACACAGTAAAACAGGTCTCTTTCTTAAACAGAAGCCTGTCATGCTTAGCTTTTGAGGATATAAGTAAATCTTTCTTTAAAAGAACTCTGTCCTGCTTAACTTAAAATTATATAAATTAATAGAAAACAATAGAACAAAATCATTCTTGTAACTGTGCACATTTAGTGCATTTAGTACAACTGGCTTCAGTTGAGGTATTATTTCAGCTTTTCTAAAGCTAATCAGGTTTGTAAACCCACTTGTTCCCATGATTACGCATCATAACTCATCATCATTATTCATCTATGTATTACTTTTATGTATTAGTCATCTATTTGTTGTAATCATCTATCCTTGCAGTTGTTTATTACACAAAATAAGTTATATTATCACACTTCTGGCCACATAGCGCTGATATTCACTGCACATGCCCATATTAACCTTAACCAGAGGGTTTAAACAACAAACCAGTGTTTACATACCATATCTGCTTCTGCCGTGGCCTGGTGGACAAGAAATTGGTTAAGGGTTCCCCGAGCTTTCACGCCCCTCATGTTCTTCATGTGCCCACCACTAGAAGCATGCCTATGGAAAAAGTGCGCCGGCACACAGTGCAGTGCGCTTTAAAGGTGTTATGGTGTATTTTCCCAGCCAGGTGTTTCCCTTTTCCCATTCCTCCCAGTACTTTTGCAGCCTATTTTTCTTTCTCTGAGCGAACAAACATTGCTGCTCTAATGCTGGGCTTACACTGTGCGATTTTTGGCCCATTTTGAGCCGATTTTTGAGTCGTGCGACCGATTTGGTGATCGGCCCGATTTTGGCCTTCATCGTGCATCGTGTAGTATACGTGGGGTAACGAGAAGCGATTAACACCTCGAGCAGCTCCCGATCATCAATCGCTCGTGAGCCGCTCACACTGCTCACGCGCAAACAGGTAAACGTCGGTGAAAAAGACGGCGCAGCACGGCAGTGCAGCGTGTGATCTGGACACAAGTGATGGAGGCACAACTTGTAGAACTTTGGAAAGCTCATCCGAGCCTTTTCGATGTGGCATCACAAAATTATCACGACCACAACAACCGTGAAAATAGTTGGATCTACACTGCTGCTCATTCACAGCTGCCTGATCAATGTTTTTCATTAGCAATTTAGCAAAGTTGATGGTGGTGGTGTGTCTGTGTGAGTGAAAGACAGAGAGAGCGAGCGCGACAGATTTTCTGTTATAACCTTCATGTTATGGAGGCACAGTGTGAGCACTCAGGTCGCATCAGAGCATCGGGCGGTATAGTGTGAGACCTGCATCGTGACCTACCAACTTCTAACCCCTGCGAGTCAATCGTGCAGTTTGAGCAGGAGCTGAATAACGTGACTGAAAAAAATCGCACAGTGTCTGCCCAGCTTTAGGTGTACTGTCGTCCGAGACTTGCACCGCAGTGTCGGCGTTTGTTTCCCTGTTGGCCATGCTTCTTGTTGTGGTCATCTGTTGTCTTCCGGTATTTTCTCCGTAAGCGACCTTTCATCGACCAATGAGATGAGCGGTAATCTGAATTGTCATACTCGAATTGTCATAAGTGTGCTGTCAGCTCATTGGTCACAAAGCAGGAGAGGGGCTGGGAATTATGCTTTCCAACAAAGCGTTAATTCCATTAACATTTATAGACTACTTTTGATTCTCACTGTATTACGGGACAAAGTGCGTCCCTTATTAGCTCAATACGGGACGTGTACTTTTGTTTCTAAATACGGGACGATTCCGTATTTTAAGGGACGGTTGGCAACCCTAGCAGTAGCTAACAGCAGTAGCTAACAGCAGCTAACAGCAGTAGCTAACAGCGGCTAATAATAGCTAACAACAGCTAGTAACGGTGGCAAAAACAGAAGCCTTACTGACAGGTATGCTAGTCTCAGAAACACACCTCAATATCAGTGTCATTGGTAAGAAGGGATGTTACTGACTCATACACACCTAGCATCACTCTTAGGTGACCACAACATGTTTGTCCTACAGCGACCACCATAGCTAGGATTATGCTTTTGAATTAAGAGGGTTAAAAAAGTCAGTACTATGTAATTTTTAGCTTCACATGACTAAGTGTGACTGAGGCTTTAGC
Source organism: Mchenga conophoros (assembly GCF_057382185.1). Lineage (NCBI taxonomy): Eukaryota > Metazoa > Chordata > Actinopteri > Cichliformes > Cichlidae > Mchenga > Mchenga conophoros. The sequence goes on from NC_140526.1 coordinate 4,129,065, forward strand.
CACCTGGTGATGGTTAGTCGGTTAAGTTGACAAAGTAGGTTAGCTCCCCTCCTTGAGTTTGGATGAAGCTCTCTGTGAGTCCAATTCCCTGCTGATGTTGATCCTTCATTAGATGGGTTTCTTCTAGCTAATCTTAGCTGATCTTGGCTTACCCGCCTACTTAATCATGACACATTGTTGAATGCTGAAAGCAGTAGCTCATTTGTTTCTTCACATATGCTGTCAGTAGTGAAATACCATCTAAAGCCCCAAAAGTTTTTTCTTTTCTTTCCTTATGTGAAGTTAAAATCAATTTCTTTGGTCTGAACCAGTCGTTTGTTGACATTGAAGTAAACTTAAGCGATTGCTTTGTGTTGCTCACTGTTGATACTGGGACGCTGGACCGCCACTTGGGAGTGAGCATAAATGTCACATTATTTGTATTTTTGTGGAATGTTTATCCCGAGTGTCTCACACACTGTGCAAATCAATCCACAGGCTGTGAAAGGCAACCGAGAGAGATGGGAAGGTCTCATTGTTTATGTTATATAACAAACCTTGTGTAGCAAACCTTGAAATTTTTGTCAAACCCAGAGTACATCCTACTAGGTTTCAGTTAAAAATCTCCCACAGATGGAAGAGAAGACTTAAGTTCGTATTTTGCATTCACTTCAGACCAATCGTCTGGATTTAGAAGTGATGGGCTGTAAATCCCAAACCGTGGGTGTTTGTTAGCTTGAAGCATCTATCGTCTTCATTTCTTAGATCCGTGACTTCAACACCTGAGCATATACATTATGCAAGTGATCAGTGGGGGTCATACTACACAGATGTTTGCAGGGAACATCAATAATCTGGTTACTCACACATGATCTTTAGCAGCAGTGTGAGCACGAAGGGTCAGAAAAGCTTAAGACATTTCAGGTTATGTGAGAGTCGTGTCCTGCAGAGTCTCCTCTAAACTTCTGCTCTTTACTGTAGTGTGAGCAGAGTTTTAAACACTGTGTTAGATGCACTGCACATCAGCAGCGGACTTCTTAATAGATCTGGAATATTGACAAAATATTTCATCCTTGTTTTTAGCTTCCTACCAGCTGGTTGTGCCTAATAGACGGCCTTCAAGCTGGCCTACACCCAAAAACACCAGCGGTGAGAGATTTCAAGTTTGGGTCCAAACATTAAGTAATGTCAGTGACATCATGTGGCTTCTGACATATTTGGCGTTATTGGTCAAAGAAAAGTTTCCAGGAGAGTTTTTAATTTCCCTGAATGTTTTTAAGCATTTCAAGAACAAATTTTATTTTCCTAATTTCTTTAGTTAGTTGTTTAATTTGTTGATCGAGGGGGTGATTAGCTCAGTGCACACTCAGCAACTTCTCAGTCACCACGCAGCCAAGCTTTGAAGCACTCTGAACTCTACTTTGTGGTCTATTTCAGTCTAAATGAGAATTTAATGTCAAAATTAAAATCCCTGCTATATGAACAAAGACTTAAAAGTAGCAATTAACACTAAAATTAAGTGTAATAAAAAATTAAGCTATCATTTGAGAGTGAATGCACTCATAGTCATCAGTATAATCAGACTTCTGGAATCTGGAAACCTATGGGCTCTGTGCATCTTTTGTATACAGTCTATGTGTAGGCCAGAATTTGCCAGTCCATCCTGAATATTGATTCAGCAGTTGCTTTTTTTAATATGAATGTGTCAAATATATATAGATATTATTATTATTATTATTATTATTATTATTATTATTATTATTATTATAGGAAAATAAAGGCTTTAAATTCACGCAAGGAGTTGACTTGATGTTGCACAGGTGCTCACTCATGTCTGCTTGGTGAGTATCATGAGAATGAGGGTACAGTGAGTGGAAGAAGTGACTGACTGCCATAAATAAAGCACTTTGCTTCGTAGCTGAAAGTTGGTCGCTAGTGGACCTTCCAGGTTGTGTAGCTAATCCACTGACAAACCAAACAGACACAGTGCATGTACGGGACAAGCAGATCTAAATTCTTCTTTTGTTAGTTTGTGTTACTGGTGTGTGGATTTGCCTACTTTTCTGTACTGTTGGAAGTGCACTAAAGTTTAAACAGTCTCAAAAACCCTCCTGGCGTTTTCTCTGCTGTCCATTTGGAGCTGTAAACGCTGTACGACCTCAGAGCGCTTTGAAAACTGCCGCCATGATCTCAGGATTTAATTTTTTTTCTTTTTCTCAAGCCACCAGAAGTTCCAAACTTCTGTTAGGTTTCCTTCACGGTGTTTAGCTGAAACGGTTTAACACCATCTCTCCATCGCTTCATCAATCATTCTCCTTTCAGGGTAGATACTACTCGTGTAGAGTTCACCATCTCCCTCAGAGAGAACTGGTCTTTGCCCTTCTTAGCGCTGCAGGTCGCCGCTATCACCTGTTACCTCAGACCCCAGCTCACCACATTACAGCAGGTAAGCGCAGAGCTATAGCCCAAGCTCGCCACATAGATCAGCCTGATGAGGCGAGCCACTCAATAATTTAGAAGTACAAGCAGCACAGAAGAAATGTGATCAGGCAGTGTGGCTGTAGTTATGCAGATTAATCGTCTAACCCTGTGTGTGCGCGTATGTTTGTGTTTCCTCCTCAGAAGGTGATGGTGTGGCTGATGTATGTGACGACGTTCTGTTTCTGTCTGACCTGGCAGTTCAACCAGTTCATTCTACTGGTTCAGGCTCTCGTCATTTACACCCTGGACTGCGGTGACTTCTTAACAACTACACAGGTAAGAAGGACCAGATATTTGCAGGTTTCTAGCTTCTGGTTATAGTTTCATGTGTCCCGATCAGTGGCACTAAGCTTGTATAGGTGCTAAAAAATTTGACATATATTAAACACTAATATGTTATAAAGTGTAACAGCTGACTTTAGGTGTCCTGGCAACAATTGTCTGTTTTTCCATTGTTGAGCTATGAGAAAAATCCTTTCGGTCTGCAAGTAATTTGTTGCAGAGCTGAGTTAGTGAGACTCATATTGAGCTATCTTTCTGTACTCATAGTAGATATGTTATCTAAAGTCTGAAGAGTAGGCAGAGATAACAGAGTTGATGGGGTTAGATTGAGGTTGAGGTGAGGTTTTGCATCATGAGAGGTGAGAAAAGGTGAAGAGAAGCTGAAATAATCAAAACACTTGCATTGATTGGAAAACAAGAAATGTTACTTTCCTGGGAATCTATTCCTGAGGGTTGGAAGGACAGACATATGTTCACGCACAGTTCACCCGCTTTACAAACACCAGAATTTTCTATTCCTCACTTGCTCGCAGCTGTGTTTGCAATGCAGATAGTTTCTGTCTTATTTGCTCAAACTATCCCTCTCTTATACATTTTCACTCGTGTGCAGTGGAGGTGAGTAGGATTTGATTTGTGGCGCTCACCTCATTAAAAAAACCATGATGTCCAACTGAAATTGGAATTCTTACTTTGTTTGTAAGAAAAAGAACAATAAGTGGAACATTTATTGCAACACACCAGGTGTATTTTTGTTTGTTTTATCTCATGTTTTAAAACGTATCCCACAGCCTTGCTTTTATGCAGCTTAACTCAGGTAGTTGTACAGGTAGCTGGAACACCTATGGAGCGTTCCTGCTTGTTGAATCTCAGGTGGTGGCCTAGGGCCTGCTGTAAGGTCACCAGCTGGAAGCCACTTCTCACTGATGTTTTGCTGTGTTAGGCCCGGAGCATGCTGCATACCTCTGCGTGTGGTATTCATAGAGACAGAGCTGCTGCTGCTGCTATTGCCAGCACACAGAGAGAGAGTGCACCTGGAAAAAAGTCTGCTTTCTCACAAAGTTCTGCTGACTTTCTGACTTTCCTCCACCCTCTTCTTTTTAACATCCAAATGTGCAAATAACTATTAAATAATATTTAGGCTACATCCATTTGTGTCTGGGATATTTTCAGATACATTTGGTCTGCAAGAGGCCGTGCGAGTCTTGCACAGTTGAGGAAAGCAGTGTTTTCAGCCTTGTTTCCAGAACATCTCCAAGTGGACAGGCAGCAGCAGGGACATCACCCTATTATCCCTGCAGCTGGCTCTGTGATACTTTTTCCCTCCACATTGTTTCTCCTCCTCTGCGTTCTCTGTCAGCTGCTTTCTGGCCTCTTTTAACTTAACTCGGGGAAACTCCAGTAACATGCAGGTCTCCATATGTGCATCTCTTCCTTCCAATTTCCAGTCAGGATGGTGGTCCTATTCTTGGCTGATTGATATGTTAGAGGCTGGACATGTCTGAGGTGACCAGCTCCATGGATTCATGGCGTTTTGCTGGCTTCAAGGTTTATGCCAGTTTCTGCATCACCAGGTCAATTAGCTTCAAAAACCTCAGAGAGAGGAGAGCGGAGCCAAAGCTGTGCATCTTAAAGTTTTTCATCCTCCAACTTTTCTATTGTTACACCTTTCCAGTTATTTATGGTAGATTAACATTCATTTTACGTCTGGGCTGATGTAGCCTCGGTATACTGTGTGGCCTTTACTTGCTAGCATTCCCCAAGCCTCATGTTGGCCCCGTCATTATTTAAAGAGTGTGTCGAGTACGGTGGCTGGAGGTGAAAAGCTCGAGAAAAAAATAACTAGTTTTTAACTGGCAGAACAAGGTGTAGTGGTTGACACATTCATCTAACGTGTGATTTAGGACAGATTCCTGTTTTAATTCTGAGAGGAAACACAAACCCAACCTCAGCGGGCCACAGGATCTAATGGGAGGCCAGTTTAAATGGGAGGGTTACATCAGGTAGTGAATCCTTTGCCAAATCAAATACGCAGATGTATCTGCTGCTTCGGAAATAAAGGACGGGCTAAAAGAACTGTGACAGCAGTGAAAAGGACACACCAGGAGGGAAATGAGAGGAGTGGAAAATAAATGCTCAGTGCGTCACAGGAAGGCCTCCAGCAGCAAAACGAAGGGATGGGTCAGGGTCACCTGATCCAGCCTTAACCATAAGCTTTGTCATTTTTATTAGAGGGTGTCTGTCTCCTGAATCCAAATGAGAATTCAGATATCTGAAGGCTCTAACTTCCATTCTTTTGGAAATTCTAGCTGTCACAAATAAGTCGGCAGTCGGAGTGTGAGGTGCTCTTTAAGGATGAGATTATAATGTCTTTATAATATTAACATGTTCTTTGATTTTTTTTGCAACCTTGTTAGAATCCATAGCATGCTGCTGTTTTATTTAAAAACAAATGATTTCAACCATACACACAGTCTACGGTCTTCTTTCATTGGTCCACTTTTGGACCAGGCTGTCAAGTCAACACTCACTCGCTTCTTCTTTACGTTGTTGGTGTGTTTCTCCAGGTGACTACGCTGTACCTCGTTCAAGTGAGCAGCCTGCTGAGTGTGTGGTTCCTCCAGTTCTGTAACTCCATGATACTGGGATCACTGGTCCTGAGCTTCATAGTAGCCGCGCTCTTCATCAGACATTGCCAGGTAAGCGTTATGAGTGATGGGTACGAAGAAGAAAAGTCTGAGATTAGAGAGGGTAAGGATTTGGAAAAAACAGAGCGCTGACACTAAAAGAGTCATGGTGGTGGAAACTTGTTGACACACAGGTAGAAGATTATCTTTTACATTTTGGTTGAAATCTGCGTGCTGCAGATGGTGTTTGCAGAAGATAATTTGTATGCTGGAGAAACAGTTTCCTGTCAGGTCTGAATGTAATTTAGTTCAGTCTTATCACAGTAACTTTTGCACAAACATTTAATGTGACAGGATGAAAGGTTGAGATTCAGGAGTAGGGAGATAAGTATTTAAATTCCTAAAATAAATGTTATTTTAGGAATGACATGCTCTAATTGCAAAAGCTTTGCTTTTAGCAGTCTTTCACAGATCTGTGCTCACATGTCTTGGACTTAAGTCATGCTTAGATGATGAATCTGGTGGCTTTACACTGAACATGCAGCTTACCTTGGACTAAACACCAGCCTCTCGACATCATAAGCATATCTACGGCCAGCAAATTGATGTAATATTTTGGTGGTTTGAAGAAAAATCTCAGCTGTAACTAATGAATGATAATGTCCAGATTTTTGGCTGCAGTCTGGTTATTTGGCAGGCAGGTGTCTGTACTCACTGGCACTGTGCTGCAGTTCAGGCTCGGGGTGTTTTAGATTCAGAAAATGCATATTTTTAGGGAAATATTCTTAGTTAAGCAAAGCCATCAAGAATATAAAGGATTTTATTTCTGTGAGTGAAGTAAGAACTAAATACCACGTGCCTGTGCACTGCTGTACATGGGCTGTTCCTTGTGTTTTCATAGCATTGCCCTAATCTTCTGGACAAATTTGGCAGTCATTTGATAACATGCATAAACTGCTGGGAGACCAACAGAGGTGCAGAAAGGTTTCAAAAGAAAGTAGATTGAATCTTTTTATGGCTTTGATGGTTCTGCTTGTACTTGGATGAAATTGCCATGCCCAGTGTATTGTTGTCGACCCTGACTCGCCAGCAGGGTAGTGCGTATTTTGGCCAAATGGATTTTTCAGTTTAACACAGTGATTCACATTTGGAAACAATTAGACTTTCTTTCAGAAACTGTTGTGATTGCCTCCTTCATCATCATGTTTTTAGAATCAAAGTAGGAGCTGCAGGGACCTTTCCTTGCTCCAGGCCCTGCTGTTTCTTTGTTGCTTTTTTCCACTATGATAGTCAGTTTATTTTTAATGTTAAAACTGTAAAATCCTATTTGGACTTCAATTCAATTCAATTTTGTTTATACAGCAGCAAATCACAACAACAGTCGCCTCAAGGCGCTTTATATTGTAAGGTAGACCCTACAATAATACAGCAGAGAAAACCCAAACCATCATACATATAAGCAGGTGTGTTGGCGACAGTGGGAAGGAAAAACTCCCTTTTAACAGGAAGAAACTTCTGGCAGAACCAGGCTCAGGGAGGGGTTCGGCCATTTGCTGCGACGGGTTGGGTGAGAGAAGGAAGACAGGATAAAGACATGCTGTGGAAGAGAACCAAAGATTAATAATAACTAATGATTAAATGCAGAGAGGTGTATAAACACATAGTGAGTGGAAAATGTGACTGAAGACTCATGGGAATCCCCCAGCAGCCTACACCTATTGCAGTGTAACACCAACCTTATAAACAGTACTCTAATCTATTATCAATGGTCATTGATCAGTGGTTGTTGATCAATGGTGATGACAATTTGCAAAAATAATGATCAATATTAATGGTCAAGAATCTGAACTCACAGCCCACTGTTCATCAGTGGTGCTGGTTTCAGTCATTGTTCAAAGGTACTGTTTATAAGGTTGGGTAAACCTGCAGTCAGCTGAGACTGAAGAAGTCACTTGGATGAGTCACGAAACGTTTCTCCCACTGAAAACGTTATATCCAGATGAACAGAATTAACTTTTTGGGATTTCCTTTCCTGGATGATTGAGCATGCATCAAGACATCTGAGACAGGATATTTCTAATTTTAGAGACATTGTGCAAGTGGAAGAACGCATTCCTAATTTTTGTTTAATATGTGCATTGAAGGACATGTCCTGGTCAAAAATGACTCCAAGGTTCTTCACAGTGTTACTGGAGGCCAAGGTAATGCCATCCAGAGTAAGAATCTGCTTAGATATTTTTAAGATTTTTAGGGCCGAGTACAATAACTTCATTTTTTGTGCACTTCGTCTTTATGTCTTTAAGACATTCCTGCAGTTTAACTACTTGGTGTTAAACGTCTATCGTTTCATTTTACGCTATTGTTTGTCACAAAATAAGCTGTTTATGGCAATATTTTTTTCATGGTTTTGATGTCACTGTAGTGGCTATATTAATTTCTTAAAGTTCTCTTTCTCTTATATTTAATATAACCACACTACAGACGGACAAGCGGCTGTTTTTATGCGTTGTGGTTAGCAACAATGATGGTAACAGCATCGTGTGTCCGCTTGTTTATGTTCCACATAAACCTTTCACAATAAAGCTCAAGATCCTGTTAAGACTTTTCAAAATAAACTGAATCACGTGAAAGAGGAGATTATTTACGGATGAGAATTAAAAAAGAGCCGTCAGGTGCTAAAAAATAAACCTTAGACACAAACGTTCCCGCAAGTCGAGCTGCCCGAGATTCGCAGAATTTACAGAAAATGTTACATTTTTGTGATTTATATCGTTATCGGACGATAGAATTCTTATATCGGGATATGAGATTTTGGTCATATTGCACAGCCCTACTACAGCGTGCTCTAATCGCTCTAATAGGATATTATGGTCGACAGTATCGAACGCTGCACTGAGGTCTAGCAGGACAAGCACAGAGATGAGTCCACTGTCAGAGGCCATAAGAAGATCATTTGTAACCTTCACTAAAGCTGTTTCTGTGCTGTGATGAGCTCTGAAACCTGACTGAAACTCTTCAAATAAACCTCTGCAGATGATCTGTTTTACAAGAGTTTTTGAAATGAAAGGCAGGTTGGAGATTGGCCTATAATTAGCTAAGACTGCTGGGTCAAGAGATGGCTTTTTGAGTAACGGTTTAATTACTGCCAGCTTGAAGGCCTGTGGTACATAACTGATTATTAGAGATGGGGTAATCATATTTAAGACTTAAGCATTGACTTGCACCTTTCCAACATTTTTAGGAATCTCTCAGTTGAACACAGCTTGTTAAATGCAGTATTAACCTATATTTCATACCCTCCGTGGCCGATTTTCAGTTTTTACATAAAATGATGGTGTTACTCAAAGAACTACTTAAACCTTTACAGCATTTGCGTCAGACTTATTTGTGACTTATGAAATAATGATTTTATCCAACTTCTGGTTTGAAACTTGAGGCATATTAGTTTGTGAAACAGGTATTCTGTCCTCTGCAAATGTTGATTTAGCCTTGGCAGACAGTGTTCTCATTTAATGCCTGGATTAAGCTTTAAATGCATACCTTTGATGTTGGATGGTTTTGATGACAGCAGGTCTGCAAAAAAGATGCACCTGGCATACTGATGATGAGTCGACATGCTAATAGTGGCATTCAGTAGCACAACTGGCAAAATACATCCAATTAGAGGTTGTTAAGTTGGGACTGATAGTTTCCCTACAGTCACCTCAGCTGCCTAACCCTGCTGTCGGAAACACACAAATAGTATTCCAGGGCAAATCTCCAGTTTACAGAGGCGGAAGATCTCAGAGGCGTGCTGTGAGACTATTTCTAATTCAGTGGAAAAGCTGATAGATTCTCACATTTTGTGTCCAGAATCATCAGAACGGCTTCAGATGGAAAAACTCCCACAAAAAACACTGAGATGTCCATCTGTGAAGCAGTGGAGTGCTCTGTGCTCTGCGCAGTATCCGTGTTGTAAATAACCACGGGCATTTGAACACTATCAGTAATTACTGTGCTGACTAATTAGTTTGGTAGGGGTCACTCTGTGAGAAGTTGCAGCAGACTGTGCGCAGGATGAGACAATATAGACCTGAAATCTTAACAGTTTGCAATGCGAAGTATGAAAGAATTTTGGGAAATAACGAGGACGTTTTTCTGACATCTATAAATGATTGCAAAATGTGCAAAAATAACGAGCATAAAAATATATTTATGCATGCTTGATGATTTTAATATGTGCTTAGATATTTACAGAGAAATGACCCATGCTGTTAGGGGTTAGTGGTCTGATGCATGTACCCATATATATACTGTGTGTATGGAAAGATGTCTGCTTTCCTTACATTTTTAATTGCAAAAAACTGCAGTGAGACCATAACAGATGCACTGACTAACCTCTTGTTATTCTGTGTGTGTGCATGTAGCCTGGTGTAAAGACTGGAAGCCTGGTGGTTCGTTTGGGCAAAGTTCTTCTCCACAGTGCCCTGGTTCTCCTCCTCACGGTCACCATCAACTACCTGGCCAAGGTGCGGTGTTCTCTTCCTCCCTCGCTCATCTTTTAATACACTTTCTCTCCATTTTCCTCTTTTTTTTTTCTCCCATCATATGCTCATTATCTTGTGATCTGTCCCTTATTTCACAACACACTCCTTCCTTCTTATCCTCATCGGTAATCTTGGTTTAACATGCTGATCTTTAGTCCTGACCTGATGATCTTCTCTTTGCGTGTGTGCTTACAGAAAGCCCTCCAGCTCCAATCAGACGAGCACATCTTTAAATTCATCAAGTCAAAGTTTGCTCTGGGTTCGACCAGGTATGAACACCTCCTCTAGTCCTGACCACATGTGAAATACGGGCTCGCTCCCAAACAGTAGTGAAAACTGCATATACAAAGTCTGTATTGTGTGCACTAGTACATAACTCCTGACTTGATCCAGAGTGACTGTATTATTCACTAAGCACCAGTATTGTAGCACCTGGAGAGTTATGGTGTGTGAATAATAGATGGCCGGGTAACACTAGCAGACCTCCCATTGATCAGATACTGTGTGTGTGTGTGTGTGTGTGTGGAACAGTTCAGCCACTGGATGGCTGCTCCAGGGTGGCAGATAACACAGCTCACAACTTGGTGCTACACAACTGGCGCTTCAATTATTCAGGAGTCTGTGGAAGATGCAGTGCATACTCTATCGCTGCCTCTCTCTGTTCCTGTTTCTCTCACTTGCGTTGACTTATTTCGTTTCTTTTTTTAATCCCTGGAGTCTTGCACCGCGTTTGCGTTTATATCAACTCTGTTTAGTTATTTATCCTCGTGGTGGTTTATCAGCATGTGGAGGATTGTAACTGCCAAGAATAAAATTAAAACCAAAATATCAGTTCATGTCATATTTGTTTAATGTTGTGTTTCTGAATTCCCACTTTTTGTTTTTGCATAATGTTGATGTACTTAATGTTATATAGGTTTAATTTATTTTGTCAGTTTGTATCTTTCATATATCAGAAGTCCAACGTGCAAAATATTGACCTAAAAAAAGTTTATACTGTACAGACATGTCAGGGTTGATGCAATCTCATAGTTTTTTTTCTTTTTTCTTCTTTGGCCTTCTTTTGGAGCCTTTTTGGTCGAGCGCAGAGAAAGGATGCTGCAAATACCAGACAAAGGATGTTAACGACATGAGGGAAAGAGGAGGAGCTTAGAGGAGGTTCATGGATGTCATGAACGAGGACACACAGAGGGTTTTGGTGACAGCGGAGGGTGGTAGGAGCGGGGTGAGATGCAGGCAGATGATCCACTGTGGCGGCCCCTAAAGGGAGCAGCCAAAACAGGAAGAAGTGGTCATGTTATTTATTTTTCCATAGTGATTTAAAAGTAATGTAAAAAACATACAATTCATGCACATTTTTGCAACTGTCCTTTTTAACTGCACAAGTTGTGTTTCCAGATTGTGGATTAGGTCGTTTAACGTGGATTACTAACTTATCCTGATTTGATTGGAGGTTTTTAGCAGCCTGAAGGTTTATTTCTTTTAGTGCTTCAGAGTTCTTATTGTTCCTAGATTCCTAGAACTAAAGGAGTTAGTGTCCCTGCTATAGACAGTATAAAAGATTTTTGATCTCTGCAATTTCAAGCTTCATTGTCTAACATTAGTCAAATAACCCACTGAAAATGCCCAAAAGGCATTAAAACTGTGGGGAAGTCCACTTGAGTGGGACCTAGCAGAATCCTAGCTCACTGTATCAGGACACCTGCTAAAGTAGCCACGCCCCCTCTTGAGAAAATTCCCCCCACCCAGAGTTGTTATGAAAGGGAAACGTATTCATAGAGCCCAAAACATTTTGTTGTGCCACGCTGTAAACATGCAGTTTAAGGAAATAATGCATGCACGTTTTTACATGGGAGTCTGTTGGGGTGGACCTGCAGGTGGCAATTACAGTAACTGCAGTTTTTACTAAATTACACATCGGCTTCATTTTTAAGCTCCAGAAACTTGATTTAAAGGGAAAGTTCCTGTTCCTTTCACAATAAAAGTCCTGGACATATACACTGTGTATAGAGAAGAGGAGGTTATTGCAATAGTAGAAATCAACTTTAATGAGTAAAAGATCTCTTTTTAAAAACCAGCAAAAATATATAGTGTTACATTTGATATCATTGACATTGATGTGAAAATAACGTACAGTTGCCAGGTAACAGTAATTTCAGTTAAACGCTATAAAAAAATTAAATATTTTTGCACACGTGTAGAAAAAAATCGAGTTTGTGGTGTTGATCAGGTAGTCGCACATAAGTTTAATATATTTTTATTATTATTATTATTTGTTGCTTCTGTTTTACTGCATTTCAGAGGCAAATATGTTTATTCATATGCATTAAAGTTGTTTTATTTACATTAAAATACACAATTTTGTGTTAAGTCACTCAGCCACTAATATTTCAAAGTGAAATCATTTAATCCAAGAAACATCCTGCTCCATCCAGTCGCCTCACAGTCACTCAGACTTATCGTATGACAGGCTCCACTTGGACCAGCTGCAGCAGTAAAATGCTGCTTGCATCAGTAACTGAAGGGCCCTCAGAAAGTGCGGTCTCTGTCAAGGCCAATTTATGGCCCTATTTCATAATTTTAAAGAGTGTAATTTGGATCTGCGCCAAACTTTTATAGCTTCCTCCTCACCGGGTTTCCATTTAACTCGACGTTGCAGTGTTTATTTATTCTCAGTGAAAAACAAACAGATGACCGCCTCTCGCCTCCCCTGCAGGGATTTTGATGCCAGTCTGTATCTGTGTGAGGAGGCCTTTGGCCTGCTTCCCCTGGACACGCTCGAGCGCCTGGCCGGTACCCTGCTGCTGTACCCCTACGTCCTCACGCTGCTTCTGCTCTGCGGCATGTTGGTGGCGGCAGCACTGCAAAACCTGAGGTAGGTGATGACTCAACAGGAAGTGGAGAGGGTTATATAAGACAAAGTAGCTCCAGATTACTCTGATCAGTCACAAAATAAAATAAAAAAAACCCCACAAAGCAAAACAACATTAAATTAATATTTTGTTACTCTACTCCATATTTTTTGACCCATTCATGGGCAGTTTTTGTGGTGTGGGCGGGGCATGTTGAGCTGAGGAAATACGCCTCTGCCAGAAAGTTCAGTTACCAAGAAAGTCATGCCTGGTCTGCAGCAATGTTTAGGTGGGTGGTTTGTGTTTAAGTAAAATCCAGATGATTGCCAAAGTTTCTCTGCATTGGAAGCAATCAATTATAAACTTTGTGCCGGTTCACTTTATTTAAATATACATAGCACCAGCTCACAACAGCTGTCGTCTCGAGGTGCTTTATATAAGACCCTACAGTATAAGAGAGAGAACACCGAAGACACGTTCCCCCCGCAGCACTTGGCGATAGAGGGAATAAAGAACGAACAGAAACATATCCAGCAGAGCCTCGCGCTGTCTGGTTGGGGTTGAGGGGAAAGAGAAGAGAGAAACTACAAAGAACAAGGAGAGTAGACAGAGGAGAGGACGACACATTTAAAGTAGAGGAAAGTGATATAGCTTCAAATGATATTATGGTAATTCAAATTTGTGCTAACAGTATTTCTGACGATGAAAGAAAAAACGTACTGAACAGTTTTATTGACCTTTGCAGGCAGCAATATTTAGAAGTAAATAAAGCCAGTAAATTCTCAAAGGCAATGTTAAAATAGGATGAACACTGGAATGAATCTCTCGTAACTCGGGACAGCAACCCTGAGAGAAAAGAGATGGGGGTTAAATCCAGTCCACAGTATGGGTGAGCGGCAAAGTAATGAGCAGAGTGGCCGTCTCTGTCAGACCAGCTTGACAAAGACGGGTAAGATATCTGGGTTTGAAAGCACTCTTCAGCTCCAGAGGAATCATTAGGATAATGATTACAAGGGCGTTAGCACAGGAGACACATTAGGAGAGTCATAGAAGAGCCTGGGAATTTAATGTAAAAGTATAAAGTTACTGCTTAACACTTTAGTTTAATGATAACAAATTCAGTTCAGTTTTAGTTATAACGTCAGACAACAGCAGTCACCTTAAGTCGCTTTATATTGAAGGTAAAGACTCTACAATAACAGGAAAAAAACAACAATCACATGACAAACACTGTCACTTGGTGACAGTGGGAACGAAAAACTCCCGTTTAATAGGAAGAAACCTCTGACAGGTTCAGGGAGGGGCAGACATCTGTCATGGCTGGTGAGGAAGCAGACAGGACAAAAAAAAGAACTAAACTAGCTTAAGTTAGACAATATTTTCACATAATAAATCTGGTTATTGTATCTTGGCCAGCTGCTTAAAGCACTGTGCAGGAGTAGTTTCCATCCATTTGTTCTTCCCGTCTGCAGCTAGCGAGGGCTCCAGCGATCCTCGCTCATTTGTTTACGTTTGGGTCGCACGTCACCAGCTGCTAGCATCTCCTTCTTAGCAGCTGTACTTGACGGCGAATTTTTGCCTCGTGCAGTGAAACACGTTTGTTGTTTTCACCTTCAGCAGGAACAGTTTTCGTGCATATTTTCCAAAGTACTCTGCTTTATTGGAGGTTGCTCCAGCAGCCTGAGCTTTAAGTAATGGATGGCTTGGGGTCAGCTGATCCAGCTCTAACTAAATTATAAACTTTATCAAAAAGGAAAGTTTGAAGAAGGTGCAGTTAGCAGGTACCCTGATGACAGGTAACTGATGAACCCTCTGATGAGTATTTCTTTACAGCAACTAGTGATAAATCAGGCAAAAATAAACAAGAGCCCATTGCTTTGGAGTTACATTTCATCAGCTCTGTTTCTCTTTTGCTTGTCATACATTCATGCATTAAAATTAAACTACAAAGGAAACCAGAAGGCTTCCAGTACTGAAACTCTTTCCCTTGCCCACAGATTCTTTTTTTTTCATATGCAGATATCTTTGGAGAAAAATTAGTGAAGTATAAATGAATCGAAGGTTTCGGCTCCTTCAGAAAATAGAAGAGACAAGATGTTTATTAGGAGGCAGAAGCCCAGTCGTGGTAGTCACAGTCCCCGTGTCTGCTCCACATTGTTTCTTCACGCTCTGCAAAGCCGCTCTGCCTCTTGAAGCCTCATGCGCCTGTGGTGCAAGGTGAGGGGCCTATCGAACTAATCACATTAGCATATCAACTCGCACTCTGCCGTTGGAGGCTTGGAATACTAACCTCATAGAACAAAGGGCTATTTGCCAATTCGGGAATTAATTTAATCCAGTTTAGCCCAGCTCACGTAGGAGGAAGAGCTGGATTGGATTTGTATTCAAATGGAAGCCAGTGTCCGTCTGATTCGGTGCAGGAGGCCAATTCGGGGGAGTGACATCATGCCCTCGAGCCTTCGTCTGTTTGTCTGCGTGCCGACTCCCGCAGACAGAAACGGTCGTGGGTGTGTGTATTGTTGCGTGTCCACTTGTGTTCAAACTACTAATGAAATCTGAATAATATCAATTCCACCCACCTTCCCTTCTGCCTCTCGTCTCGAGCGTCTGGATGTAATGTTTTATGTATCACTGTTGTCTTTTGTGTCGCTGTGTTTTTCGGTTTCTCAGCAGGCCTAACAGAGGTTCCACCGAGGAAAAGAAAGGAGCCAGAGAGGGGCAAGTGGCGGCATTTCGTCCAGATGTGGCCTACAATCTGCTGCACACGCTGTTCTACGGCCTCCTGGCTTTCAGCACAATGAGGTGAGACCTCGTAATTCTAGCATCATCTACATGCAGACGTCCCCAAGTAGTCGCATTCTGAGACGGGAACTCTCCAAATGTACTTTTCCTCTTGATGAGTTGATTATGCAAAGTTGCGAGCAGATGCTAAAATCCAAGTGCCTCTTAAACGCCTCTCACAAAGTGTCTGAATGGTCCGCTTTAGCCTTGATCAGCCCTCAGCGCCAAGTACCATCCAGCACCACTCACAGCAGACGCAAAAAGAGTCGATACAGCTGAACAATCGATAATTAATACTCTGACCCCCCCCTTCAGAATTTTAACGAAGACCTGGTGCAAACAAACGGCTAACGAAGCTCCATCTGCCGTCTCTCCACTTACCATAAATTATGTTTTTTAAAAAGAATCATTAAATTTTCTTATTTATAAGGTACGGTAAATAGTTTCAGTTAAGTTGCTCATTTTAAGTTACTTTACTGCTGTTTCAGCTTGTGTTTATGCTTAAAGACGTCCAGAGCAGGCCACTGTTGGGAAGAGTCTCACGGCTGTGTGGCTCAGAAAGGTTATAACTTAGAACTTTTTATTTCATTTCGCCTTGTAAGTACACAATACTATTTCAGCAAGCAGTTTTTTTTTCAATAAGGATTTTTCACTGGCTTTCAACTCCTTCTTGTAGTTTTTAGTTTTCCACTGTGGCTCAAGTATACATTTATTTATGTGCCGGTGAGAGTAAGAAGGCTTGTTTGGTTTGTTTTTGCAGTCGGTGTGTGTCTCAGGCAACCATGTTGCAACCTTTCTCTGGAAAGACGGAGAGAAATGGTTCCAGAAATAAGATAAGATATAGGAGGCATACTGTTTACATGTGCGCTGGCTTTGAAAACCATCTTCTTTGAGATACATTTGTTTACTGTATTTACTGTGCTCTTGTGCGATATTTGTACAAATGCTGTTTGTACATATGTTCGGAGTCGGATACTAAGAGCCTTCTTTGCTGCTTCTTCCTCTCCTGTTTTCTGGTGGCACACAGACGTGCAGTGGTCTGTTTCTCTGGTTAATATTATGGCACAATCCACTGGCAGGTTCCCACCGTGGAGCAGCAACACCTCTGAGGGTGTCTCGGCTTGCAGGTGCCAGACTCAGAGGCCCGACACCAGTGCTGGCACCTCGCTTTACCGCCGTCTTTCTTGTGGTCGACTTTCATATTCAGCCTCTTCTTCTTAATTTCCTGAATGTTTTGGCTTGCCTGGCTGCAGCCTTTGCTGCTGTGACATGAGATATTTGCTCTTATAATATCAGAACTGTGACCACCAGATATCATTGGTTTGACCGGCATCGGCCTCTACACCGACTACTGCAGTTTTCAGTTTGGTGTCGGCTCTCGTTGGCATTTACAGTTTGTTCTTATTTAAGTCATTTTTTGGATGAACAAACATTTTTATTCAGTTTTTCTTTTATGGGTTTGTGTGTATCTGTGTGTGTTTAATCAGGTGAAATTATTAATATCAGGAGCTACAGTGGGTATATCATTAGTGATGTTGTTCAGTCAGTTTCAGTCGATTTCTAAAAGATGGATATTGTGTGCTAGCACAAAAGTTCATTTCCCAGCAGAATGCTTCTTGTACCTGGAACAAGTTTTATTCTCAGTATCAAACATGCTATGACTCACTTTAGCTTTTACTTATAGCATCTATAATGTGAGCATATGGTGCTCCTAAAGGCCCCGTGTGGGGTTTATCATGACCATTTATTTACTCATTAATATCTTCTGTAGGAAGGTAAAATACCTGATCGTCAGCAGTCTCTGCACAGCTGTTTCTGTCCTGTTAGCAAACATGTTTGGATAGTTCTGTCTACTCATTAGTGGTTAATTTCACATGCATGGAAAATTCCCTTTGTCACCTATTTTTATCTCCTTGCTTTAAAGGTTTGGTTCTATAAAAAACAACGATGCTTTTTGCCGTATCAGTAGCTCTGCAGCGTCAGACAGTGTGACTAATACACCCTGTGGCTTGAATTTTTTTCTCTCCCCATTTCGCATCTATAACCTCGAGCACAACAAGCCTCCCAGACCTGACTCCAGTCGTCTATTTGTAATTGTCAAGTGGTTTTCATCGCCACCATCATTAGTAAATTTTCCGGCCTGAACGCGTTTCAGACTGCAAACACACGCTGACATGTACGATTTATCACTAGGAAAGTATAATTGTGTTTTAACTTTAGGCTCTTTGTGAGGAGTGTCAGGAAAACCATCGAGATCACCAGTGGAATTACTACTTCCTGTCCCTGTAGTAAAAGAAACCTGCAATTACTCTGTTAAAAAAGAAACTGGAGTTTTCTGGTATGTTGTTTATAGCAACTTGGCTATGAGGGTTTTATAGGTTCACATAAGTAGCTTCATTTAAATAAGAGTCTGTCAGTAGCTGGGTTATTCTCTGTGTAGGGAAATGTTGATAATAATTGAATTTATGTGGTTAGCAGGATTCAGAAAAGCAGGTCTATGCAGTACTGTTAACACTTATAGTTCACACAGTGCTTTGCTGTCACAGTTGGTAATTTAAAGTACTGATTAAATTCCCACAAAAGGAGCAAAAGAAAAAAAAAAGTCCTGGAAGCTTTTAGCACAGAGTCAGGTAGGGCAGAAAGTGACACGTTTGATTTCAGCACTTTCTCTAAAATGCTGATTAAGAGAGAAAAGCCAAAAGTGCAGAAAGCCATTTGTTTCTGTCAGACGGCTCCTTTGCATTAAAAAAGTATTGAGATTTATTTCAGTGAGGCTGCACTTCTTTATGCCTCCCCCCTCGCACGGCTCCATCTCCGCACCTGTCAACAATTTTTCAGCTCATTTCATTCTCCCCGTCTTCAGTCTTCTGCTCGCTGCGCTCTGTTTAATCTTTTTCTCATTTGTTTAGAACTCTTTGCTTTAGACTTCATGTGCTTTGGATCAGAACTTAAAAATAATGCAGTGTTTTTGGCACCAAATCAAACTCAACCACAGCGAAACCATTTCTCTAACTCGTGCGCAAAACTGCAGACGAGTTGGTCGTCTTGTTTGAATTCTGTGTGTGTGCTGAGGGAACGTCCTCCAGTCCAAGCTGTATAATTTGTCTGTGTCATGGAGGCTGGGATCTGTTTTCTTTTTTCTCCTAAGAGGAAGACTGTTGAGACACGAGCGCTGCTTGATATGGCTTCTCCTTCTCTCTTTCTGCCCAGAATGAAGTATATATGGACTGGCCACATGTGTGCGGTCGCAGCCTACGGTGTCTGTGGGACCGAGCTGTGGACTGTGCTTCTCAGCGCTCTCCGATGCAACACGAAACTTCTGGTACGAGCTCACATTTTCACTTCTGGCTCCAAATAGTGCTGCAGGGAGGATGGGTGGTAGGATCTTTGTTTACGATAATCTCCAAAAATTCCACTACTTTATGTCCTCTGAAGCATAAATACAGTCATCAAAGCTAGAATTCAAATATTAAAAAACCTAATCTGCAATTGCAGAACAAAATGTGCTTCACCATCCAGGCTAGTCAGGGTTGAGTAATCTCAGATCTTGTTCCATTTAGATCGGAGAAATTATTCATTTGTGAACTAAAGACAACATAAAATATAAAAAGGATAACTATATTTATCCCAAATGTTGGGAAATTCCAGCGTTACAGTGACTAAAACTGTAAATGCACTTTGCAATTAAATGGCCCGATTTTGCTTGCCGCTGAGTTGAGGAAGAGGTGAATTTCTACCAATCAGATCGTGTTTATTCAAATGCTCCACTGTTGCCACTGACCAATTAAAACACATTATGCTAATGTCCCATGGGAGCGAGGTATTTGCTTGCGCATGAGGAGATATTGTGTGTGGATACAGTTGCTAACAGGCTCTTCAGGCTCGTCTTGTGAGCGGCTGCCAAACATCCAGGATCTGACCAGCTCGTTCTTCCCAAATCGAACACATTCACTGCATTTACTGCACTGATCAGTAGCTTTTCTCTCGTCTGTGTCACATTAAGAGTGATTGCAGTCCCACGTTGATCCCACGGTGCCGTTTAGGTGTCGCTACCTGTAAATGTGACTTCCAATGGTTGCTGATGTGGCTCAGAGTCTGTTAGATGTTTAACTGGTTGCTAACCTGTTTGATGTAGTAACTTTACATACACACTGCGTGGCTGATGACATGTTCTTGACCTGCTAGATGAAAGTGCACATGCTCTGAGCGCTACGTTATATCGCGCTTCCACAGATGAGTAAAGAGCTGTTTTAGCTATTACCCAGTGCCAAAGGTCGTCTGTAACCACAGTGCTGTGCTGCTGGCCACTGGATAAGCACACCAGAGCACAGCCAGTTCAAATTCTCTTCATCAGAGTAGTTTCGAGCAAGCAGGGGAAAAAAAGACGACGGATTAGATCGTTTCTGGCCGGGGGATTGGACTGAACAGCTTTCCAGTCACTGAGCGACTTCTAACTGTCGTTTAAGAAAAATTTGAAGTGTGTACTTTGTTCTCAAACATGTCTCTGAACGTACTGAGGTTTGATTCCCAGTTCTAGTAACACTGCACATTATGCCTGTCACCACCCTCCAGTGTGACTGACATTGATCTCGTTTAAAGCTCACTGCGAGGCGCTCTTGAAAGATTTTTCTATCTTTTATGATTTCCTGTATTGATGTGACGGTGAACCATTATGCTGCTGAATCCACAGCCTGCACTCTGAGCGTGTGCCGGCATTGCCAGTGAGGCCACTAGGTGTCAGTGTGGTCACAACAGGACGGCAGCAGGAATCAGATAAACGATGGTCGGGAACAAAGCTGCTCTATCTGTCTGTTATCTCACTCCGTGCTCATTCTTGGTATATCTCTGTGTGGCTCTTTACTTTCCTCTGCTTCTGATACAATTATTTTCCTTCATTTCATTAAAGTTGTTTTCTTTCTGTCATTTTGCAGTTGAGGCTTGTCAGATATGTCGTTCCTGTTGTGATGATCGGTTTCCTGTATTACAAGGTAGGCCATTTTCTTGGTGGTTTGTGCTCATACCTTTTATTGGAGTTTTACTTCTGGAACCACATGGAACGATCTGAGGGAAAGAAAATGGGCTAAATGGAAGTTACGGAAGAAAATGATGAAAAGCAATTGGAGCCTAACAGGATACTAAAACGATTGCTTCCCCTTTATTTATTTTACTGTTGGAGGAATCTAAATAGCTGTCGTATTCCCTGTTATGTTCAGTGAAGCAATAAGATGTTATCAAAGATATATCAGTGGGTTTGATACTCTGCTTATGGCTTCATAAACCGAATTTTCCATCACTTGTCTTTGTCTTTTTTCCCTTTAGTTCTGGCCTAAGCTGATGGAGGAGTTATCAGAACTGAGGGAGTTTTATGATCCAGACACCGTGGAGCTCATGACCTGGATTAGGTAGGCGCATACACCGGCGTTCACAAATCCAGAGCGCACATCATATTGAAGCAAATTTGATTCGCTTGTTCCTGCAGATCGAGTTTCACCGTGCCTCGTGTCCTTGATTAGTCCGCGTGTGAGCGTGTCCGTGTGCGTGCATGCGTGTGTCTCGGCGCTTGTTTGTCGGAGAGTCTGTCTGATGAGTGATGAGAGCTGATGGATATCCATGAATAAGACATGGGAGTGCTGGAAAGGACCCAGCTGTTGGCAGAGCTCTAACCCACCTCAGGGTCTCTGTTGCTGGGCTTCCGATCAAGAGCATCACCCTGATGGGATCAGAGATGGAGCTGTGATTTGGAAATGCTCCGAACTGTCGCTGATGCTGCTGTGTGTTTGCACATCTGTGCGCGCCTGTCATTTTCTGGTCGTCATGTTGGATGCACAGCGCTGGATTGGCCGCCCGTAGTGCATATCCTACATCTGTGCAACTATAACATCTGGCCAAAGACACAACTCTCAGCTCTCTGCTTAGTGCCTGTTAAATTTCTCATTTATGTTCCACTTACACCAGCACAGACAAGTTGGTTTAACTGGGATTGTTGGCAAGGTCAGTAGTTATCAGCTGGGTTTGCAGCTCTCTCGCAGACCTGAGGCTGAACGCTGGTCAGACGCTGCGCAGTGCTGCTGGACTCGTTAGGCATTCAAATTAAGAAGCGAGAGATAATGAAACATTACGGCTGAGTGTCAGGAATGAAGTGGGATGCAGTAGTGGTGCAAACTGAAGCTGATCGTGTGCTTGGTCATTAAGATTTTCATCCTTATCGCTGATATTGTAACATAACAAGAACGATATGCTAACTTATGTATTTTAAATCTCCGTTCTAGAATAAATTAGAAAAAGTGACTTATGGTTTTTCCAGAGGGGCTGCTAATAGAAATATTATGACACCAAAGCACCTTTTTCCTAAAACTTGAGTGTTTTCTTTTGTTCGTCACGTCAGGGCTGTGGGTGTGTTTGTAGGCATGCTGAAGGAAAACTGCAAGAACCACATTTACAGCTGTTTTTAAGCCTTCGGTTTTCTGTAATTTTGCCTTCCTGTCGGCCATTGTGAGAGAGCGCAGGGCTTAGTCAGTATTCCCACTTTACATTTTTGCATTTTACATTTTTTTTACAACACTTCCACACATCTGCTGCTCTAAGCAGTCCAATTAAAAGTGTTAATGTCTTTGAATTCTGTTCATTCTTTTATGTTATGTGCAGGTATATTGGTAGTCTTGTATGGATTCACAGTTGAGTTTGCACGATTTGCAGACTGTGTTCCTCCGTTTAAGTTAACAGCGTCTTTAAAGGTCGTTAATTTAGGATTAACCAGCTCTTGGTTAGCTAGAGCTGATTTGTTGTTAGCTAGTCGATTTGATTTGCTGAGAATACGAGTTTGTGGAGGGAAAAGGCAAGTTACAGGACACATTGTCTGCACGATTGTGATCTCTTTTGGCAGAGAGAAGGGGAACTTGACACTTTTTGTGTTTTTACATTCCTGCTGTCACCAGTGGCCACAAACTAGCCTCCAAAGAGTTTTTGGGTCACCCTGATAGTAGCCCTGCTCCTCCATATCGAAACGCAAGACTCCTCGCTGAGGTGTTTCAGCTTTTCTAACTGGAAGGAGACCTCAAGGCAGCTCCATGACACACTACAGACACTTCAGCTGCTTAGGGAATGCCTCATAGAAGAGCTAGAGGCCTGGAAGTCTGGGAATCTCTGCTTGGGCTTCTGCCACTCAGCGAGAGTAATAAAACATGGATGGAGATGATTAAATAGTTTCACCTAAGACCAATAGTGTACATTTTATTGTCCTGCTTGGGCTACTACTGAAAATTTAAACCCAAACTGTTTCTCTTTTGACTTCAACATGGAAATACACACGATAAATCTGCTTTTAACTGTTTTGTTTTTCGCAGGGGAACGGTCTCAGACCCCCTCACACAAAACTTGGATGCTGCAAAATCTTCTTTACAAGCTCTGTGAGGAAAAATGATAGTTTTTGTCCACTCAGATAATCCCGTTGCCATCCAAACACGCCAGCCTATCCTCAATACATTAAAACCAGTTTAGAATGACTTAACATAGGTTTTCCCTGTAGTTCACTTATAGACTCAGTGAATGATAATTTAAGGCTTCTTATTTCCATCCTATCATCTTCAGCGCGATGACACCGAGTGGACCAGATGTGATTTCTAAGAAATGGACAATTTTGGTATAATCCTATTAAACACTTAGTGGAATGGCACAGGGAGAACGAGAGAGATATGGATAGTGAGACAGCAGAGGAGAGGTTTGGATTTTGAATGTATTTGTGTGTGTGACATGGGTTCCCTTCCCTCCGGAGCTAATCCCATTAGGCGGTGAGGATTAGGGGCTGCCTAGAGTTACCTTGGTTGGGGCTGAGAGCAGGGCGGAGTGCTAAGCTTCTTGCTGCGCTAATTACATTCCAGATGAAAGTGTTAAAATGGGGAAGGGAGGTTCATGTTACGCTGTATTCTCTAGGTGACTGAGGCCGAGGCTATTTCGTTTTATATGCAAGAAGCAGATATTCAGACTGCGGCACAGTAAAGGGTAGGACGAGCGTACGTGCAGCGTACGGAGGAAAGTATATTTCGTGAACAGCTTGCGTGCGTGCGTAAGCTATCGCAGATTCGTTGTGATGATTGTAGCTGCGTTTGTTTGACTTTGGTTGATCTAAAATGAAGAGTTTGTCAAAGGATACAAGGTCTGAGAAAGCCTTTATCTTTACAATCTCTCGAGCCAGAATTAGGATTAGATTAGGGAAAGGATAAAGATGTTTGTTTGATAACGATGGCTTCAGAGATGAGATTAGGATTATTAGATCAGAGATAAGAGGGCCCTCGTCAGGGCTAATGACGCATGCTTGAGGCCCTCATTAGTATAGAAGTGTGTGAGTTAAGACAGGCTGATGAGGAGATTATCATAATTCCCAAGACTCTCTTTCATGACCCGTGACTTTATGAGTTTGAAGAACTAAGGCGCAGCCATAATTCACAAGTTTGCACTTGATAACAGAGTTGGCTCCACAGCTCCGCTGTAGGCTGATACTGTGTTCTAAATGGGCAGTCGATAAATCAATAGCACTGCCTGGATGTTCAACTGCCTCCAACTTTGAGTTATAGTTGAGAGTGAGCAGTTTTTAAAGTCACAAACATCACCTCCATCTAGCCGGTGTGCTCTCTCTCCGCTTCCTCCTGAATCCGGTGCAACTTTGCTTTTCTCAGATTCATGTTTCCACGCTGGTTTTTGCAAAAGCAGTACAGTGTCAGTCAAAGGAGGTTACTGAAAAAATGAAGGGAAAATTCGAGGTAGTTTTGCTGCTCTGCATGAAGTATTCAAGGCAGTGCAAATGTTAACGTGCAGCAGAGAGAGGAGCAGCGGAAAGCCAGACATGTTTAATACAGCTGATTCTAGGCCCCTCAGTCCATTCTCACTGCTGTCACTGCACCGTCGCTCCAACAGGGAACAAAGTTCACCTCGCATTTCGCAGCACAGATGAGTCAGAAGTGGGATCTATTACATTTTGAATGAGGTTATTTGTTGGACTTGGATTTTGATGTCAGTGTCACGACTCTGATTTAGTGATTTCTATATTTTTGCGTCATACAATTTCCCTCCCTCTTATTTTTCTCCTGACACACACCGCTCACCGTGCATATTCCACCGCATAGAGAGGCCAAGTGATAATGCCAGCCTCCTGTGAATCGGCTTCTGGATTGTGGTGGATTGGTGTTTTGATCCCCAGCTGCTCTGCATGCTGGGGATCACCACCAGTAGCAGCTTTGCATTGCAGCTCTGTGTGTGCACGTGTGTGTGTGTGCGCATGTGAATGACTGAATAAGAAATGCATTTTAAAGAGCTGTGTAGAACAGCTAAGGTTAAAAGTGCAGACAAATTGCATTTTAACTTCAGATCACACAGCAAATCATTGATTTCCATATTTTACTTCCTGAATGTCCGCTCTCAGTACATCCAGAAATTTCCTCCTCGGCCTTTCTCTTTTCCTGGCAGCTCCGTCGTCATTATCCTGCTCACAGGACACAGGAGGAGCTCACTGCTCTTTCACATAAACAAATTCAATCTGGCCTCTCTTGCCTGGTCTCTGAGCTGTCCCTCTGATATACTCTCTGCTATTCCTGTCCATCCTTCTCGCTCCTGGCACAAATCTCACGAGCTTCAATTCAAACCATTTACCATTTAATATGCTTTTATTTTGAAAGCTACCTTGCTTTCCCCCCCATCCCCCTCCAGCTCACCCCCGCCCTTCGGGTGTAAGATATACAGGCTGTTTTCGAGAATTATGAAGGCTGCAGTGGAAATTATTAATGAGAGCTTTGACAGCAGTTTTGCTGCAAATTCAGGAGGCTCATCTAGCTACTCAGCATGGAGACCCATTTAGTGAAGGAAAACGACTCCACTGGAAAAGTCAGCATAAACCCTGATGTGTTTATACAGCAAGTCCACACGCTTAAACAGGAAAACACATTGTGTCTCAGTTTCTTCTTAAAGACCATTACAACCACTCCCAAAGTAACCAGTAAGCATGTTTTTATTTGATTTTATTTATTCATATTTGTACATGTGCAATATTAACATCAGTGTTTGCCATTTGATGCACTGTGCCAGAGTTAGCCATAAAAAAAGAAAGATTACAAGTCTTTCAGCAAATATTTTAATAAAGCTGGTGAAAGCGCTGCAGTACCTAATGGTATCAGGCAGGACTTCAACTTCCATTGAGTTCAAGCTTTCGCAGAGAGTGCTGATCGCCCAAAAGCAGAATGACAAAACGCTACAGTACGGTCTTTAGTTGACGATATGCTTGTAGATTGTAAAGATTCTCATGGGCAAAAGCTAATAAAATGAAGCGGCAGTGGAGGAGCTGCCAGACCGTTTAAAATCTTAAACACCAAACATATATTCATTAAAATGTTACAAAACCCATGAAATGATGTCGTCCAGTGTTTTAGTGACCATTTTCCCAGCTTGTTCTGGTCTGAGCTCTCTGGGAATGAGGTTGGTAACTCCCAACAATTGTTTCAGACAAGTCAAAAAATATTAAAGCATACATCACTACGTTATTTTTTTCATGACCGAATGTGAACAGGCATACATTTGATCCCAAATCTGTAAATGGTTGGAAAAGAAAATATTTTTCTTTCACTTTACCATCATTTATTCTTCAGCATAAGTGAAAATAGAAGCTTTTCTCTGCCTCAGAATTCCTCCAATTTTTTTTTATTTAATCTACTTTCATGTCTGAGCAGAGAGAGACGCATTCAGTGAGAACCAAACATTCTGCATGTCAGGAATTTCTACCTACTCAATACAACTGATGCAGCGCAGCGCTGATTCACACTGACGCGTCGGTTAATTAGCTCTGCCAATAAAAACTGACACAACAAAACAAAAATGAAGTGATTATATTACAAAATATTAAAGTCAAACAGAAATGCATATACACACATACATGCACTGATCAGGCATAGAATCACTGACAGGTGGTGAATAACACTGATTATCTCCTCATCATGGCACCTGTTAGTGGGTGGGTGAACATTTTGCCTGATGAATGCATCAGAACATGTCCATCGATCCAATTAATAATCTGTGGAACAAACACGTCTGATCCATGTAGGCCCCCAACTTACAGGATCTGTTGCTAAAATTTGGAGATACCACAAAACACCTTTAAGAGTCTAGTGCAGTCCGCGCCTCGATGGGATGGGCAAAAGGGGATGAATACAATATTAATCAGGAGGGCATAATGCTGGGTCTGATCAGCGTACATGTCTTTGGATTGAGCTTGGTCACACTGGGATCACTGGTTCTGGGTGGGTTTTGCTTGTCATCCCTGTGTCTGCATTGATTATCCCTGGGCACGAGGGTGTACCTCGTCCTCTGCCAGCTGGGATAGACGATTAAGAAAATGGATACATAGATGCACTGCAACAAGATGTTATTCATTGAAGTAGTTTTAATGTTGCTAAGATATCATCTCACTTAAACTCTGGTGGCATGTATCCATCTTTCAAGGTCTTGAGATATTTGTCCCTGAGATTTTTGCCCCGTTTAACACAAATGAGGTGAATGTGAGCCCTGCAGAATAAATTCCAGTCTTAAGAAAACACTTCAGACAATTCAGCTTTGACATCTCTTTCTACAAGTGGTGGAGAATACAGACGAGATGAATAATAATGTGGAGTTTGAGCTACAGAATTTCCTCCTTTTACCCTCACTAAGAGCTGCAGTCTGAATGTAGACTGGCTAATTTGTTTTCATAGGGATGAGGATTATCGCAATAATCCAATGTCAGTCATTTTTATCTTCAGCATTTAGTTAAAACCTGTACAGTCTCACTTATGAACGAAGCATGTTGAAGATGGAGCTGCCAGGATGAAGGAAAAGGGGAAGGTTCATGGATGTGGTGAAGGTGGACATGCAGGGGGTTGATGTGACAGAGGAGGATGCTGGGAGATTGGGGGGGGTCTGCTGTGGCAACCCTTACAGGGGTCATCTGAAGAAGAAGAAGAAGAGTTGCAATTGTTCATCCTGTCCAGACAAAAGCTAAGCTCCTAACTCTGACGGTCCCCAGATAATTCTTGTCCAGTCCTCGTGGGATTCTCTCTCCTTGTTTTGTGGATCTGTGTCATTGTGTTTGTCTAATTAAAACAAATTGCTTGATCCATGCTTAAGAAATATGTGCCACTACTCGTTTGTATATCAGTCTTTCAGCAACAATGTGTGTTTCTGCTCTGTCGGTGTGACTGTATCTTCACTATTCTTTAAATACTCTGCTTCCTCTTACTCTCATTCCCGCTCTTGCTCCCTTAATTGTCTTCCTGTCATCCTCCTCCTTGTCGTGCTTTAAATTGTCTAAATTAGAAGCATTTGGCTTCATCCTTAAATGGGGAAAGTGGTGTCTGTGATCTGTGCTTGTGTGTGTGCGTGTCTTCCTCTGCTTTCTAGCTTATCCAGAGGCAGTTTAGAGACAGAGTCAGAGCGACGTCCCTGATTGAACACTTCTCAATCAGAAGTGAGACCAGCAGAAAATCCATGGCCATCCTGGCATTTATATAAAAACACTTCGAGTCACGTCCTCTGTCTCACTATCACTCATCATCATCATCACTTCCACTCAGTAACTCTTTGTGTGCGGGCGGAGTGTCAGCTGCACTCTCTGCAGGTGGAACATAAGATTTATATAAAAGGCAAGAAAAATTTTTAGGAGTGTTTTGGAAGTTACCAAAGTAATCATCAGAAAAGCAGCTGCTCAGACCCTGCGTGCCCACAGAGGCGCTTTCAGTTCTGCTCAATGCTGAGACCACCGCTGAGGTTCAAAGCTGTGCTGGAAAAAAGTGCGAAGTTACCAAACGCCATGAATTTCCACCAATAATGCAGTGATGCGCAGTCGGTGTGATAAAACAGGCCGTCATCACCTCTTAAAATCTTCATGCAGTGTCGATGTTTGAGCCTACGGTCTTTAAAAATCTGGAGTCTAATCAAAATCATGTCATCAGACATTTGTAATTTAGGGATGTTTAAAAATTATTGTTCAGGTTTATGTCTTTACATTTTCTCTCCTCTTCTGGAAAACTGTAAAAAGAACGAATGCTCAGTGTAACAAAAAGCTGATCCGGTCAGACAAAAGTGGGTTGCGGCTGTGTTGCTGAGCTTTATGTTGAATTTGAATTGTTTGCAAAGAGGTCAAAGAGTGCTTTCAGTCCCTTGTGACTGCGGGTGATAAGTTAATCTGTTCTGAAGGCAAATGATGGCATGACTCTTAAAAAGCCTTTGACAGTTCTCACAAATCTTTATACCAAAATCATAAAAGCACGAGCAGGTGAATTGGTTCAGATATGTTTTTCCAGACAAGGTCGAGAATTAATGTATTAATGTAGTTTTTTTTTGCCCTCTCTTTTTTCATGACAGCAGCAAAACCACAGATATAATTCATAACATTAATAGAACTACTCTCCTGAGGTGCGCCTGCCCATTACTTACTCAGACCTTTTTGTTTTCGTGGTCTTTAGCTCCATCACTACGAATTTCTGAAAGAACTACTTTTAACAACTGGTAAATGTAAAACTGTAGAAAAGTAGCTCGATATCAATAGATTATGTCCAAACCTATTAACATGAAGCTATTTTTGGTCTGACTCAGTTTACAGTTAGGTCATGTGGTGTATGTTAATCCTGATTTTTGATTCATAGTTCGTTGGATTGATTAAATATTCAACTTGAGATTTTAGGGGGCAGGAAACAAACAGGAAGTCAGCCTGTTGTCTCCACCAACTTAAAGCAAACTGACTCTTTAGAAGCCAAATCCTCAGCTAGCTGGTAACTTCTCTCTGGTGCTGGTGGGCAGGAAGAGTATAGCTGAGTGACAGCTCCCTGCTGTGGTGGTAAACAAGGCTGGTAAGAAGAAGCTAAAATGCTTGTCAAGCTGTTAGAAACTGCATTCGAGTGACAATCGAGATCATTATCTTCTTAATGGTGCTCTAGAATTTGAGCAACAGGTACTAATGAACACGCTCAAATACACGTTTAAGCACACAAAGAGAAAATAGAAGCAAGGCAGGATCTGTGCTTGGCCACAGTAGAGAGTCTCTTTCAGCCAAGAACATCATTATTTCATTTTTATAATGTCAAAGGGTTCCTGGCTGTTCCTTTCTGCCATTTACATAAAAGAATATAAACATCAAATTAAATGTAATCAACATGGAAGGAAAGAAAATGTTGGCTTAAAGGCAGCAAAGAAGCAAAATGGACAGAAAGGACAACGACGCGTTCCTGCTGAAGGTCAGGAGGCCAAAGCATCAACCCACACGTCCACCTTGGAACATGTTTGAATACCCTCCACTCCGCTCCGCCTACGAGACTCATGCATATGTGCACATCCACATGAGAAACAGTCAGCCGGTCATTACGGTGCTACACGTGTACAGTATATACTGTACAGAGAGCTTGCAGTGCGCACAGCGTTCTCAGCATTCTTCAGTTTTCTTTGGTGAATTCATTTCAGGAAAAGTTAAAGTCACAAATGTTGATGTTCTTTAGTCTTAAACATTTAATTGAAAGAACAAAAAAAGTAACCTTCAATCTGCACTTACTAAACATTAATGACGAGTTTTCTGCTGATCAGTTAAGTCAGAAACTGACATCTCTGATCTTTGAAATGCACATATGAAATTTGCACAGATAATGCAGATAATAATTATCTGTTCAATTTGGGAACTTCATACTTTTTACACTATTTAATTCGTCTACTTTTCCTTATGTAAACGAGCAGTAAATTTGTCTCTTGGAACATCTCGAGCTCATATTTAGGACTCTTGCTGTGAGGTGACAGTGCTAACCACTTAACACAGATAATAAGCGCTGAGAGGTTTGTCTTACTTCTTATGGCTGCCATCTGCCTAGTTTACCATAAAAGCCTAATTGGTGAAGTTCCACTGTAGTGGGTGTCGTTCCCTGGTCCTTCCATCTCTGCACTGAAACTTTTAAATGTCTTTCTGAGTGATACATGCACAGCGGTGTTGATCTGTCTGCCACATTAGCACTGCAGTCAATTTGATGTTTATCTGGAGAATTATTAATGCAACCAGGATGTACCTGACCACAGTTTGCAGGGGCACAGCAAAAGATTTGAATACACACACATTTTCATGCACGCACACAACAAACTAAGTTGTATTAACACGTTAACATGCCACAGCTTTACAAAGCTCGTCCTTGGCGATGTAGAGTTTTCCGTAGCACTGTAACTGCACATCATTTGGCATCTTTTTCTAATTTAATTCATCCGTCTCTGAAAGAAACTTTTAAATGCCATCAGTAGTATGTTCCAATTATTGCAGCAGCTCAAAAGGCAAAAACCTGTGCAGTGAATAACAACAGTAGACCATAAAATAAAGTAAAATTCAATCAAACTTTTCTGATGACTCGATGTTTGTGTGGATAGCCTAAAAACTTTTTCCATCTCTCTGTTGCTTTAACTTCTAAACATATACTGTATTATATTAGCCTAGTCATGCAATATACTATGAAAATGTTTAGAAAGGTGACTGATTTGTCTGTCTCGTTTCTCTGTTTGTCCACAGCACAAAGACACCCAAACAGGCAGTATTTGCTGGAAGCATGCAGCTCCTGGCGGGTATCAAGCTGTGCACAGGCAGAGTTCTCACCAACCACCCCCATTATGAAGATAAAGACCTGCGGGAGCGGACCAGACAGGTACTGTAGGCTGCAATAAAACGAAACTGCCAGAGGGGCTGCAAGATAACACGAACACAATAAATGGAAAACCTGAAGTAAATTGATGGTAATTACAGTGTCAGCTTCATAACACCGAGTCAGGTGGATTTGAATGCCAATTAGCTGCTTGGATTCGCTTTAAGAATAATCACAGCTGTAATATTTGTGTTTTGAAAGAGGTGTGAGATCTGACAAAGCTTTACGAGCCAGTGATATCTTTTAAAGCGGAATTCAGTTCACTTCAGTGGATATTCATCAGTTCACAACGGCAATTTTCTCAAAATGTCTTGTGTTGTAAAGATTCTACCTGGAGTCTTTGTTTTTATTCATTTTCACAATTAAACAGAATGGTCGAGAAAAAGAAAAACCCCACTTCTTCCACCTCACGCGATCAAGTCTGTTTCAGAGGCTAAATAACGGTGCGATTTCTCCCACCTTTTCTCTCCCACTTTTGTTTTGAAGTCTTATGCATATGTCAGCTCTTCCCAGTGTGTAGATTGTTAACACTTGTAATAACCAAGTTATTGTGTGGCGATGCTTCTAGAGCCAACGCTTAGTCATGGCTTTTTTGTTCGCTGCCAGTAGGACCTTTAAAAGATATTTGTCTGTGTGATGTAATTCATCTGGAAAGGGTCCAGGGTAAAGACATGTAAAGTTAGAAAATGCAGAAATGTGACCGTGATCTGCCGTCTTTTCTCCATCTTCTCTCCAGCACACCGGTTGAGTTCCAGTTAATTTAGATTTCAGTTTAAGAGTAACAAAGAAGTCCCTCCACGTCCAGTTATTACTTGTTACTTAGGTATCACAAAGGTATCACATGCTCTGTGTTATCCTTGTTCAAAGAAATGATAGTTGTTTTGTTTTTTAACCTTTGGGTCTTTCTGGAATTATATACATCAATAACTATCTGAATATTATCTGACAGTTCTTGTTCTTACAAATATAATCACAGATTTGTAAGTATCTGTGAAAGTCCCGCTCATATAGCTGAGTTTGTGTGTTAGTGCTGTTACTGTGTGGCTTCCCAGAGACATGGGTCACGTTAGTACACAAACGCTGTTTGTGCGAAACTGGTGAAATATTCACATCTCGCCCAATGTCAACGCACCTCGACCCTGAAATGGATACACAGTTAAGGAAATGGATGAGTGACAACTTTGGGTCATCTGTAATGGAATGTATAATAATAATGTATACTTTATTAATCCCTGTAGGGAAATTACTCTGCATTTAACCCGTTCACTCAGTGAAGCAGTGGACAGCCACCAATCAGTCGCTTGGGGAGCAGTGTGTACGGACAGTACCTTGCTCAGGGGTACCTCAGGATAGCCGTTCAGTGGATTCAAACCCCCGACCTTCCAATCAAGGGGTGACCACTCTACCTGCTGAGCTATCCCTACCCTTGTTCATTGAAATGGTGCACTAGGCTCATTGTGGGTAGGTAAGGGGAAAAAACGAGCAGTTGAAACTCAAGTTTAAAATTTATATGTACAATTAGAAAAACAGTTTTTTGTTTCTGTCATGGAACATAATACAAGGCTCTAGAGTGCGACCAATGTGGTCGCAAATACGACCAAATTTTTCAGTGGTGCGACTAAAAATAAAAATAATTTGGTTGCACCTGTGCGACCAACTGTTCGGGTAGCGAAAAAAAAAAAAAAAATCTGCAGCCTTCCCTGTGGTCAACAACAGACACACATTTTGCCCCTATCGTGGACTAAACCAATCAGAGATAGTAAGGGGCGGGACCTCTATGATTGGCCGTGGTCCAGTTGAAAGTGCAGGTGGAAGTGGGAGGTGAGTAGCTTGAATAAAGCGATATCAATTCATTAAATCCTGAATCGACTTTTAAATATAACTTTGTTTTGCCAGAAACGCCAGATTCTCAGATTAAAGCTCACAAAACCATTTCAAAAACAACCAAACAGCAAATGAGAGCAGGTACACGGACTCCACACAAAGACGTAAACACAGACCCGATGCATCAGAATCAGCTTTGTCTTTCTCGGCTTTCTCACCCGACGGCCCGTAGACGGACACGCTGTCGGAGCTTAGCGGTTCTGATGCGTCCGGTCTGTGTTTACGTCTTTTTGCACTGATTCTGAGCTGCAGGTTTTGTCTCTCCAACCAAAATTCACCGAGCCAGCAGCAAAAGAAGCAGCAAACTGCGCTTCACATTTGATCAATGTCGTCATGAACTTTGCTGTTTTGCTTCCACGACTATTAAAATCACACTTCATGCACAGCTAGCTCTCTCTCTCTCTCTCTGTACTTCAAGAACAGTTTCCGTCTCCAATCTCTGTTTTCTGTATTATTCATTCGCTTATTACCCACCAGTCTACCGCTGTTTACAGCGCTGTGGCTGCTGTCTTTTTCTTTTTCTTTTTTTCACTTAAATGACTTCGGACAAGAAAGCCTGTTTTTTCTGTTGTTCAATACTGAAGAAATTTAAACTTTATATGCAGAACAATATTTTTAAGGTTATCTGCTATAAAAAGCCAGACCAGGAAAATCTCCTTCATGTTTTTCTGTGTTTTATTCTCAGTTACTTTCACACAAAGGCATCTGCTGTGATGTTCACAATTCTGATGAAGTCAGTACTGATAAATGATCAGAATTATAATATTTCTGACTGTCTGAGGCCAAGTTGAATCGAATCGGGACTTTGAAAACCGGAATCGAATGGATTATAGAAATCAGTGATGATACCCAGCCCTAGTGAGCCGCCTAGGCACGACAGACGTGGATGTAGCTGTAATAGGAAAAGAACTATTGCTAACTTTTCTGTTAAGGCCTGATCCTTCTGAAATTCATAGCCAGTGCTCTGACACGGTGTCATCAATATTTGAATGCTGAAAAAGCACAGTGTATCCAGAAAAACACATTATATTATGTAAATTATTATAAAATTTGTGTGCGCCTAACTTTTTAAAGTTAGGCATACCGGTACGCCCATGGCAAAAAGTTAGTCTAGAGCCCTGTAATAGCTTTGTGTTGAGGGTAGGGCTGTGCGATATGACCGAAATCTCATATCCCGATATAAGAATTCTATCATCACGATAACGATATAAATCACAAAAATGTAAAAACAGGCGCTTGTCCGTCTGTAGTGTGGTTATATAAAATATAAGAGAAAGAGAGAACTTTAAGAAATGAATATAGCCACTACAGTGACCATCAAAACAATGAAAAAATATTGCCGTAAACAGCTTATTTTGCGACACCGCAAAACAAACGATAGCGTAAAATGAAACGATAGACGTTTTTATATCGTCATCCGATATATATGGTTATATCGAACAGCCCTAGTTGCTGGGTAGAACCAACCTGCTCACACTCAGATGCTGGACTGCTTTCACATCAGTCAGGAAGGGCTGCTGTGCAGATGCATCTATTGCTTTGTAGTTCTCAGTGCACAAATGCTCAACTAACCCCAGTCAGTGTGGATTCCTTTTTTTCTTTGCTTCTTGTAAACGTGCGAAGTGAAACAATTTAATTCTATAATGAAAACCCCCTAAAACCCATTACCCCTCCAGACCCCCCCCCCCCTCTATTTTTTTTCTAGCATTTTTTTTGTCCCTCACTTTTTTGGGGGGTCCAAAATGGCATTAATACACCAATTGCGTGAATGTGTGCGTGAATGGGTGGATGACTGGATATGTAAAGCGCTTTGGGGTCCTTAGGGACTAGTAAGGCGCTATATAAATACAGGCCATTTACCATTTAAAGTTATTTTCAAACACTAGAAAAAATATTGAAAACCTCATTGTGTGCAACCTTCCTTATCTGCTTTTAAATCACGTCTTAAAACACGTCTATTTACCTTTCAGCACAGCAGGACTGCCTCTTAATATGCTTGTTATTAATTGTATTTAATTTTAAGATATTCTAATGTAATTTAAGCTGTTTTCTCTTTACTTTGTATTTGTAGCACTTTGGCCAACATTGTAAAGTGCGTTATAAATAAAGATGCTATGCTATATATTTTTCAGTTTTGGTAATTTGCATTTTGAATTATGTTCTTTAAAAATCCAAAAAATGAACAGTGAAACTGGAAATGAAGTGAACTGAGATATTTTTGTGTTACCAGCCACAGTCCACAGTTAGACTAAAGCCACAGTAACTGAGTGCGAGTGTAGCTGCACACCATTTATTGCATTTTCTTTGTTTTGATTCAATTTTATTTAAGTAATATTTAACCTTTATACATTATTTTGGTGCCGCAGTCAGTGTCAGAATTTTCAGGCTATTTCCAGATCTCGTGGTTGCGTTTTTCCCGCCCTCCTCTACACAGTGAAATCTGTTTTGTACAACATCCCCACCCATCCATCTCACTCAGCTCTGTGCTAATGTCTTGCGTGAGAGACCAGGGAATTGTCTGTAGATGGGGGCCATTGACCTGCAGTGATTGTCTGAATGAATATGGGATCAGAAGATGCACTGAGTACATTGTGCATCCATTACAGTGGGATGAATGGTAACGTAGGAAAAATGGAGCCTAAAAGTGCTGTGTTCCAGTAAAGGAGAGATGAATGGTGGCGCATGTACTGAGTGCATATTAGTATTGTAATGTATGTGAGGAATGCTGCGGAGGCATTGTTTTCTTTTTCCCTTTTTCCGTGAATGTTTTTTTTCCTGCTGAAATCAGGTTTAAAGCAGCAAAGGCAGCGTTTCACTTTACTTCTGTGTATTATTCATGAATTCTCATTGTATTGTGTTTTCATTAGTATATTTTTCCCTTTGGCCTGTTATTACATGCCCTGCCAATGCACTTAAATAACTGGTTGTCACTCCCATATTGACTGAATTCAGACAGTGAAATAGAAAACATGACAAATATCACTTTTTCCCAAACATGCTGCAAACCACATGCAGCTAATGACCAAACACAATGGAGAATTACCTTTATTATGACTTTTTTTTTCTGCTTCTGCATGCGGTGTGTCTTCTTTGCAATGAGCGGAAAGTAATGTGTGGGTCATTTCTCGGGTAGCTGAGCCTGTGATTTGCCTCCCAGCGGGAAGTCAGCCATGCTGAGCCGCTGGCGAGGCTCAAGCCTAGTATGGAGCTCATTAATGGACCACGACACTGGTTCAGGCCTACTGGGCTTTATCTGTGTCCAGCTATCTTTATGAGGACCAGGCTGAGTTTTAGACCACTGGAGTGAGTATATTTTGGAAGAGTGAAGACATTTTGGTCCTTATCAAAAGGCTGTTTTAGGGTTAAGACTCTGTTTTAGGATTAGAGTTTGTTTAGGTTTAGGTAAGGTGTTAGAAGTGAATGTCCTCATGAAGACAGCTGTGCAAACGTGGCTCTGTTTTCTTTGTTATTATGGAAGAAAACTGCATAAATGTCTTTTAAAACATGGTCCCACTTCTTGTGTAAGATAAATGTCACTGCAACATTATTCATTAATGGACAACAAGTATAGATATTCCCATCACCTGCTGTAGTCCGTTCTATATTAATTTGCATACCTATAGTATTGTGCAAAAGTCTTGAGCCACCCCTCAAGTCTTTGTATTTTACTAGAAAAATGGGATAAAGAGTTTTATAGTGATTTATCGTAACATGGCAAAATACTGGAAACAGTATATAAAGCAAAACAGAGTTTATGCAATACTAACGACCACCTTTACCTTTAAGACAGACAAACTCTCTTAGGCGAGCTCTCTTGTAATTCCTTTAAGTACTCTTCAGAAATAGTAGACATGGACATCCAGAGCTTTTCTTTGGATGTTTCTGCCCTTTTTCCCGTTCTCGGTCAAGAGGATCCCACAGTGCTTCGGTGATGTTGAGGAGGTCAGTCCATGACTGATGATGTTTATCTGTGTGTTTTCTGTCCGGATATGCTTTTGCTGAATTGGCAGCTGAAAATGAAGCCTTTGCCTTGCATGCTTGCTTTCAGTTTCAGCAATCTGATGGTCCTTCTCTGTGTTCATAAGTTTGACAAGATGCACAACATCACTGACTAAAATCCAGAACCTGTAGACACTCACTGTGGTGTCTCTTTCCTCAGATGCTGTTCATCTGTTGTAGATAGTCTTTTAGGTCTGCCACGTCTTCTTTTGTCCTCTTAATTGGGAATTTTTGGGAATCACCTTTTTTGTACAAAAAAAACTGTACAGAGTGTATTCTTTAACAAATCTGAGCTGATGGGGCGATACTGATTTTGACTTAGTTCTCACACAAAAACATTTTTAGGAAAAGCAAGTTTCAGTCTCTTTTTCCAGACATGTCAGTGGAAATAAAAAGCAATAAAATCTATTATGTGGTTGCTGCAGGATAAAGAACGAGCTAATGAGATTTGAGGGGGTCCTTTTATATAGCCATAGTTTTTCTTTCTTTACAGCACACAATGGTAGGTAGTCCACTAATGAGAAGGTCAGTGGTTTGATCTCCAGCATCCTCAGCCTGCATGTTCAAGTAACCACGGGCAACATCCTAAACTATGTGATGGATGTAGTTTGGAGAGTAAAGTACGGTGGCCCTGAGAGGCCAAACGGACTGCAACTTCAGAAAACAGCATTTTTTTCTTTTTGCAGCATTTTTCTTTTTGCAAGTGTTTTCTGAAGTTGCAGTCCGTTTGGCCTCTCAGGGCCACCGTAGTAAAGCACTTTAAGCGGTCAATAAGGACAGAAGAGGCTTTCTATAAGTGCGGTTCGTTTACGGATTACTTCTGAATTCATGCAATACATCATCAATAAAGAGCGAGCAGGTGCCACAGCCAGCAGCACACCACCAACCATGACATGACCTCCATGTTTCACAGATATACTGATGGGATTTCCATGTGTACTCACTGCTTTTCATACACACTTTGGGGTTTCCTTTACCTTTGTAAACTTTTTTGTTTAATTTGTCTTTGAAGTTACTCTTAATAGCAAATTCCAGTCTGAGGCTACGTCCACACGTACCCGGGTATTTTTGAAAACGCAGGTTTTTCTATGCGTTTGCACCTTTCGTCCACACGTAAACGGCGTTTTTGGTCACTGAAAACGGAGATTTTTAAAAACTCCGGCCAGGGTGGATATTTTTGAAAACTCAGTTTTTGCATTTACGTGTGGACGAGAAAAACGCAGAAAATGCAGCGTCAAAGGTGTGCGCCTTTTTTGACGTCACACTGTGCGCCACGTTATTGTTTCGGTGAAATGAATTTCTACAATACTGTTAATTCTACTCTCTGCAGTGTTTAAATGCTTACATATACACACAGTTACTGTCCCTCCACACATACGACTCGGTTCTGCTTCTATGCCCCAGCTTTGTTTACTTTTTCCCACTGAGGCTTCTAGACTTCTGATTGGCCAACATTTCTGTGCGGTTAGGAATCTAGCGCCACCTGTTGCTTTGGCATGTTCATAGCAGCATTTTCCTTCATTTCTGCCTTTATGTGTGGACGGGATTATTTTTTAAAACGAAAACGTAAAATCTCCGTTTTTAAAAATACCCGTGTACGTGTGGACGTAGTGTTTCCTTTTATACAATCTACATATAACCTCAAGCTGCTCGGGAACTTCCTATGATGCTTCGAGAACTTTGTCATCCCCATGTGTTGCTATCCTGTATATTTGTCTACCCTCTCCTCAACTTCCTCCCCACAAATGCTTACTGCTAAGGGATCATCTTACTGTTGGGGTTCTCTTTTCTAATATTCTGGGGTCTTAAAGATTTACAGCACTCAGAGAAAGCCGCTGTGAACTGGTGCTATAGCCATAAAACAGAATTGAAATTTCATCATTTGACAGAAATTGGTTTATTTTCCTCTTTTATGACCATCTGGTTGGAAAATTGTATTACATCTAAGTAAATTAAACCTCAATTAGGAAAACTTGATTTTATTATAACCCTTTTGTTAAACCATTTTAAAGTCAAACATGTCTTTTTTTTCTTCAGAGAAATCCACACTGCTGTAGTCGATTATATCCTTTTGTCGTGTTGTTACAATAGCTTCGTTTTTGCTCACACATGAGCTGCTTTTCAGTCATAATCAGTTCTGTGGTCTTTGCATCGTGTTCGCCTTCTGGCTCCTATTGCAATCTCAACAGATAATAGTGCACAATTCAGTTCACTTTATGTGCAGCAATTCATAACTGACTTCATGTCAGTGCACTTTAAATCATGAGGGCAGCCCCGGACAATAGTAGGGCTCAATCAGCAGAACAGAGCCGTTTCAAACATTAAAATGCATTCGAAGACCAATAAAGGAAGGTTGATTGCTTCTTTATTTTAATTTATTTTACACTTCTGATAAAATTCTGCGACTTAGATACTTCAAGAATCTTTTGGCACCCACTAAGAGGTTTTAGGACTGCAGTTGTTGATCATAAGGGTTCCATCCTCATTACTTTCTTACATACATCTTGATACACAGAAAAGCTCTCGTGCAGTCAACGTAAAAAGTTGCCACGACTCCACTTAGTCAAGCAAAATGGTCGACGCCATTTTTGACACCACAGGGGAAAACGACAAAAAAATGAAGAGGCATCTCTTCTTTAAAAACTGGAGATGAGACCAGTATTGGTCTATATTCAGCTACAGCCCTGATTATTTCCTGAGTGTCTGGTGACTTGGCATCATGTTTTCATAGCTGATCAAATGGAGCTTGTAGGGTTGGCATCAGCGGACTTTCACTCAGCACCAATCTGTGAGTTCAAGAGAAACGATTAACGTTTTCTTCTGTTAACACTGCCCTCTGGCAAGACATTGGTTTGATATCGACCCCCTCCCCGTCTGAACTGTCCAGACTGCGTTAGCTTGGTAGGTTGCAGGTGTTTGCAGGCTACAGCTACGTGAAAGACTCCTTGAATTCGTTTGTGGTTCAGACAGAGGAAGAAAAGTCAAGAAAAAATCAGCAGCTATTTAGATTCAGTTTTGTTAGTTGACTTCTTTATTTACTCGAGCGGAATACACATTTTTGTTTATCAAATGCTCGAATATAAAATGCTTACTGACACTCTGCCTGCAAAACCTGCTGGGGTTTTACAATAATGCTGCCAGGACTTTGTCCGCCAGGCCGTGCAGTGCTTTACTTCATCTCAGTGACACAGTGTGGTTCAGTGAATTGTTCTAAGCTGGTTATTTACAGCAGTTGACATATATATATATTTTTAAAATACACTGAGAGCTGGATCAGTTAAATATTGATTTGGAGCTTTTCATGAGATCATCTCGAGAGGATAAACTGTGACAATGATACTACGCTGTAGTACTTTTAGAGTCATCCCTCACTTAGTATCAGATTCTGACAGTTCTTGACTATTTTTAATATCTAATATTTAGTTGTCACTTTATTTCCATTGTGATTTTCCACCATATTTCATCACCAGCCACAGAAGGGCTCTCCAAATGGCTCCAGTGAACGCTCGTCATTTTTGCATCATCGCCGACAGATTTAGGCTCGTTTGCAAAGGAAGATGCTCATGCTTGTGTCATTGTGGTTAATCACTGAAAGCACAATGTAGTGAGTATATTTGATATTCACCGTTAAGATGATCCAAAAACACCAACAAACAAACTAAAACAGCACTTAGTGGTTATATTAGTGTGATTTCAGTCACAGGTGAGATTCAGTTGGATTGATGCTTTTTTTACAGCTTATTTGAACCTTTCTAAAAGTTGCTGTTTCACTGTGTTTTGCAATAAATCAGCTCTTAGCCAGTTTTTGCAGTATTTATGGGCTGCATAATTTGTCCATTTAAATCTTTTGCCTGCTACAAATAAAAGATGAACCATGAGAGTTTTCCTGGAAGCTGGGATTTATGTTTTCAGCTTTAGTTCTTGTTCCCCTGCGGGTTTTGTTTGAGTCATAATTGTTTTCATTCTATTTTTTTTGTTTTTCAAAGTAAACGTTTCCTAATTGGAATAAACCAAGTTTCATAAAGTGTAATTCAGAAAACAAATGTGTCGGGTAATTGAGTTCCAGGGGAGAAGTTTTCCCCTCCCAGCAATATCAAGTTAATATTGGCTTCCTTTCAGGAAATACTTATATGTGTGTGTGTGTGTGTGTGTGTGTGTGTGTGTGTGAGAACAGGTGTATCAAGTGTACGCTCGCCGCTCCCCAGAGGAAGTATACGATATCCTGAAGGCTATTGGGGCCGACTATGTGGTGTTGGAAAACAGCATCTGCTATGAGCGGAGGCACAGGCGGGGCTGCAGACTGCGGGACCTGCTCGACCTGGCCAACGGACATGTGGGTGGCTTTCATTTAATGTGACTCACTGTGTGTGTGTGTGTGTCAGCATGCGCCGTCCCCTCTGCCGACTCCTGCGACTCGGTGAAAGCTCTCAGCCTCTGCAGACAGATCAATAGTCCCACTTCTTATCTGCGCATCACTGTCTCTCACTCTTTTGCCGCCGCTCACCCCCACTCCCCCAGACTCTTTATTTTGATGTCAGATGCGGCTCACCGGCTATTTGGATTACCAGAAGCGAGGCGAGCTTCGGTCTGACCCAGCATCGTGTAAGACACATGAAACGCAGAGTCGGGGTGTGCTCGCAACGCCGTAAATGTCACGCAGCGTACACAACATCTGACATCTAGACAGCTTTATTGAAGGAATGCTGGATTTACGTCTCTTTCTGTCTGTCCTTCGCTTCCTCTCATACTTTCTTTTATTTAGCTCTTACTTTTTTTTTATCACCTCTGGTCTTTCTGTCTGCCTGCTTTTGTTTTTCCTTCTTTGCATCTTTTCATCTTTTTTTTGCTTTCATTTTTAAGGATGCCTTCCTTTTTTTCCTGCTCAGTGATCCAGTGCTTTCCCTGTAACACCCCGAGTGTTAATGACTATAACAAACTATAAAATGTGATGGTTCTCCTGGAAACTTTAAGTTTTGCCTGTTTGTATCTTTACTGTACACACCAGGCAGCCACCACATTAAAATCTCCCCGTGTGCCATCAAGACATTTCAAACTCACCGGGCCAAAGCCACATGACCTGTGGGGCGTCGTTTACAGCTGGAAAACCTTACTTTGGTTTCCAGCGATATTGATGATCTTACTCCAATGAAAATGCAAAGTGAAATCACCAAATAATTACAAATACCCACTGCAGTGTTTGCATGTGATTATGAACCTAAATATTTATACATATTGCTCAGAAGCT
This sequence comes from Mchenga conophoros, assembly GCF_057382185.1. Lineage (NCBI taxonomy): Eukaryota > Metazoa > Chordata > Actinopteri > Cichliformes > Cichlidae > Mchenga > Mchenga conophoros. The sequence goes on from NC_140526.1 coordinate 4,171,395, forward strand.
AATTTGTACTCTATACACTGTCCCTTAATGCAGCGGTCCCCAACCTTTTTTGTGCCACAGATCAGTTTAATGTCAGACAATATTTTCACAGACCGGCCTTCAAGGCGTCGCTGATAAACACGACAAAAGAAAATGATCCGACCAAGACAAGAACGGTGCTATTTTGTAAATATAATAATTCACTGTGTATTTGTGTAACTTTGTTAGCAGCGTCCTCCTGAAATGCACCAACAGCCTCCTCTCTGGTCGCTATGGTAACGCATAAACGTTCCTTTCAAAATAAGACACGGCTACAAAACAAAGTACATGAAAATATATAGAAAATGAATTCATAACACAAGACCCCGGGAAACAGAGTTAACAATAAAAACCCTGAAAATCGTCAATTTCACACCCGAGCCGGTACCGGTCCATGGCCCGGGGGTTGGGGGCCGCTGCCTTCATACACTGTACAGTTTCACTGTAAGCCTCAAAATAGTTTTCGTAGCTCCACTCTAACATGGCTCAGTGCTTTTCATGTTGTGGCTTATTTAGTGTTTTTAAACGTGACACTTTCAGAATTCAAGTGTGTGAAACCATAAAATATTCATGACTGAATATTTGACAAAAAGTTAATATCCCTTTTCTTTTTTTTCATTAAAAGTTTATCATTCAGAAGCTTTCACAGTCCCACCCACCACCTTTTAAAACTGGAAGTGTTGCATCTCGCCAGCAAACAGTGCCGTTTTGTGGGATCCTTTTTAGAAGCTGATATTTTTTTGTTAATGGCCTTCAGTGCTGCTAATGAGTATCTTATTCCTTCCAAGAAAATCCGTCCTTGAAGCCAGCATCTCCACATGTCCTGCACTGCCTCTTTTTTTCTTTGGGTTCAGCCTTCTTTGGCTGCTGTTTTAGCAATGTTGCGATCAATAATCCCAAAGCAGAATATTTATTAATTTAGACTCACTTTAGCCCTTAATGCACTAAAGCATCCATACAGATTTTATGGCAGATCTAACTGGCAGAGCAAAGTGAAATCAGAGGCTGCTGCCGGTGGACTTTATCTCGATTGTGCTGGCTTCAGCCTGCCGTCATTCTCGTTGCTGTTAATGGTGACGCGTTTGTTCTCTTATCAGATCATGGACGGACCTGGAGAGGATGACCCCGACCTCGTCCCTGCCACCCACCCTCGTTTTTGCGATGCCATCAAGACGGACGCGGCAGCTTACAACGCTCTCTTTACCAGAACATTCCAGAATAAAACCTTCCATGTCTACCGACTCAAGAAGAAACGCAAGAAAAATACGAAGGGCTCATCAGAGCCCAGCGTGACTCAGTAGCAGGACCAGGGCTGCAAGACAACCCCAGCAGAGGCCAGAGGGGAGAGAGGAGGAGAGGATGAAATAAAAGTGCTGAATCCTTGCTGTTCCTCTGTCTCCTCTGTGCACTGCGCCCAGCTGTGATCATGGCCATTATTTCTTCAACAGGTGGCTCTTTGGACGTGCTATTAGAACAGCGGGGCCGGTCTGCACTTCGGGTGGAGTGTGCAAATGTAGGATTCCTGCTTCGGGCTGTTCTACGTCCACTCATTCAGCCGCCGTCCACCCCCAAAAAAGTTTAGATGACTAAGTGAAACTTAAAGATTGAAATACAGAGAAGTCGTATGTATTTGCAGCTGAGTTCTTCTTTGCCAATGAAAGTAGGGGCAGAAATCGAAGATTTGTTGAGCTCTTCATTTGTAGGGATTTAAACTGACTTTAAAAAAAACATAAGATCTAAAAGGTTCAGTTTCCACTGTAGTTCAGTTGTTTTAGGAGTAGACATCAGCCGACATTAAGTGTAAATGTCTAGTTTATAAAGTTTCATAAAAAACCTCAAAAATGATACAACTGAAAAGATTAAAGTCAGTTAGGAGATGATTTCTTTTTCAGAACTGACCGACGTGTTGGTTCTTTCAGATGGGCAGCGAGCAGCTCCGGTCAGTATGTTTCAGCCATGTTAGTGTAAAGGAAGCTGGTCATCGGCCTCATTACATGTTCTCATATTAATAATTGAACTGTGCTTGAATTTGATTCATTAAACATCCTGAACATAAAAACATGCTTAAACAGGTTGCCATAGTCCCAGTGGAAACTCGTGCGACTGTTTAATCTTACTGTTACTAGTATTACTTCTAGCATCACTGCTGTCATCCTAAGCTCTTCTACCCACAAGCCTAACAACTACGTGCCAAACCCCAACTTATCCTCACTCTGAACCTACTTTAAGTCTAAAACCAAGTCGTAGCCCTCAAACAGGTCTTTGATCTTCTCTACAAAATGTCTCAAACTAAACACAAACTTAAATTTAGGCTTTAATTTAATTTTTATTTGTGGTCTGTGAGCCACTGTGATGCAGGTTGGAGAAGCTGTTCTTGAGAAAGCCGCAGTCTGCCTGTTCTGCACAGCTAGCTGTTAGAGACAACCACGCATGCACACACACACACACACACACACACACACACACACACACACACACACACACACACATACATACATTTAGTCAGTGTGTCCTTACAGCTGTCATCTTTATAATTACCTTCCTATGATGTGTCTGGGAGACATTTCTACATGGTAGCTTCAGAATAACCTGGATCACACACTCTTTGAACATACACACTATTTAAATTACTGTCTTATCACCAGAACATCAGTCCCAGGAGAGGCCATGTACCAGATACACAGCGGGTAATGGACTTTGTTAGACCACCTGTTATAAAAACAAAGCACACAAATGTTTTAGAAATCTGTCCAAAAAATGTATTTTTATTTATTAGGCAAATAAACTGTATCCAAATCTGAGCCGAGACACTGGACTTTTCACAGAAGTCTGAATTTCATCAAACATTCAGCCACTAAAATTGATTCTTCTGTAACTTTAATGTGTTATTATTATTTTTTTATTAATCTTTTCTGCCTTTTTGTAAAAGTAAAATTTGAAAATTCATGGATCAAGACAATAACTATATTAAAAGCTTGCGCGTCAGAGCTTGCAGATACTGTCGAATTAACCATTACACAATCATAAAAATGTATTTTGGTAATAACCAATACTCTTTCTTTGGTCTGGCGGTGGTCTAATAAATCTGTTAAGCTGTGTAGCTTCTCTGTTTGCGGGATTTTTGTGGTTTTCTACTCTGATGATCAGTCTGAGAGCTGCTAGCTGATGAGCTCAGTTTAGCTCCCACCCCCTTTCTCTTCATGTTACTGTACCGTGGTATTTTTTTCTCAGGATTGTACATAAAAATAAATGATTGAAATTATTGAAAAGAAGATTTAAGAAAAAGTTTGCTAACTGCCTCGTCAGCTTCCACTAACTTTCAGCATAACATGCCTCTTGCTATAAGAGCAGATCAGTAGAGTTTATGGTGTTACAGAGATAATCATAAGCTGTTGCAGGCTCATTAAATTGACAATTTATTGCTTCTACCATGAATTACTTTAACTGCCAAATTTCTGGTATCCATTATCGGGCCCCTGTACAGCTACTACACAGGTGGACCTGCTGTGGGAAGAGTGCAGGACTGGGCTGTATCCCAATTCAGGGTCTGCAGCCTTAAAGTATGCAGCCTTAACGGTCCTCAAGGGCCGCGTACTCAAAGACCGCTAAGGCCAGAAGTGCGAGGCTTGTGAAATGGGACGGTCTAGCCTCCGTCGCGCTGCCCAGGTTGCCTAGCAATCGTGATACTAACAGCTGGAAACGTGTCATACAGCTTTGTTTGACAGAAATGAAGGAGAACATACTTTGTACATTTGTTTGTTTGTTTCTACACGAGCGCTGTGTGATTTGATAAGTATCTGAGGCTGAGACCACGGGACTGTGAAACATGATTGTTGGGCTTCATTTCTGTACTGAACAGTCATTTAAGATTAGCTAGTAAATAACAATTAGCTAATGTTGCTCATGAGACTAAAGTCATCTCACTTTGGTAATGTAAATATAATTTACATTACCCCCTGAGCCACGGTCGCCCCTGGCTCAGGGGGTTGGGAAGCGTATCTGTAACCGGAAGGTCGCCGGTTCGATCCCCGGGCTCTCTGTCCTGGTCGTTGTGTCCTTGGGCAAGACACTTTACCCTACCGCCCACTGGTGTTGGCCAGAGGGGCCGATGGCGCGATATGGCAGCCTCGCTTCTGTCAGTCTGTCCCAGAGCAGCTGTGGCTACAACCGTAGCTGCCTCCACCAGTGTGTGAATGTGAGAGTGACTGAATAGTGGCATTGTAAAGCACTTTGGGTGCCTTGAAAAGCGCTATATAAATCCAATCCATTATTATTATTATTATTAATATGGCCAATATTAAAGTTATTATTTCAGTCAGTATTAGTTATTACAGCAGTGAATGACTCTGTTTCAAATACTGAGCTTCAGTAAAGATTCAAGCTGCATTTATTTATATTTCCTGTCACCTTAAATCTTCACTCAAAGACAGGTTTCTTTGACACTGTGTATATATAACGGTGTTATATATATGAGGGACAAATATTGTTCTTTCAATATGTTGGCATTACTAAATTTCTCTCAGTGGTTACTTTAAATATCCATAAAATCATCACATTCTCTGTAAGATTAAGGTCGACTATTGAACGGTGCATATTTTAAAGTAAAGGCTTTAAAACCAAGTTAGCACAAACGTCACTAATGTCACATAACTTTGCCGACATGTGGCCAACAGTAACGTTTAAATGTTCTTCGTTATTAAACATTTGCACATAAATAACATAATAATCAGTACTTACTTTTAAAACTCTTTGGCCGCCCCTCCTCCGCCGTTTTTTTTTTTTTTTTTTCCGGCAAAATTATCCACACCCACCGCCGCGATATGCATTCTGGGATATGTTGGGCCACGAAGTCTACACCGCCACATCCTTAAAATTCAGGGAAATGAAGGACGCATTTGAGGGCCGCATTTCGAGCAGCCTTTGAATCGGGACAGCCTTTAAGGCTGCAGACCCTGAATTGGGATACAGCCATCTTTTATATACAGTCTGTGTACCGTTGCCCACAAACAGGAAATGCTGAGAGTTGTTCGTTCAGTGATTGTTTAGTCATACTCTGCTGTAGCCCCACCGAGTAGGTCAGACCACTAGCAGAGCTCAGATGTGGCCCCTCTGTGGTGGGGCACATGTGGCCGCTGTGATAAATGTTACCAGTTACCCCAGAAAAGGAAGGATAATTACGTTAGTTTCGCTTTCTGCCGGCTACTTAAATGTGCTTTTGCTGTAAAACTGAGGTCAGAGTTGGTACCAAGTGGTATTTGTGACGGTGCTGTTGTTGTGATTGCTGTCATGTTTTTTCTCTTTCTGTGATTGTCATCAGCAGCATTCTCAACCTTTTCATTTTTGTCTCTCTGACACACACACACACACACACACACACACACACACACACACACACACACATGAATAATGTAAGTAGCGAGGAAATTGCAGCAGCCTGACAACGGGGCTGATTCTGAGCCACAATCCAAAATAGAGAGAGAAAGAGGGGCCAACACTTGCATATCAAACCGAGGCTTTGTGGTTAGACGAGAAAGCGGGGAGGAGGAGAGGGGATGACAGACGATGCTCATGTTTAAACAGCAGCGCAGGAGAAATGAGAGCGCGTGAAAACATGAATTCTCAGTGATCTTCTTCATTTTCTTCTTTCACACCAAAGGCGAGGAGGTGACTGAAAGGCTGGAGCTGCGTAGGTAATTAGTGGTTGGACAATTAGCACCCTCCCTCCGTCCCTTCCCCTTCATCTCAGCTCAGTTTGCCTGCATTTGTACACTTGTTAATAAGGACCTCTGTCTTTGATAATCCACGCTCTCGCAGATGCGTGAGCACTCCTGCACACGGTTGTTGCAGGGCTTTTGAAAACACGGTGTTCGTTAAAGGCGAGGCCTCGTCGTGATGCATATCAATCGGATGAGCGGAACGAGAATGCTTGTTCCTCCCGCCTCCATATTGGATGCTTAATTTAGGCGATGTCTGATTGCTTTATTTGAGAGCGAAGTGATTCCATTACGTTTGCCTAATAAGAGTCTAGTAATGTAATATTTTTTCAGCATTGTTAATTTCCATACATATTGAGTTTAGTAGCAGGCCGCTGCTGACTATGGTTTTCTTAATGAAGAGGCGATGAAGGCGGTCATTAACCTGTACAGTCTGCTGTGGTTTAAAGTGGATGTTCGTGAAATACATGTAAGATGCTCACTAGACGGCTTTGTGCAACTAATGAACTTGTTTGGATCCAGGTTTAGTTTGAACAGTCTGCTTTTGGGACAAACGATCTGAAACCTGGCCTCGGCCCTGAACCGTGATGAGACCGTGAATGTTTGCTGAACAGGTCATGTTAGAGCAGCAGGCGGACAACTTTATTCTTGAAGGTCTTTCCACGTGATTTTAGAAGTCAAAGAACTTTAATCCCAATCTTAAAAAATCAAACGAGATGTTGGGATTGCTCCCAGATGCAGGATTGGTTTTCATCTATTGGTCTGAAGCTAGATGAGATAAAATTATCATCTGTCGTAGATGAAACCCAAGCAGCACTCGCCTGAATCATCATCGTGCAGATATTTTGGAGCCTGAATGCGATTAGCATCCTTTGGCATTGGTGCTGTGATGCCACGGTGACCCAAGTCACCCAAGGGTTGCTTGTTTGGGATGTTGTGCTATTTTAACCGTTTTATTTCTACATCCATCTCAGTAGTTTTTGGTGTTGAAGCTTCTTAAACAGCCACAAAATGTACAAAATAAATGAAATCTGAACTTTTTCAATCAAAGATGAAATTCAGTGCTGTCAAAAATCTGATCTCCTGGAGCTGCACGTTAAGCCACCTGCTTGTGCAAACTTTGCCCATCTTTGAGCTCACAGTCCAGTTTCTGAGTCCAGCTATTACTTTGACTGTTGCACCAGCTCACCAATGCCAAAGTAAACCTTGTGCACATTAGTTACCTCTTTTTAACTGGTGTAGTCCCAGCAGAGCCAGCTCTACCTTGAACAGAAGTGAAGATCATTTAGCATCATGGGTTCTCACTTTGGGAACTATTGTTGTTTTTGTGGAACCTGTTCTAGATTGAACGCCAGCATCACTTCTGTGAAAGAGAGGTGTGTGCGGCAGCAGCCTCTGGCAGAATTTAACTGACTGAGATGTTAATCTCCTGGCTATGTAATGATGTTGGTTGGGGATTGATCAGAAATGTCTCTGCCTTGCTGGAACCTGAATTAGAACAGTGTGGGAAATAACACTTGACGTGCTTGACCAGGTTAGGCTCTCATACCAAAACCTCAGCCCAGCTGGGAAGCATGGTAGAGGGAGCATCATGGTTTGGGATCGCTTTACCACCTCGGTAGCTGGACATCGAGCAGAGTGTCAGGCAGTTATGAGAGGATGGTTTGATCCCTTTGCCCGCACTCAGGCTTTGATTACTGCTGATTCAGCAAGGACACAGGGCCGCTCTGCTGTTCATGAAGACTCTGGCTGACATTTTCAACCCTTTATCTCCAGTTTGCCTAAGGACACATGCAAACTTTGTCTAAGGCAAGAACCTCCCCTTCATGCAGTATGACATTAAACGTGTCTTGGGTGGAGCAAACAACCCAAAAAGTACAGGAAACAGAAGTTCACATGAAACGAGGAGGAATGAAGTCTGCGCTTTGACACCGAATTAGTTTACTTTTAACGGCTGACATAAAAAGCAGATCTATCGTTTGACCTCTCTTCACCTTTTTTAAGACAAGATCCTGAAAGATGTTAAGATGAGACTGGACCTTAAAATTCATTAGTTGTAAAGAACATTTAAATAAGTGAAATAACATAAGTTTGGGAATTTTTAAGAAACGTCTTTTGGCTTTGTAACATCACGCGATGTTACAAAGTGTTTTCTATCAGTTTGAGCCCTCGTGAACTCAGGTGATGTCATTTTCAGTTTTTGAGGGTTCAATTTTGGGACTGAGCCGAGTAGATCAACTAAAAGGCTGAAGGAGAGTAGATTTCAGCTTTTGAAAGTCTGAGTCCTGACCTTAATTCAAGTGACGTGCTGCAAGTATGACCTGCACGCAGCATCCAGGACGTACCGATACCCTGGTAGGAGGACTTACTGTGTCTGATGGAGGCTGTTGCTGCTGAAGTCCCTAAAGTCAAGAGTTAACTTGTTTTCCAGCCTTTAGAGTTAGAATTACATTGAATAATCACTATTTGGATGAAGAACTTTTCTTCAGTAATAATTGGAGACATCCTGGTTATCCTAAAGAGTCCTCACATCATCTTCATTTAAAACAACATTGAACTCGTTCATTGTGGAAACAGTTTCTTTGTGTTTATTTGAAAAAAGAAAATACTGTAATATGTATCTGGGTGCCTTTTGGTCATTTTTCCTTTTTGCTTGGTGTTCCTTTAAAAAAAAAAATCCACTAAAGTGATTCTGTGCTGTCATTTTCTACTGTAAAGCCACAAAAATCATCCAAACTTGTAAATGTTTACTCTGCCGTTAAAAGTCTTTCTCATGCCAGACACAATGCTGGTGGAGGGATACGTGAAGTTTCACATATTATTAGGCAGTGTGTCAATAAAACAATTCCCCCCCCAACAATGCTGTTTCCCTGTCAGTCAAAGCCAGGAATATTTATTTTTCACATTTCAGTTCATCGGTTTCTCTTTACAGACGCAGTCACGATTCAGCACTGGTGCAAATGAATTTATTGAGGGGAGGAAAAAAAAGATCAAAGCAAATACAAAACACTTATAACCGTCAAAAGCTGATCACCATCATGTTGATAAAAATATGTTCGTTTGATTTCTTTTTTCTCTCTGAAGCGGCACATTTTAAATCTATGCTGCTCTTCTTGGCAAAAAAAAAAGCAATAATTTGAATGTATCTATCTCTGTACTTACAAATGAGGTAAAAACATTGTTCACAACATGTCTGCACCCAGAACACAACACTGAAGAAGCCGTCGTATGCTACAAATGAATGGTGGGAAGTGAATCTCCGCTCCTTACAGCTGTAGTGAAGCATGAAGTGTTTTCATCCTTGTGTGTGTGGGGCTCAGGCTCGGACGCTCTCCAGAGAGCAACATACAAGCATCACTCTGGAGGAACTCCCCACTGCCTGAAAGATAAGCATGTCTTTTACTTTTAGGCATCATTGACTGGAAATGCTCTTATTTATAAAAGCTGCATTGTTGCCTCCGCTGCTCGGAAAGCGTTTGTCTGAAAAAGAAGCTGCAATCTGGGGATCGACTCCTCTGTCAACTCATTTCTTTTTTGGAAACTCCTCACATTCCTTTGGTTTTTCCACCATGACAGCGGGCCATCAGCTCCTATTAGGATTAGTGGCCTGACATGTTTTCACACTCTACTACCCTTTGACTGCTCTCTGCCGACAGGCTCAGCTCTGCCAGCGTGAAGACAAATAGAAGGAAAAAAAGGTATGAAGGGAGCGCTGCTGATGCTGCTGCTTCCAGCAGAATCCAGCGGCTGAAACGCCAGAAGAAGCCACGCTGGAACTTTGGGGAGAATCGTAGGTTGTGGGGTCATGTGGGTGGGGGCACACGACTTTTTAAGTTCATCCCATTTGCAGTGCAGCAAACTGTTATGCAGGAAACTGTTGCTTGCAGCATCTCTTCCCTCAGCAGCTCCCCCACAGGGCCGCTGTGCTCCGTGGTGCACTGGTGAGACATCTCTCCACAGGGCTGGTCTCCCTCCGCTTCACTCCCTTCCCTCATTTGCTCTCTGATTCAGCCCCCTACCCTGCAATCCTCTCTCTTGTTTTAAAAATGTGAAAGGAAGTGTGCCCTTTTTAGACTCTCGTTCGCTGCGTTATTATTATTATTTGCCTTTTTGTTCTTTTAAGACAAAGTGTTTAGTTTTTTGCAGAGCTGAGAGAGAGAGAGAGAGAAGCTGGAGGGATAATTCACAGTTTCGACATTAAAAAAACAAACAAAAGCACAATGACATGTTCCTGCAGCTCTCTTACCCACAATCCTCCTAATGTTTCAGCCAAGAAATATGTGCTAATTTAGCAAGACACAATAGATGGATGCGTGAACTGCATATGGCACAGCTATCACAGCTCACAAGCATATATATATTTGTGTATATATATATATATATATAATCCTTATAAATATCTCTTACCCTCTTCCCTCCATTTATGTTTATTGAGTAGTCACCTTGAAAGGCAGCTCTGTGTACTTTGTATTCTGCCGAGCATCTGTTAAAATAGTCTCTCGCAGCCGCCACATTTGGTATGCCAGAGGAACAGCGTGCACGGAACAGAGCAACAGAGCGAGCATTTCCTCCCTCCCGCAGTCCACACGTCCACTCGTCCACTCGCATTTCTTTGTTACAAAGATGTTTGAATTTTTGTGCACCCTCCCCCGGGTGAGGAGGAACGAGCAGCGGCGGAGCGCAAATGAGAATAGGAAATCAAATGAAGACGCGGGCACGGTACTAAGTAGAAAGCTTGATGTCTTACAACCCATGGAGCGTTGAAACTTGAAACACCCAACCAATACAGAATTACTCAACCTAGCAAAAGACACATTACCAGAAAAAAAAATCTCACCCTGGAAACCAGTGATGGTCGAAGCACTTCTTTTTGTTTTTTTCTCATACAAACATTGACAGAAGCTGTTTACAGCCAGGCAGCGAGAACACGATGTGTCCACTACAGTGAAACTGCATTGGATGGGCTACTCAGTATGATCCACCTCATCTTCACTGACTTATCGTGTAACAGTGTGAAATACATGACATTTATTTACAGAGCAGCAAGGTGCTAAAAATACATTTAGTGGCATTGAGTTGCTCAGGTATATATATATGTATGTATTAAAAAAATCCTGGCCAAAACATTTTCATATTTTCTGCCTTCAGCTGGCAGCTCATCCACACACGAGGAAATTTGGGGTTTTAGTGTCTGTGACTGGAACAGATTTTTCCGACAGTGAAGCTAAGCTCCATCATGATGAGTAGCCCGAGTGCAGGCTGACGTTCTGAAGCATTTAACCTGACTTGTAGGTTTGATAACGTCTGCTCCTGCAAAATTGCCGTCCAAGGTAGAGTGAGTGCAGAGCGGCAGGCTCTTTTCATTGGGACACTTTCATCTGTCTCTTAGGCCCCCGCTTTGATTGACGGGTCTCATCATCCAGTAAATACAACACAGTTCGTGTCAGCTGTCAGCAAAGTGCCAGTCTCTCGCTTTTCCAGCCTGAGTCGCCGCCAAGCGTCTGCTAATTGATTGTTTTGGGCGGCCCCGTTATCAGGGTCCAATCAGTTTGTGTTGGAGCTCAGAGGTCGCTGGCCTCGGCTCGCTCGTACAGCGCCCGAAGCTTCTCAAAGCGAGGCCCCCACTCCCCGAGCGTCTCCTCCCTCCTCGCCTCCACTCCCCCTTCTCCGCTGCTGCCTCCATCCAGCCCTGCTGAACTGAAGGAGCTGAGGGAGCCGGCAGGCGAGCCCCCACCCTCGGTGGAGAAGACCTGCAGGGAGTCAAAAGGTCCCGTGTCTGGATGCTGGTCAGCATCGCGGATGATCTCGCACAGGTAGCGGGCCAGATCCTGGCTGGAGAAGGACAGGGAACGACGGGCTAGCTGCGAGGGACGGGCCTGGCCCTGGGCCGGCAGCCTGGTGGGGGGGACGTCCCTGCGGAGACTGGTCGTTGTGGTGGCCGTGGAGGAAGTGGAAGCTGCAGAGGGAGGCAAGGTTGTGGAGCTGGTTGTCCGGCTCAGGGGGTCCAGCGGCTGGGAAGAGGGTGGGACGGGGGGCGCCTGGTGGAGGAGGTGATGGTGATGATGATGGTGGGGAGGAGGAGGGTGGTGCAAGGCTCTAGAGCGGCAGTACTGCACTGACTGGGCCGGGCTCGGCTGGAGGGACTTCTGCAGCTCTGCCATGTCGTAGGCATTCTGGTCTCACACACACACACACATTTACACAAAAGCAGATGAAAAGTCTGAGTTAGCACAGGAGCTGTAAAAACAGAGAGGGACTGATTGTCTGGGGGAGAAAGACGAGGCAGAAAAAAATGAAATGTGACAGTGAGAAAGCAGAAAAATGAAAAGAGAGCAGAAAAACAATCGGCTCGCCCCACAACGTTTACTGTGAATGTTCCACCTATTTAAGTTTCCAATCTGTCTCCATTTACTGTTGCAGAAAACTTGTAATTCGAAATATCTCTGTATGCATGTGAGAGACCAAGAAGAAGAAGAGCAAGATGAGGGACATTTCTCTCCCTCTCTCCACTGCAGACAGCTGCCATTACTTTGTCATGTAGCGCAGCAGCAGCCACTTTGGTACTAATGTGATTCCACCAGAACTGTAACCAGGGTGGCAGAGATGCAAAAAGATGTAGGAGGAGGAGGCGGCGGAAGAAATGATGCACAAGGAGGAGGCGTGGGTCGCTTTGTGAAACTGATTATGTGATGAGTGCTGTTTTTATTCCTCTAGAGCGATTTCAAACAAGACTCCAGAGAATTAACCACAGTGGCTGCTGTGTATAGGGGATCAGTACTGTGTGTGTGTGTTTGACTGCAGGTAACGGACAGAATCTTGAAGGTTTTGGGGTACTGATAAGGCCAGACAAGGATCTCTATATGAAAGTGTTTTTTCCTCCTCTTTGTGTGTGTTTCAGCAATGATTTCAGCAGCCACATGTGTTTGTTGCGATCAAAGCTGTGATATTATGCAAGCTCTTAAGTACCGTTGAGTGCTTGTGGGTTACATTGGCTGGTGGAGAGGAGATAAGGATTTTGCGTGGGCCTAATTAAAACGCTAGCACACACACTGCAGGATTTTATTCCAAATTGAATTGACAGAATCCATTATAGAGCTGCTGCCATACATCCACTGCTAAGAATTTCCAAAATAAAAGTCTTTGAAATCAAAATTAAAACATCTCAACTTCAAGCAAGCACGTGGCGATGTAGCAGTTACATACTGAACATCACTTTTAACAGTTGTGTATGTGTGCACAAAGGTTTCTTTCTGATTTGCTTTGATAACTTTCCCAGCAAAGGGTACAGTCTGCATGCATGTGAGCGTGCGAGGGGTGTACCTGGTCCTCCTCCCCACCGCCCTCCTCATCGTAGTTGAGGACGTTCTCCCGGATGTCCTCCCAGCCGTCGTGATGCGCCGAGACGTGGTAAACGCCCTCTTTCAGCCCTTTGTAGGACCTCCAGCGAGTGTAGAGGAAAATGCCCAGTAGCAGCACTGCAGTTGAGACAAAACGGTGTTGAAGGCATTAGCATTACAAATTAAATGATTAAAATCCTTCAATCAAGATATGCCCTCAGAGACAGGCGCTCTTGATGGAGATGGCCTTGAGCATCATTTGAGAAACGTGCGAGCCGAGACGTGATACGTGTTAGGAATCAAGTGACGCTTCAGAGTTTGATCTAACAAGTGTTCTGCTGCTGGTGTTTAACAAAATATATTTCAAGGACTGGCAAAAATCTCTGTGACAGTCAAAATCTTTCTCAAGATTGGCAAAAATGCCATGAGTGAGTTCGTGCATCCTTGGGAAACCTCGGGGGTGCAGAACAAAGTGAGATTAATGGGTTAGTGAGGTACTTCTTCTCACCTGGCTAGATCACTATAGTTACCTGCTTCAGAGCAGGCTGGATGTTTATCATGATAAAAGCCTGATCTGCTGCTGAAAACAGTGATGAATTTGGCTGTTTGGTTGTTGAACTTTGGCCTTTCCGAGTTCGGGCATTGCATTCTCCTTCTGAAAAATTAGGCATATTTCATGAAAATATTTTCACACGAAAAATGTCTTTAAACAGAAACAAAGGAGGTCACATGACCAACTGAGCTAGAAGGCAGGTCAGCCTCTAGGCTGAGAAACAAACACCTCATAGGTCTTCAGGTGGCGCCTTCATTACAGGCAACAAAACACTACTCTCCGTGTCAACAGGGACGAGACGTTCCAGGTAGAGCTGCAAAGATTAGAGAGCGGCTAAGCGTGATGGACAGACAAATCAAAGTCTGGGTCAAAAAGAACATTTATGAGACGTAGAACAAATAAAAGATGCTGGACACCATCTGCCAAAGAAGTTGATTTGCTCAGAGTGAAAGGGATCTTAACCAAGCGAGGCTGTTTGTTTATCTCTTCATCCATTGGATGGATAACAACGTGGCCTTACTGATTTCCTCATAAAGCTGTTGTAGTAACAGCTGGACTGTACAGTGAGTAAGAAAATACCGTCAGACTAAACCAACACAGGAGGAGCTTTGAGAAGCAGATTACCTTAACAAGGTCCAAGGTAAGCACGGCTGCGATTGCTGAAACTTTGCGATTCTTTGATGAAAAGGTTGAAGGACACAATTTTAATTTCCTCACCAATGTCTTGACCGTATTTTCTATTCGCTGAATGAAATAAAAGTGCAATAGCTGACCTTTTCCCCCCAATGAATGCCGTACTTTATTTCATGGGCACGTTAATTTCATTTTATTTTTTTCTTTAACCACATTTTACAAACTCCCTGATTCTGCACCTCTGAGAAACTGGATCATTACAATCATATCAGTTACAGCGCTGACTCGAAGCGTCGCCTCTATCATGTTAAATAGTTATTAAGTATGAAATTAAACATCATATCAGTGGCTGACACATCTGGCCACAATCAGATTTTCAATTAAAGACTAATAAACATGTGAACCTAATTAAAATGCTAATTTAAAATTATTCACAACCTCATTCCTTTACATCTGCTAGCATCACTGTAGTTAGAGGTAATTATAGCCATGTGACTGACAGGCTTTGTAGACACTGAACATGCTTCGGATTATAGGCGGCTCACTTAGTGCTGACAGTGTTTGACTGTAAACGGCATTAAGAGGGTACTGATACCGGCCTCGATAATGGGAGGGAGGAAAATTAGCCGCCTGATGTCTTATTGGAATTAATTACACTCCCATCATTGACACATTTAACCTTGAAGGGAACCTACTATGCTTTTCTGTCATGATGGGTGCTCGTGAGCTCAGCCTACATAAAAATAATCCACAGACTGTATATAAAAGACAGACGTAATCACACTCACTGGTTTTAGCTTTCTGGTCTCTGGTCATTAGTGTTTTGGAACCAGAATTGATCACATTTAAGGTGTTAACACTGTAACATTTAATGCTGTTACACTGGACATTTTAACATGGCATCCATCCATCCATCCATCTTCATCCGCTTTATCCGGGGCCGGGTCGCGGGGGCAGCAGCCTAAGCAAAGAGGCCCAGACCTCCCTCTCCCCAGCCACCTCCTCCAGCTTATCCGGGGGAACACCAAGGCGTTCCCAGGCCAGCCGAGAGATATAATCTCTCCAGCGTGTCCTGGGTCTGCCCCGGGGCCTCCTCCCGGTGGGACATGCCTGGAACACCTCACCCAGGAGGCGCCCAGGGGGCATCCTTGTCAGATGCCCGAACCACCTCAGCTGGCTCCTTTCGATGTGGAGCAGCAGCTGCTCTACTCTGAGCCCCTCCCGGATGGCCGAACTTCTCACCCTATCTCTAAGGGAGAGGCCAGCCACCCTTCGGAGGAAGCTCATTTCTGCCGCTTGTATCCGCGATCTCGTTCTTTCGGTCACTACCCACAGCTCGTGGCCATAGGTGAGGGTAGGGACGTAGATCGACCGGTAAATTGAGAGCTTCGCTTTTACACTCAGCTCCCTCTTCACCACGACGGACCGGTGCAGCGTCCGCATTACTGCAGCTGCAGCCCCAATCCGTCTGTCGATCTCCGGCTCCCTTCTCCCATCACTCGCGAACAAGACCCCGAGATACTTGAACTCCTCCACTTGGGGCAGGAACTCATCCCCGACCCGGAGTGGGCACTCCACCCTTTTCCGGCTGAGAACCATGGCCTCAGATTTGGAGGTGCTGATCCTCATTCCCGCTGCTTCACACTCGGCTGCGAACCGTTCCAGTGCGAGCTGGAGGCCATCACCCGATGAAGCCAACAGAACCACATCATCTGCAAAAATCAGAGATGAGATTCTGAGGCCACCAAAGCGAAAGCCCTCCGCCACTTGGCTGCGCCTAGAAATCCTGTCCATAAAAATTATGAACAGAACCGGAGACAAAGGGCAGCCCTGGTGGAGCCCATCACCCACCGGGAACGAGTCCGACTTATTGCCGGCAATGCGAACCAAGCTCTTGCAACGGTTGTATAGGGATCGAATGGCCCGTAGGAATGGGCCAGACACCCCATACTCCCGCAACACCTCCCACAGGACACCCCGAGGGACACGGTCGAATGCCTTCTCCAAGTCCACAAAACACATGTAGACTGGTTGGGCAAACTCCCATGCACCCTCAAGTATCCTCGAGAGGATAAAGAGCTGGTCCAGTGTTCCACGACCAGGACGATTAACATTTAACATGGCAGCTTATGGGAATTCACTTGCTTGAACAGCCCCTAGTGGCCAATAGAAGAACTGCAGGTGCTGTCAGTTGTTCGTGCCTGTGCTTGAGGTACTGCCTGTAAACCACTGATTGTCAAACTGTGGAGTGGGCCCCAGAGCCACCGCAGTCAGGGTCAGGCTTCCAGTTATCCAATTCAACCTGTCCCAGCTGGTATTGGGGGACCAGTCAGGGTACATCCTGGAATGGGCGCCTGTCTATCACAGGGCCAACACAGTCACATACAGCCTATTTCTAATCACAAATTAACTTAAACAGCATTTTTTGGACTGTGTGAGGAGGCCAGAGAGAACCTGCACCGACACAGGAAGAACATCACAACCCCGCCCAGAAAGGTGGATTCCGACCCAGCACCTTGTTGTGAGGTGACGGTCCTGCTATCGTGCTGTAAAATTTGCACTTCTAAATAAATTCAACGTATGCCGCGTTTCACTGTAGACCCTTTTTTCATTGTTGATAATGGATGAAAACTGTGGGCTGTGACCTTTCTCTGGCTTCTGACGAGGAGCATGCCAGAACAAGTTTGAAACTAATGCTGTAAGCCAGAAACACAAGCTTCAAGCTGTCCTAAATATCCCGGGCATGCCTGCCAGATACCATAGCTATGAGAACATCAACCCCACCCACCTGCTGTTTGACCCTTTTGTTTATGAGGGGCAGCCAATTAGCTAGTGGGCTTAAAGGGAGGGGCGCTGAAAGGGCTCGTTTCACGCAGAGAGCGAACTGAGCAGCTTCACCTGGGCCCGGTCAAAGATAAATAAATAAATAAAGAACTGGGTGTCACACACACACACACACACACACACACACACACACACACACACACACACACACACACACGGATTTTCTGCTCAAACAGTCTCTGCGTCTTTCTCACTGTAGTGTTGCTGTGACCTTTTCAAATGTCTAACAAATCCCCCGTATGTTGTCTCATACCTATCACCTCTCGCCTTTGATAATACTACTCTAAGCCTCTCCATAATATTAACCTGCTTTACACCCACACAAACGCTTTAATTTTTTCCCTTTAATTCAGCTGCACTTCCCGCCACTCTCAAATCAAACAACCGAATCAAAACACATGTTTCCTGCAAAAGAGGCAACTTGTAGAATCTGGAGTGCAGCGTTTAAATAATATTTAATAATTTACAAGCAGACGTCATTAACTGAGTGAATTACTCACAGAGACATATGCTATCTTCAAATCTGCTTCTCTTTTTTCAAAAGCAGCAGAAAGCTGTGTTTAATCACATTTGAGAACAGCAGCAATCACATACAACAACTGGCAGCATTATAAATACCCAAGCTGCTCAAATCCGATTAATCCGAGGTAAGACACGAGCGTGAAAAATCTGGAATCTTAAACAACTCAAACCCTTCTGAACGTGCACGGTCTCTTCTTCTGCATCAACCCCTGCGTTTTAACTCTGAATGTCTTTCTCTTACATCATAACTAAAACCCAGCAGCCACTGCATCATGTAAGCACACCAACAGAAAGCACTCAAACGCTCTGTGAATTGATAACACCCCATTAAACAGCCCACCCTCTGACAACTCTGTAAGAGTAAATTCACTCAGCCAGAAACCAGCTGCACAGTACGAGAGGAAAAATCAATATTCATTTACTGTCATCTTGTCCCCCCTCACCACAACTCCAGCGCCTGGCAGATATATAAGACGAAATTGTTTCAAGAGATTTGCTGTTTCATTTTAAGATGGGCGTTATGGCTTTTAATGGCGAGTGAACAAGAACAAGGGGGAAAGGGGCTAAAAGAAAAAAGACTTTTGTTTCAGGAGAGCCCACGTGTGTCTGACTGCTGCAGTGGCTGCTTTCATGTTCGAGAGACAGTGAACTGGCAAAAACAAGGTCACAGGTTCAGTCCCCCTGCCCTGACTGCAATGAGCCTCATTTACTGTGAGGTGCCCTGAGCTTCCCCAAGACAGAAACAATAAATGAGTCGAAACAATGTGGAGAAGCAGCTGGTCCAGCAGCCCGGAGGTGCCCAGAGCCAATGAGATTACACGGCTGGAGGATTTAAGGCCATTGAGAGGAAAATGCACAATAGCAAGAGCCAGGACAAAATAATAGATAGTGTTTTTAAAGATTTACAATATAAGGGTGCCCTGTGGACTCTGACCACCTGTGGCACAGCAGCACGGTGGAGCTATGTTTCAATTCAATGCAATTTAATTCAATTCTGTTCTATTTATACAGCGTCAAATCAGAGCAACGGTCACTCCGAAGCCTTTATTTTGTAAGATAAAGACTCCACCATAATACATTGAAAAGAGCAAGCACTGGTGACGGTGGGAAGGAAAAACTCCGTTTTTAACAGGAAGAAACCTCTTACAGAACCAGGCTGAACATCTCCCCTTCAAGGTAGACTCCTGCTGCATATCTGCAATGTGTTTGGTGCTGCAGCTTTTTCAGATAGTTCCCTGGAAGTCCTGTTTTGAACACCTGTGCTTTGAGCCCAAAAGCTGAAATGTAACTTTGGGGTAACGGCAAAGTTGCAGGCAGCCAATTCTGAAAGCTGACCTTGTAGTGAGAGATGCTTTTGTTCTTGTGGACCTAAAACATTTACTTTTAATGCACTGAGGGGCCACACAGGGGTGGGCTGTGGAACCCTGATGGCAGGAAGTTTTTGGAAAGAGGAAAAAACATATTTTTGCACAGATGGACATCAGAATTGCAACGTAAAAAGAAAAAAGATGTCCTTTTATAGAATACCATCATGGAAGTAGACCTTTGAAGCCAAACACAAACATTTCCAGGTACAGACGTTTAAACAGGCACTCGTGGCTCAAGAGTTGGGAGTTCACCTTGTAATCGGAAGGTTGCCGGTTCGAGCCCTGGCTTGGACAGTCTCGGTCGTTGTTTCCTTGGGCGAGACACTTCACCCGTTGCCTACTGGTGGTGGTCAGAGGGCCCGGTGGCGCCAGTGTCCGGCAGCCTCGCCTCTGTCAGTGCACCCCAGGGTGGCTGTGGCTACAATGTAGCTGCCATCACCAGTGTGAATGGGTGGATGACAGGTTGTGTAAAGCGCTTTGGGGTCCTTAGGGACTAGTAAAGCGCTATACAAATACAGACCATTTACTCTCTCTGCTGTGCATTTTCCACTTTCCAAGGTTTCACTTCACCGTTTATCAAAAGCAGAGTCAGTATTGCAGTTAATAAAGATAAATACACCAACTGCAAGGCTGGCATTTTATATATATTTTTATATAACCAACATTAGTTTGGTAGTAGAAGCAGAATGTAAACAAAGCAGAGCTCATAGATACTTTGACGACAACATCAATCAATATTAATGGGAGCATTTTATAAACGATTGGGGCATATGATGGTATTATATCTGTGAAATGACATTTACTTTATACTATGACTAAACACAGCCCTTTATATCTTGAGATACCCTGGGTGTTACAATGTAACGACAGAGGATGCATTTGTGAAGCCCAGAACTACCTAATGCTTCATTATGTAGCCAGGAAATGTTCTGGAAACATTCCTCAAAGATTTTGCTCCACATTAACATGACAGCATCACAAATGTGGCCCAGACCTGTTGGCTGTACTTCCATGATGTGAATCTCCT
The DNA here is from genome assembly GCF_057382185.1 of Mchenga conophoros. Lineage (NCBI taxonomy): Eukaryota > Metazoa > Chordata > Actinopteri > Cichliformes > Cichlidae > Mchenga > Mchenga conophoros. The sequence continues at coordinate 4,191,410 of NC_140526.1, forward strand.
GCTCCACCACATCCCAAAGGTTCTCCATTCAATTGAGATTTGGCGACTGCAGAGGTCATTTGATAAATGTTGCCTTCCTATTAGCTTAAAGCATTATCCTCTGACATCAACGAGACATTTCCACTCAGAGAACTGCTGCCCACTGGTTATTTTCTTTCTGATATACTCAGAATCTAGCACCAACAACCACACCAAGTTGCCTAAGTCATCTTTTTCCCCTCATTCTGATACTCAGTTTAACCTTGTTGCCTAGATGCTAAAATGCATTGTGTTGCTACCATGAAATGGGTGGATTATATATATATAAATATAGATACAAAATTAAATAGCTGGTGAATGAATGTTGACAGATTGAGCCTGAAAGACAAATTCATGTTGCACAAACCTGTGAAATACAAAAAGAAAACAACCTTGAGCACAGTCCTAAACTTTGTGCTGGGACCAGCTCCCATCGCCTGTGATGATCGTCTGTCAGATGATTTCTCTGCACACGTTAGAGGACCATGCTGAAATTGGCAGTGCATTGGACTGCAAGTGATCCAAGTGTAGTAAGAGAGCTAAACGGGGTCCAGCGTTACAGAAGGAGATGACCTTGAAAAAGAAATTTGCTTGTTATGGTTACTCACAGTGTACTGCCTCTTTTTCCAACCCCCACATTTTCAGAGGCTTTAAGGCTTTTAAACAGTGAGCGGTTAATGAACGACTAGAAATCCAGTTTCACTATGAGTTACACGTACATTTGTGCAGGCTAACCAACGCTTCATTAAGCATTTCTTTTTCCCACAGCACAAAAGAAAAGATGTGACAAAGCACACAAAGAAATGTGATCCTAAGCTGACGTGAGATTGCTGTGCTCCACCGCATGAATCAATATCCTTCGCATTATGGCACAGGCCTATACGAAGAGAAATACAACCTCTATAGACTGAAGCAAATAATCTGGAAATATAAGAGGTGTGTTACTGCTTAGTTTATGACGGTGGAGTTTATGCCTTTATGTGTTTATGTTTCTCCTGCTCCCCTCTGCTGAGAAGCAAGTGTGTGTGTGTGTGTGTGTGTGTGTGTGTGTGTGTGTGTGTGTGTGTGTGTGTGTGTGTGTGTGTGTGTGTGTGAAGAGGTGGCTGGAGTGAGCTCCACGGGGAGGTGAGCAAGGAAGCTGGAGGTCAGGGTGTACAAGAAGAATCTGCTCTGTTCAAAGTCTTCTCCAGAGGGCAAACAAAGAAATGGAGAATTTGATCGGTATTTCTGACAGTGTGTGTGTGTGTGTGTGTGTGTGTGTGTGTGTGTGTGTGTGTGTGTGTGTGCTGGAGAAAGTAAAGAGCGAGCCTGAAAAGAAAGATTATGTGTTTATTTGTTTACACTGCCTCCAAGGTCCTGTGCTGTCTTTGACCATCACTCCTTTCTCACTCTCTCTGCTTAACTCTTACTCCTGCCTTCAACTCGCCCTCCCTCCGTCCAAACTCCTCTAACGGTTCTCTTCACTCAGCCGCTCCACCCCTTCTTTAAAGTTTGTGTCTATTGATTCCATTGGACTTTAACAACAAGCGCTACGTTAGGTCAAACCCTTCAGCTATTTCTGGCTCTTCAACAGACGCCCTGGGCTATTCGCGCACGCTCCTTAAAACCTCGCCTAAACCACTTCACTTCCAGCCCGTCGCTCGCTTAACCAAGCTGTTAAGGTTCAAAATATTGGGGATGGAAACAAGAGAAAAACCACAATAACAACACTGGTCCGGCCGGGTTGAGTCAAACGATGATTTAATGATCACACACGTGGGAGATGGACACTGATGCAGACAGCCTCAAAATCTCAAAATGGTGGAGCATTGCTCAAACTTTTATAGCCTCTGGTGCCTCCACCTTATCATACAAAGCCTAAACATTCACATGCTCTCTCTCACACAGCGCCTAAGCTACGACCTTGGCTCCCTGTTTATCTGCTCCTGCTGAAATGGGGCAGAAAACTCCAGCACACTCTGTTCTCTTCTACTCAGACAAATTAGATTTCTTATAACTCAGCAGTATAATGCATCATAAAACAATATCATTCATTCACAACAAGTCAGCAGTTTAATGTAATGCAAATCAGTTTAACTAATGCAATAGTTATCAGCTTCTTCTAATTCAGGAGAATAATGCAAACTAAAACCACATAATAATTCACAATCTTTAATTAGGGGTATAACATGGCATAAAATAATATTATAATCTAACAATTCCCCCTGATGAGGTCATTAGAATAATGACCTCACAAACACCCTGTAGCCCAGTGTGGCCGGGTTCATCTCTTCTCACTCCTGAGGTCCTTTGTCCCCCTGACGGGCAAACCATATGTAAGATGACCTCTGTGTTTGCGCAAGTCAGATGCAAGAAAAACGATGAGTGTTACAAGCGCTGCTAACAAGTAAATGTCGGGCATAGAGACCCTTAAAACTCGACTTTCTTTATAAGACTGCGTGCAGCGAGGTGGCATGCCGCTACTCTCTGTGATGAGCAGGGATATCCATCGTACCTTCAGCAGTTCAAATGGCACTGAATGAGCGAGTGCGTAATGGGATTTCCAGTCAGACAATCAATATCCGAGCTGCCCTGCAATGAGATCAGTGTCTATGAGAACGTCAACACAGGTCAATAATATAGTATGGATTTTACCTCATCAAACTATAATTCTGCTTACTGGAGCCATCTGTCTCTGTGGGCTTGATCTATCACTACTCTTCTTCTCGCTGCTTTTTTTGTTGTGCTATATTTTAAACAGGATTTTAAGGTCAGTACCAATATGCAGCAGACAACGTCTCTACACATTCACAGGTGCAATGAGTTCTTTTTGTTTTTTCCTCTGGTTCCTGGAGTTAAATGACTACATGTACCGGAAAATGATAGGGTTGAACATTAATAATGGATTCCTTGCAGGCGCTGAATTTCCAGGCACTGTTTGGGAAGCCAAACTGCCCCTCAGTTGTAGTAATACAAATCTTCCCACACTGACTATATTCATGCATAAAAAACTAAGTAAATTGGCCCCCAAAGTTATTCTTATTACTTATTGAATGTAATTCATTTAGCTCACAGGGCAGTAAAGCCCTGCGTGGAAAGTTAATAAAACACTTAATCCAAGGCCAGTATCTGTCCAATGTCTTAGCTTAGTTTTCTGTATTGTTCGCTTTCTCAAGGTAACTGTGCTCAGCGAGTCTTTGTATCTTTTGCACTCTCCACTGCTCTTGTTATTGATCAAAATGTGTCCTTTCTTTAATCCTCCACCTCCTGTTGTAAAAAAAAATTGTGCCAGTGGTGTCATAGAGGTGCAGTCGTATCTCAGCTGCGCTCTGATAAAGATGCGGCTATGAATAGACCCTCACACTGGGACATTTTGGAGCACGGGGTACAAACAGACAGAGAAGCTACAGCGAACGTTTGCTGTGGAGAGGTAAGAATTAAAAATAGATGTTTTTTCTTGCTTCATTCAGTACTTTTAATTCTGTGCGCATTCTGGCGAGTTTTCCAACACATCAGCATGCACCTTGGATCGCTGAACTCTGTTCTTGTTGGGTTGAAGTGTTCACTTTCATCGAGTGTGGAATTTCAGATCATCCGAAGCGGCCTGGGGGGGCGTTCAGATCCACGTACCGTTAAAATATAAATGCAATCAGCGTTTTGTCCACAAACAGTCGGCGCAGACATTAACTGTGAGAATGCACTGCAGATAAACAGGCTGCTAATGATGCGCACTGATAGACAGACACACCTCGTTCTCTACTTATTGCATTCAGAAGAGTTTCGGAAAACTTCACTGGAATACAAGGTCTAGATTTTCAGCAGATATAATTATGGTTAGGTGTCTGCCCAGCAGGGTGACGACAATACCCCATCACCCTTTTATGGCTGAGAGGTAAGAACAATCAAACTAATCCAAATTTGAAAAGATCGTAATCCGGTCTTTAAGTGATGACGTGATGAATCCTGCTTCCGGGCCCAAACTACTCTGCGTTTAATAAGGATGTTGTGTTTTTAACATGTTTTATTGCTTTGCATCTTGTTCTATTTAATCTACAAGCTCCTAAAAACAGTCAGTGATCACTGTCGGCCTCTCTCAGTTTTTATTACCACTGTTTATTTTAAAGCTCAGTTTTTAAAACTAACCTCGTATTGTGGATGGATTATCTCAGTTGTTCTCCTGACTGAAGTTTGGTCCGTTTACAGCATCCTGCTATGCGATTGCATTTGTCCCTAACCATCGGGAACCTTCACGTTAACTTTTATCGAGTGGAAAAAAGTTAGCGTTCATCCTCCAGCTTCACTGTGTTTATGCTATGCTAACATAGCTGTGTTGCTAGCGATCATGTAGCACATCATTATATACCAGCTAGCCCAACTTCAGTAACCCTACAAACGTCACTGCTGTTTAGTTTTCTGTCTTCATTTATGTTGGAAGTGATAGCAGAGCTGTACGTTTGAATTGTTTCAGAAATCTCTCAGTCAGATCATGCTATATTATATTTAGGTGGAAACTAGTGAGCTAACTTCCTGCTAACTTCTAACTCTGTTACATTTAATAAATTGTGTTTTCGTGGATGCCTGGATGTTAAACTTAATTCTTACACCTGGTAATGCAGCAACGCTGATCATTTTGTTACAGATGAAAAAATTTTGACAGTTTTTCAACTCTGTGGCAAAGATTGGGCCCAGACACGGCTAATGACGTCTGACTTAAAGACCAGGTGAAAATTAACAACAGTAAATATTTGAAGTTAAAAGACTGAGACCAACAATAGTCCAGTAAAATCTGTCCATTCCTAAACCTTTCGCTCTCTCTCTGATGGGTTTACTTTGGTTTTCGAGCCTAAACATGTTATCCTTCACTTGCATCCAGTGTTGCCAACTTTTTCGCCAAATTTTATCGAATTTTCAGACCCCTTAGCAACTTTTTTTTTTCTAAAAAGCGTCTAGCGACAAATCTGGCGCCTTTTTCTGGTATTATTGGAGACTTATTTATGACGACTTTTTGACGTGAAAGCGCGTATCGCTCTTACTCTCAACAAGCAGCGGTGCTGCCGTGGGCACCTCGCCCGTGCCAAAGCGCTCACAGGCGGAGGATAGTCCTCCCCCAGCTGCTATCAGGGCAGAAGATGTTCACCTATGCGTCCAAACTGCAAATGAATCGCGCATGAGCGAAGCCGCTGCTCCCACACTGACTGTAACGCAGTCAGTACTTCTTTTACTGTTATGTTGTTTTGTGGATCACAAGGTTTAAAACTACTTATAAACACACACACACACACACACACACACACACACACAAAGTAACTCCACCACAGTGCCTATATCGGGTCACTTTTGCCGGTCCAAGCCCGGATAGAGGAGCAGGGTTGGAATTGTGACATTAAAAAAACCAATAATTGCTAAAAGAAATGTAATTTGTAGTTCTAAATAAATTCTAAATGCATTTAGGACGTTTTTTACTCCCTTTATGTCTCTTCCACGATGTTATTTTTCTCGTCTACAATGTTGGTTACAATTACATTAGCATGACCAATTATGCAAATTAGGCAATGACATCATTTAGCGACTTCTAGCGACTTTTAGGACAGCCAATAGCGATTTTCCTTACTGAGGAGTTGGCAACACTGCTTGCATCAACATCTCACTGCACCTCATTCTGAAATTTCCTGTGAACAGCTACAAAATACAACGTTTGGATTAACTTGTCATGGAATAACAAGGCAACAGACCTCAATTGGTCATGAAACTGCTGTCAGTCAATTGTCCAATTACTTTAGAGTCTCTGAAAAACAGGGGACTGTGTATGTCTATAATTCCTCAACAATGCAATACTTTTGTTAAACCCCTTGAATTGAAGCTGAAAGCCTGTACTTCAGTCACATCTTGACTGTTTGATTTAAAACTCAATGCTGTGACATGCAAAGGCACAATTACAGAAACTGCATCATCATTTGCATTTTTGGACCCGAATTTAAATACAGGGTCAGTAAAGTAACATAAAACAAAGCCAGTGAGGATACGCGATACTGCCTCACATAGATGGTTTCTTTTATGCAGTGCTGGGTTGACCCACTTATCTTGGGCAGTGAGTTTTCCTTCAAAACAAAGAACTATAAACAAACAAAGAAAAAGACAAAGAACGCAAACATAAAAAGCCACAAAACAAACATACAAATACCGATCAGCAGTTTATTCTCTGTAGTGCTTTTAATAAATCATCCATCACTTTTGAGTTTTGCAGGAAAGATAAACATAAATAAAAATAAAATGTTATTTTTCAGAAGGACTGAGGGGACTCCGGCTGAGCCTGCTGGTTGAGGCGATGCAGGTTTTAATGGCCCATGTGAGGAGCTGGTTGAGTCCCAGTGAGAAGCAGGTTTAATGGCACTCGTGAGGGACAAAAAGCAGCTCAGGAACATTGTGCTGGCTTTGACTCTAAATGAATTTTAAATTACTTTGCGCACTTTTTTGCCTTGAGGAAATTTCATCATCAAAAAATAAAATAAAAAAATCAGCAGGCAAATTTCCCCTGTGATGGACCGAGTTCAGTGTCGGTCCCCAAAGTATTTGAACAATCATCCAGCTCTACAGGTGACAGCTGCCACTGCTGCCTTAAACAGCACGCTTTAATCTGAAAACTGTTAGCAATGTCGCTACAAAGGTGCACCTATATATCGTCTCCCTCCTGCTTGTGCTGTGTTCTCTCCTCCTTCACTTTCTGCAGGTATATGGAGAACTGCATGTTCTGTACTTATGATGCAACCTGTCGAGCGTTTATTGTTGTATTGTTTCTTGTCTCTCTAAGATCTTCTTTTCTGTCTGGTCTTTCTAAGCAGTCACGGCAGATGGCTGCCCTCCCAGAGTCTGCTTCTACCGGAGACGTCCTACTGTTAAAAGGTTCCTTCTGCTCATAGAGAATAGTTATGTCATAGAGGTTTCCATCTAAAATACTGAAAGGTATTTACCTTACTGTGAAAAGTGCCTTGGGATGACAATCATGGTGATTTAGTAATATATACATGTAATTGAAAGTTAATGATTTTGTGTTTTGGGCCAAGGTGCACTTTCAAGTCTTTCTCTTTGAACCTAAATGCCTTCAAGTCGAATTGAAATCATCTTAAGTAATTTTCCACCCTGAAACACTGTCACCATCATTGTATCTTTAATGGCTTTTTATAATATAAAAGCTCCTTTTCATCTCAGATGGCTGGAGGGACGTGTCTGCGTTTGATCCACAGATGCTGGCAGGCTGAGCCCCGGCAGGCAAACAAGAGTAGGTAAACAAACTAGCACTAAAGTCTACATGGAAATGTGCTGTTAACCATGATATTGAAAAATGAGGGTTACACATGCATCTAACCAGCCAAAGATTAGAGTTGCAGGTAAATCACAATAATCAATTTTTATTGATTATTATTGTTATTTTTTTATTTATTGATCTCTGCAGGGAATCTCATCCTCTGTTTCCAGCTTCCAGGGACCGGCTCCAGGTGTAAGGCAGGAACAAGGACTGAATGATGGGAGAACTAGCCTGGCATGTTCTTTACAGCGGGGGAAACAAAGACCTAAGACTGAAACCATGAACCCTCCACAGCGTCCAGGGTTCATTGCCCACTCTCCATATCTGAATTCCATGAGCCTCATAGACTGCCCTTCCAGCACACATTGTATATATGACCCCACTGCACTACAAGCTTGTTTGTTCTAATTTACATGCCCCAACCTCGCTCCCTCTTTCAAATCATTCACCTCCCATTAGTACACGGTGTTCTGTCTGGTTCTGGAGCTGCACCAGTCCCCTCTGACTCCTTCCTCAAACCACAGCTTACACCATCTGCCATTGTGTGCTAGAAATGCTGTCAATTTCTTGGTCCTGTCCCAGATACATCTGGCTAATAAGCATTCTGTAGTGACGCATGCTGGTTTGATTGAAGTTTGCTCAGAGTGAAAAGAAACCAAACCATCAACTGATTTTGGAACAGAGAAATTAAAGTATATGTGTGAAAATGCATTTAAATGCCATTTAAGGCATTTTTATCTGACATCAGCTGATGACCTAAACAGCTTGTTTTTGTTCGATGGCTTTCTCCAAAAGTTGTAGACCTAAAATGTTGCTGCAAGCATAAATGAAGTTGATTGTTTGGTGCCAAACCTTTTCAGCTGGTCACTACTCAAAAGTCAAGTATGCCCAAATGTGTCTGTGTAGGTTCTCAGTCATCCGGGACATGCAATTGTCTGCCATCTATAATCCAGTTTTGAGGTTCCTTCCCAGACGCCTTCACGCTCACTCACATCCTGGGCCATTTATAACCTTAGCAAGTCACATGATAGATAGGATGAGGCTAGGTTTCACAATGGGTTCACCCGAAACCTTGGCTGACTATGGCCCACACCCGTTTTCACACCTTGGTTTGTGTGATTAGGCAGAGGATCAATAGGGGGTCCATGGCCCTCTGGGAGACTTAAAATTTGGGACTCTCCACCAATAGTACTTCTTGGATGAAATGTCTTCAAGAAACCTAAAGAAGTCCAGATGCTTTTCTTTCCAAGCTCCTTAGACTACGCCCAAATGCGTGCACATGGAATTTGCTGCAAAGATCCCTAAAACACAGTCAAGACAACAAATATAAACTAATATGGATGAACCCCCCCCCCAAAACAGTTATCTTGTGACTGTGATGATTTATCTGTGAGGGCACATTTGGTGTTATGGTCTCTAAATAAAACGCCTCATCTAAATATAGTAAATCAAGCTGTAGATTATTGTGATATTTTTGCGAGTGTGTGTTTGTTTGTGGCTTTGAGTTTCAATATGTATTTACATGAAGCTGAATAATACTCAGTGTTCCTGCGTGAGGAGGTGGTAAGACAAAGGGTCATCAACACGCACCTTCAGCACAGACTGCAAGCTCTGCCAATGCATACATGAAACAGTGCAGCGAAGAACGTCTCTGTCACACTAATTAGCCTTAATTTACATCATTTAGATGGATCGGAAAATCCATCTCTACATGATTTAAGTAGGTGCTCGTGCTATTTCAGTGGGATATTCTATGGCATATAAAGACATATCTGGTGGTGCGTTCAATAAAAAGCAGTCCATGCTGTGTTTAGGGAAGATTAAGAGAGTCTGCATCTGTGCTGTCAGACCACTGCTGTGTGGGGCACTTAGACGATAGATTGGTTTATTATTTAAGACAAAATAACTATTTGGCTTTTGAGCATTGAGCAGTATTGTCTGATTATTTATCTATTTTTTTGTAAGCATACATTTGGTCTTGATGTTGCTATTTTATCCACACACGATGAAACTAGTGCACTGGAGCAGGAGCAACCTCCCAGCGTAAAACCATCTGCCCCCTTATACTGCTGCAAATGTCCTAGAACCGATCTGCTGTGGCCCAGTAAAGAGTTCAGTTTGAGTTTTGACGTGGATTGAAGAATGTATTTTTGTGGCATGCTGTGAACATGGATTGGCTCTGTGTGTGAAAACAAAATAAATATTTATGAAACCGGTTCTCCAACCTTTTCTGGCTTTCCCCACCTCAGAATCTGAAGCTTTAGTCAATAATCAACACTGAATGTTGCTTATATAAACATGAGTGTGACTGCACCACTAAATTCTGGCTTATTCATTTTCCCTAAACATCAAAAAACTCCACGACCCAGCACTGGGGCCCACACCACAGTCTGAAAACCGCTCATCTATGACAATAACACCACCTGACAATGATGAACAGATTCACCATAATACAAAAATATCACATTCAATGCTAAAAAATAGCCACTGGAGTTTAAAGAGGAACTCTTGACCTTTGGGACATACTTTGTGTACTTTCAGACTATGTTCATTTTATAATAAACACTTATTTTTAGCATGTGCATGGTATCACTTCTAAGCCTAAAACATACTGAAAATATTCAGAGAGTATTAAAAATAGGTATTCTAATAAAAAGTAATACAATTTGTACATTTACCATGCAGCAGCATGGTAATGGAAGTATTAACCCTACCATAGAACCAAGTCCGCCAGAGCTTATATTATATTTTTACATGCCGTAGTGCCATTTTTGGGAGCATTTCAAGTTGATATACATCAATACAACCATTATAGCCCAAATTTTTATAATATGTATGCATTAAGTGCATAGAAATTACATAAATTGCAAAAAAAGTGCAATAAACTACAAACAAATTGAAAATCGTTTTTGTTTTTTAACATATATTTCTAGTTAGAGAAATTTAAAGAGGCTTATCCCTCAAAACTGTAAATACAAAAAAGTTGCACAAAATAGTTTCCCACCACAGGAAATTTATTTTGAGCGTCTTCATAGTTTTATTTTTGAAATACACCAATTTTTATACCCTGCAGGAAAAACGAAAATAAATATTATAATGCAAATTTGCAAAATAACAGCATATGCATCGAAATAAAATATTTCCAGCAGTGCAATATGAGTCCTAAGCATCCCAGAAACGACACAGAAAGTCATAAAGTCAAAGATAACTTTTAAAAACACCAGTATAGGCTCATGAGGCCCTGATGGTAAAAAACTACATTTCCGCGAAAACGACGTCACTTCCGGTTTTGGGCAGGTAATGGCGGACATGCGAAAGTTCGTGCTGACGTCTATTCCAACGTAGGAAGTGTTACAAACAGCTGATCGGATTGGCAAAGCCATGTTTTTGTTGCTGCAAGCGCTTTTTATGCAGTTTTTGCAAAGCTATATGTGGAAGGAAACTGTGACTTAGGACAAGCTGATGGCATCAGATGTAAGTACAACTCCTCCAGTTTCATATGCAAAAAAAAATTATTGCGCTAGCTTACGTGGTTGCAGTGCTACCGGGATTTTAAAATAGTTACGCAAAACGGAGCGTGCCCGCTCCGACCGGCTTTAAAGGGTTAATTAGTTCATATAAGACAGTGTAGCAAATTTAATACACAATAAAACCCCAAACTCTGATTCGAGTAAAGGACTTCATGTCCAGGTGGATTTTTATGGCTAGCAATGCATCTGTATAATAGTAACTCATTTCATTTGACAAGGATAAAACCAGAGTCCTCCTGAGGCAAATTGAATAGATTGCACTTAGTTGTCAAAGGCCCACATCTGTGTATCTAACACCCCACAGTTCACAGTGGATGTCAAAACAAGCGCCAAGCCATAAATTCATGGAAACTCATCTGTGATTTTTTTAAAAAGGGGAAAGAAGTAGATCTGAGGAGTGCTGGAGTGTTTCAGAGAAAAGGGAATTTGGAACCACCAGGACTTTTCCGAGAGTTGGTTGTTCAGCCAAAAGTAACTGACTCAGTAGCAGTCCTTCAATCAGACACTTAGAGTAGAGTGGCTAGATGGAAGCCACTCCTGAGTAAAAGACACACGACAGCTCGCCTAAAGTTTGCCAGACTGCATTTAAAGGACTCTGAAAGCATAAGAAAAAAAAAGTCTGATGAAACAAAAGGTCTGGTCTGATGAGAAAAAAATTGAACGCTTCGGGCAGAACTCCAGGTACTCAACATCGCGTTCCAGCCAGCCACAGCAAAACACCATTATTAAGCCTCCAGACGACACTACAGTGGTTGGACTGAGTCTCCCTACAGGGTGGAGGTCTGTAAACTAACAGCATGGTGCTGCTACTACAGCCTGGTACTCAACCCCTCAGAACATCAGAGGGCAAGATCAGGAACCCATTCCATTATTCATCGACAGATACAGAGCGGATCGAGCACCCAGCTTTAAGTTCGCAGGAAGCCAGAGTATCACCTCAGGTGAAAAAGGCAGAGGAGGGTCTAATTCCCAAGAATGCTCAGCAGCTCCTCTGCTGTATCATAGAAAAATAAAAACACATTAAAGCATTTCTGTAGAGCTCTAATGGCAGCTAACAGATTCTTCCAATCTAATATAAAGAACTTGAAAGGATCTGCCAAGAAAAAAATGGCAAAAGCAGCCTAATTTAAGAGAGTTTCAAATGACCTGAAGCTGCATGTGCTTCCCTGGGATTTCTATAAACCTCTGAGAGAAGGGTGTAAACAATAAACGATAAACTTCAGTTTTTAAGATTTGTTTTAAAAACAATACTCAGTTATGGAGTCTTAGCCCCGAACCGAGCACGTGTCTCAGACCTGCTGCTATCATCCACAGACATCTGTATTGTTCATTAGTATATTTGTCATAGTAGCTGCTGTATTGCTGATTGGCTAATAGAATTAAATGTATGTTGGTATCACTACAACTACGACTGTGTAACCACAGTCGCCCCCTGCTGGCCAGCGGGAAGAATGCAGATTTAAGGCACTGGCTTTTTCAGAGCTGGAAGCAATGTCCAAATAAAAATACAAATTTACAGCAAAAATAAAGACGTTTAAAGGCAATTTTAAAAATAATAGAAAACGTTTGATTAATTGTACTAACAGAGAAGACAGAAATTCAGTTAAATTCAATTTTATTTATATAGCGCCAAATCACAACAACAGTCGCCTCAAGGTGCTTTATACTGTAAGATAGACCATACAATAATATATACAGAGAAAAACCAACAATCATATGACCCCCTATGAGCAAGCACTTTGGCAACAGTGGGAAGGAAAAACTCCCTTTTAACAGGAAGAAACCTCCGGCAGAACCAGGCTCTGAGTGTGACATTCTAGTCTTTAACTATTCTGTTATTTAGAGCTAATTATCATGTATATGCATCAGTGCGTTGCACCTGATTGCTAGTATTGGTTGATAAGTCCCTTCTGGTTCCACAAACAAAAACATGGTGGCAGCATGTCTGTGTAGATTCGCAATCATCCAAGTCACAGTAGTCCTGAAAACCTAAAAAGAAGGTAACTGAATTTCTTTAGATTAACATGGTGGAAAAAATGTAACGCTGAATCTTCCCAAGGTTTGAAGATAATAGCCATCATCGCTTTACAAACCATGCTGTCTATGTCCATCTTTTACATAGAGCCTACGTTATTGATGTTCTGACATGACTGTTTAAAAAAGATAAGTTTGCATTTGACTGCTTTTCTGTAGTCAAATGCAAACTTATCTATCTTTCGAATATTTATTGTTGTACAATCTACTGTACAATATAAAGCTCCTTGAGGCGAAGGAAAAAGGAAAAAACTTGGAATGAGTTAAAGAGAAAAGGTGTTCAGAAAAACAAGCAAGTATTGGATGTCAGTGTCAAGCCAGCAGTAATAAGCCAAGTTAATAATGCAATAACAACATAATCCTGAGAGAAAAACAGCTGCTGAAACACAACATGAGGGCATAGAGGTGCGTGCAAAGAAAGGATGATATCTACGCAAAGCTCCACGCACGTAAAAGCCCGAAGAAGCATAAAGAATAAATTAATTTGCATTGCGCTGTGCAGAATCAATATTCCAGCTACATGATACATTCAGAGGACTATGCCATTAATCATTAAAATACTCAAGAGATTGCCAATTGGACTTTGACTCGGTTTGGAGCCGTGCTGACATTTCTGAACTAGAAACTTTGCTCTGAACTCAGAACCCCCGAGGAGCACCCCGGGGACTGACTGTGTCAGTGCTGCTGGTCTCTCAGTCCAATCAGTGGAGGAGACTGCTCCATGGATGTTCAAGCTAAAAACATCATTTCAATGTTTTAATGACATCAGGAATCGTCCTAACATCTAGCCCTTGTGACCACATTAGGTTTTGCATTGTTCATGCAATGAGGTCATGCATTATTTCATCTTCATGAGGTTTTGCATGAATGTATCATTTCTTTCATGATGAAATCAGGCACAAAATCATGCATTTCCTTACATATAAATGATGCTAAAAATTCAAGTGGATTTACATCCATTATTGTTTTTTCCACAGGTCATGATGAGTCACTGGTCTATTTTTCTACAGAGAGATGAACGAAGAAAAACCCAGCTGAAGTTTTAATAATGAAGCTGGTTTCCAGCTGGTAATCCAGCTGTTTATATCAAAATGACCTGATCTGTTTTTACTGTGATATAAAACAAATGATATTTACTTGAAATTTTAAGTTAATAAGTATTAGCAGATTTTTTTTGTAAAATACTGACTTTCTGTACTCACATTTCCTTCATCATATGAATAGGTAACAATAACTTAAATAACTACTTGTAGAAGAGCATCTCTGAACACACAGTACGCTGAACCGGATGGGTCAGAGAAGCAGGAGACCACACTGGATCCTGTCAGCTAACATGGGCTCACCAGAAACTAGACAACAGAAAATTAGCCTGGCCTGGTCTCAGCAGTCTTGATTTCTGCTGTGATATCAGGATAGTAGCAAATTTGGGATGTGGTAGAACAGGAGATTCACATCATGGATGTGCAGCTAACATGCTATCAAATCAATATGGACCAAAATCTCTTTTTCTCCAGCACCTTGTTGAAATTATGCCATGAAAATTCAGGCAAAATCCAACCAAATACCAGCAGCTGCTGGCGAGTGTATGCTGTTAAGATAAGGGTTCATTAGAAATTCTAAAGCACGGTTGTTAGCACTGTTGCTGCACAGCAAGAAGGTCCCGAGTTCAATTCCACCATCAGGGGTCTTTCTGTGTGGAGTTTGCATGTTCTCCCCATGTTTGCGTGGGTTCTCCCCAGGTACTCCAGCTTCCTCCCACAGGCCAACGACATGCAGTTAGTGGGAATAGGTTAATTGATCAATCCAAATTGCCCATAGGTGTGAATGCGGGAGTGAATGTGAGTGTGAATAGTTGTTTGTCTCTGTGTGTACCCTGTCTCTCGCCCTATGACAGCTGGGATGGGCTCCAGCGCCTCCCGCGACCCTGAAAAAGGATAAGCAGAAGCGAATGGATGGATGGAGAAATTCTAAAGTGGCTGTGACTAATATAATCTGCTATTACACATCTCTAACCCTACACTGACCTCAAGGCTTTATAACAGGACTTTACTAATGGGTTTGTTTTAGCCTAAACCATTTTTCCAAACTTTTGCAGGTTAAACCAGTCAAACAGGAAATAAAAGGAAGCCTTTAAAATGTTCCCAGTCAATCCTCCAATAGCAGCCTCTCAGTCAAGTGTGTTTCTGACACCACCGCCTCTTGAAAATTGATAGCAATCTAGCAAACAGCTGTTGAAATGTCTCATTCGAACTACAAATGTCAACTTGGTACAAATGGAAAGTAAAGTCAAGGATCACCCCACTTATTAAAGATTCATCCTCCAAGTATCACACACGTTAAAATGACTTATGTGCTGGAGGTGCTAGAATACACACACACACACACACACACACACACCCCACCAACTATGAAGCCTTCATGTTGTAGGAACCTCAGTACCAGCAGACAAGGGAAAGCTCATAGCTGACCATATCAAACCACACAACAGATCAGGATCAAAGGGAATGAGCGAATATGAACGTTTTTGGGAGTAGAATTTGTCTTTAATCTTCACCAATCACAACATTCTCAGAGAACTGCTTTTGAGAGTTGCTGCCCTTCTTTTGTTCTTGCTATTCAAACATTTGGAGTGTGCACAAGAAATATTTGATGAAGGCTTAAAAAAAAAAAAGAAAAAAAGAAGTCTCTCTCGTCGCTACTTAAATTTCAGAGTGAGGAATGCTTGACCGATCGAGCGCAGGATGCTCTACCGACTGAAATTACTACCAAAGCCCCCGGAGCATTGATCTCAATTTCTGCAGGTTTGGGTAAACAGCACCTTATACGCCTACAAATCAAGTAATTAACACTTAAAACAGCGCTGAGCCTCAACAGGATCAAGGTTGGATGTCGCATTTAATATAAGCCCGGAGCCAAATTTGAAGGAAGATGTTGGAATGGAGGAGAAAAGAAAAGGAGAAATGATCATTTGAGTGTCTGGCTGGTCTCCGGGTGTGAAAGAGGTGCCCTGTGAATCACCAATGAGACAATCAGACATGGCCAGCAGCAGTGTGACACCAACACCATCTTCCTCACCACACATCTCCCACTTTTTCTTTCTCTCGCCGTGCTGCGCGCAGCCTCGGCTGTGCTATCTATTCAGCTCCCTCTTGTTTTCTTTTGGTATTGTGTGTCGTCCTGTTTTATTTTGCACTCCTCTGATCTGCTTTCTCTTCTTGGGCTGTGCTCGTCTCATACTGCTCTTTACTGTTCTGTTGTATTGTCCTCAATTAAACAACGGGAACATGTCATTGTACTGACAGCTCTCTGAGTACGACTGAGCCTGAGGCGCTTTCTCAGCAGAGGATCCTTCAGGGATTGGAATACAAAGCTAAAAGGTACAGGTGGATGAATATTCAACAAGCAAAAACATAAAGGAAGGAAAGAAAAATGTGGATTTTAACAACAGAAAATCAAACACCAGAATGTTTCAGTTGATCCGCTCACAGGCGAGACAAAGGGCTGCTATACAGCTTTACCTTTGAAATTTACTGCCTAAAGTCCAACCCAAAGACTCCATCCCACAGCCCCCCTCCCTCACCACCATCCTGTCACATTCAACACTTCAGGTGAGGAACGAGCTGCCAAAGATCGAGGTGCGAAAGGCTTCAGGTCCTGATGGCATCAGCCTCCGGAGGTGCTGCACAGACCAACTGTGTGGCATCATGGGATACATGTTCCCTGAAGCCTGAAGCTACTTTCCCCAGCCTGAAGCTGGGGAAAGTAGCACAGCTGTGGAAGACCTCCGGTGTGGTACCAGTGCAATAGACTACACATCCAAAGGACCTCATCAGCTACAGGCCGGTAGCACTGATTGTGCATCTCATAAAGACCCTTGAGAGGCAGTTCCTAAAATATCGCACCCTGTTTAGCTCTTCATTGGATCAGTTGCAGTTTGCCTACCAGCCTGGCATCAGGGTGGATGATGCCATCATCTACCTCCTGCACCAAGCTCTGACCCACCCGGAGAAGCCTGGAAGATTTCTCCAGTGCTTTTAACACCATCCGACCTCTGAGGGACAAGCTGGAGCTGTCAGGAGTGGACCACCACCTGTCCTAGTGGATACTGGACTACCTCACTGGTCGCCCACAGTAGATGAGGACACCCTCTACACCTCAGACTTCTCCATCAACTACCCAGGCTGCCATCTACAAAGGTTCTCTGATGACTCTCCCATCGCTAGCCTCATTAGGGTGAAGATATATCAGAGTACAGACAGTGGATTCAGGACTTTGTGGACTGGTGCCAGTGGAACCATCTCCTGATCAGACTCTGAGGAGACTGAGATCTTTTGGAGTGGCAGCCATCTCTAATGGTGTTGTCTGTTGGAACAGCAGCTAATCTATTGCCGAAAGGAAGCTGAAGCGGTTGGATAAGCTGATCAGGAAGGCCAGCTCTGTTTTAAGGTGGTAGGAGACAGAAGAACTCTGCATCACTCTTGGACAATGACTTTATGCCATGCATGAAGAACAAAGGAGCGATATCGGAGGTCACCACATGATCCAGTAGCTTGTAAGACCACCTTTAACACCAATAACTTCAAGTAACAGTACGGGAGTTTTTCCCCTGGTAACCCTTCCAACCAAGCCCTGCTTACTCAGTCCAACAGCTTTAACATTTAACATGCTAACTGTGGACTGTAGAGTCTGGGATGCAGCTCTTGGGCTTTTTGCAGTTTCTCTGAGTGTTGCCCAGTCTGACCTTGGGGAGACCGACCACTTCTGGGAAGTTTGCATCATTGTATTAACACACACCAGAAAGCTCCAGAGCCACAAACTGACATAACTACACTTTTATAGAGGTGCCGACACGTGCTAATGATCCATTAAAGAAGTGTTTGATTAGCAGAACCTGGCTGCTCTTTAACCTCTTAAAAATATTAAGAATGTACTTAATTTACAGGACTACATTATATATATATATGCACTGTGTATAGTACAGTTTTACATAGCAGTACAAACAGTTACTGTATAGGGATTCAGGTTGATGTAATTTAATGTGCTGAAAGGAGATCCCTGGATTTGGATCATTTACTCTGCTAATGCAGTGAGGCATCCTGTTAATCCAATGTTTCACTGAAGCCCTCCATCTACCTTTTAAAACGTATACAAACCAGATCATAATAGCTAATCTCGCTCACAATCCATCACAATTTACAGGCTACTGTAATATGTAAAGCACAGAGGGGTCGGCTGTACTGCACAAACTAATGAGAATTAACATCCATTGAGACATCAGAGAGGCTCACAGTCATATCCAGGACAACTTGATCCCATTTACCACCAAACAAAAGTGTTTGAGTTCAGAAGCATCGTGGTCAGCTGTAACCACGGTCATAAAAAGCATTGGGCATGTTGACATAATGGTGGTAGTAAGGATCCAACTAAGCTTTCCTAATGTGGGAGTCAACCAGTAAGACCACTCCCTCCACCATCATGACACACAAGATTATGACCATCATCGTCATCATAACAGGATAACCTAGGTACACAGATTAGTCCATGCAAACACTCATTTCATGAAAATCATAATCCGAACCAACACTTTGAGCAGCAGTTTTTGCAAAAAGGGAACGGTGACCATAAAATGACCATATATTCCTGTGACCTTGACCACAATTGTGTACAATTTTGATTAAATCTGACCAACACTGTAGGAGTAGCAAATCTTGTGAACTGAACGAACAGAGAGATGAATGAACAAACAGGCAACGGACGCCACAAGCTTCGGTCAGATGAGCTAAATAACTGAACTGTAATTACATCTGCAGATAAAGAAGATAAGCCTAAATAGGATTTGTCATGTTACACATACACAGTTACAAGCTTGGACGTCTTTTTGTTAACCAAAAGTTCAGAACACACACTTTTCTAAACAGTTTTTTCTACTCTTATCTGTATGATGTCAATGAGAGCAGATATCCTCATGCACTCATGAAACAAGCAGGATTCACAGAGGACCTACATTAAAAAAAAAAAAATCTTTTTTTCTGAACTATGAATGTAAAGCTACTTTAGTACAGTCTGAGAATAAATATGGCATCATGGGGGAGTATAAAAGGTCCTGCTCCAAGCTTTGGAATAACCTTCATTAGGAAGGGAGAGATGTGATATTAAAAAGCTTTCACAGACGTTCTTAAGATTTAGGTCAGCGAGGATCTCAATGTACCCTCAACTCTGTACAACAGATCCAACGAAGTAAACGAGCAGAATCATGCAGAATCTGAATAATCATTAAAAAGAATTCCCATCTGGTAAAATTCACACAAATAACTTGAGAAGTCTGATTAATAACTGCCTGAAAACTTCAGTGCAAGACTTGGAAACTTCTTGAGATCACGTCTGCAGAAACATTCATTCTTGATTAGCTGTCGTACAACTTCATTTTTGTTTGTTAGAGTATATTAAATCACGCAGTAAGTATTAGTTGCTTTACATGTAGAGTGACATAAAAAGTTATTTTAGAGTTACTGACCTCATGAAAATCAGGCTGTCATTTTGAAAACACTGATCGATAAAACGGAGCGCACCATCTTCGTGGGGTCTCTGTTTGTTTCCACACTAGACTTATAAACACATTAACTCCCACATAATAAAAAAAACGCCCTTGATTAGCTAATTACAAACACCTGGCGCTCTACCGTCGTACCGCTTTAGAGTGCACGAACTTTATGAATGAAAGCTTCAATTTTTTCAAGTGTCAGTTTCAAATCTATCGTGCACTCCACTGTCACATAATAGTAATTTTGTACTCATCAGTACTTTAATGAAAATTGCAGCATTTGTCAGCCTGCACACGAAGCAGATTCACCTCCGTGCTCCTCCCGCCTCGCTGCAGTGCGTTCACGACAACACTGCTCATGGCTGCATCAATACAGAGTTATAGCTTTAAACATTATATTAAGCATCATTATTGTTTCCAAATTGCTTATAGTTAGGATGGGAAGTATTGCCATAGAAACACGACAGTAATACAGTCTGACAGATGTGCGTAACAGGCAGTACATTTACAGGACTTACCCAGTAAGGCCATGAAGCAGATACAGATGGCAAAGAGGGAGCTGAAGCTGAGGCCCACGTCCTCCCTGTATATGGCCAGTGTCGTCTCACAGCGGTGTCCTCGGTAACCCTCCGGGCAGTGGCAGGTGAATTTGGAGGGCGACTGGGCCACGCAGGTCCCGCGGTGACAGGGCCGCATAGCACAAAGGGTGTACACGCAAGACTTTTTGGTCCCGTTTACACTGATCATGTGACCAGGAGGACATCTGCAAAAGACAAGAGTTGGATAGAGACAGCAGGCGGTCAGGAACAGAGAAAACAAGCAAAAAAACCCACCTGTATATTTCATGTAGATTAACATTAGACATGTTCGTGACATTTGATAAGGTGAACAACATGAGAATAAAAAGAGAACTGTTACTGTTACCTCATCAGAATATACACTCCTCTTATATTATGTAGCTGTGAAAGTCAAACGTGACAGTGTGGCGAGTTCACAATAACTGGTGAGCCAAAAGCTCAGGTTTCAGAACATTTTTTCTCCATTGGTGGATCTGTAGACCTTTGTGACATCACAGAGCGAGGCTGAAATGCTGCAGTATTAACACACTTGTTCCTCTCTGTCAGTTCTCTGATGTCCTGACCTCAGGGAAGAGGAAACAACGGCAGCATGAACACTCTGCTTCAGCTATTATTCTGAAATCGAGGGCGATAAGACAGGACAAGGCACCGGAAGACTGGGAATTTTAGGAATGTGTGTAAATACTTAAAACTATAAATAAATGCATGTAGCGCAATTATTGTATTCAAATGATGTTTCTCTAAAACATACTTGAGCAAAGAAAGTGTGCAATAAAATAGTTGAACAAATGCAATTGACTAAAAAGTTACTGAAGTAAGCTGGCTTGTCATTATCTCCCTCTGGTCTTAACGGAGTTATTTACTACTTTAATAGGTGATCTTACACAGATGTACACTTGAACAGAGAACTGGACTGCAGGGGATGAAAGTGCTGACAGTGGCACTGGCAGTAACTAGGATGGTTTTATGCAGACAGGGGCACATTTTCTGCCTCACTTCAGAAAGCACTACTATAATTAAAAGCTCATTTGGGTGTAACAGTTCAAACAAACATTTTATGAGCCCATTAATTCACCATCCCATTCAAAGTCTATGGAAAAGCTCCAGGCTGAACATTTTGATGACATCAGAGTCGTACCTCTGCTCTCCGCAGATATGCTCGTCCTTATAAATATTGACTTAACTTTACTATGAAAGGAGCGACGCTAAATCCAAATTGGTGCTGTAATTCATCTCGTAACTGCTCTTTCTCAGCTACAGAAACTAACCCAGACGAGGCAGTAAAGGGTTAATTTCCTGTATCTTCTCCCAGAATCTGTCTCTGAATTATGTTCTTATCTGCTTAGCTATTTAAACTCACTGTGTGGGTGAGAGTCTCAGGAAATCTCAACGTTCGTTTTTAATGCAATTCCTTGAGGACACAGTTCGATTCAAAATCCATTTTTGATTCGATATGAAAGAAAGGCAGGAACTGTGCTTTGGCTTTTATTTTAGTACATTGTGTACCAACACCTTTGATTCCTTCTGTCATGAAATATAAGAATTCAGACCAAGAGAAAACAGTGGGGAGAAGACGTGTGAGAACAAGCAGGCTTTCATTTCACCCAGTCATTTATTTAAAGGCATTAACTTAGAGCGTTACCAAAGCACAAGGTTATGAGATCAAAGGCAAACTTCTAGACCAACATCATGGGCTAATTTTTTGGTAAACAATGGACGTTTATGTGTGTGATTGTACTAAGAAGTAAATAAGGCCGAGCTCTCTGTGGTGTTGTTGCTGCTGTGCTGTTTCCAGCAGTGAAGAAAAGACTCTCTAACATCTGCAGCACCTTTGAAATGAAAAAAGCTGAAATAAGTTTATTTTCTTCAACCAAAAGTTGGTAGATTATTATTGTTTTTGTTGGCTTCAGTGTGAAGGTGGCGGTCAGTCAAAACCGTTCAGCTTATGACGAAACGAAATGAAAACGTTTAATGTAAAAATCTCATTTAATCGAGACAGTTAAGACGTTGGACATCCTCTGTCCTCCAGTGCCACACGCTTGCTTGGCGAGAAAAAGGTTGCTTGTTTAATTCCAGGCAAAGACCCGAATTCTCTTTGTCAGGAAGGGCATCCGGCATGAAACCCTGCAGGGTCAAACATGGGGAGCTAACAGATGTGGCTTTTAAAAGAAGCTTTTTCATTGGGCCAGCTGATGTGGAGGTTTTCCAGGCATGCCCAACTGGGTCTTACCCTAGGGTAGACAGGGAACTTGTGGTGAATATACATCTATGAGCTGGGCGTCAGGATTCCCAAGGAGTAACTGGGAAAACCTGCTGGGGATAAGAATATCTGGAATACCTGCATGGGCCATGGTTTACACATATACTTTACCATTAATCGTTTGGTTAAATGCCCCAGACAACTTAATAACTTAACTACTATTTGTGAACCAGGTGATCGCTGGGTGTGGTGTCAGTCTCGTCACCGTTTGGTTAATTTTTAGAAATTCTTTATTTTCAGACAGCAGTTTATGTTCACAGGACAAATATCAGAACAGATACGATGTTCTAATTTGTGTTACGACTCGGCTCAAAAGCCGCAACATAAAAAAGGAGATGAATACCAGAGTGTTAGTGAGAAGAGGTTTGGCTAAAATAGCTGGTGCCACCAAGGCAAAGACTAGTGAGCTTCTCGAAAGCCCGCCTCTGGTATGCTTCTATCCACACCTGATTGGGTGTGGCCAATTAGCAACAGGTGAGCACACTGTGGAGATTAGGGGCTGCAGAGGGGCGTAACGTTTGTCTTTAACATGAAGGACTGCTGTTGACGAGGGGCACATTTTTCTTAATCCTAATCAAGCATAAAGTAAAAATACAAAAACCAGCGATTTGTGCCACGGTCCCCTTCTAATCTTCTAAAGTGGACTTGGTAGGTTTCTAATTTTCTCTGGCTAATAAAACCACAAGCAGTGAGCAAAGGACACAGGTGGCATCTGACAGCATGAGGTGATACTAGTCTGATATACAATATAGCTGTATACAAAAAAACTAGTCTTTACTAGTCTTTAGTACAGATAGAGTGATCACACACAAACCTTAAATATATGCGAGGATAGACTAACTTTTACTCTCTATGATTTTGAGAAAATGATTCTGTTGCCGGCTGGGGAGGATAATTATTTATGCAACTCGCTCTCGTTTTCCTCTAATGTCCATCTTGTACAGGATGCAGCTGTGAGGAGCTCTAACCAGTGCCAAAACAAGTAGATGCAACACTTTTTTTACCTTTTATGTTCTGCAGGACTTTTCTAAACTGTCATCTCATATAGCAGCATTTCAGAACGAGCTACCGCACATTCACCCCACGAGAGTTTTCAGTCGTGGCTCCTACCCCAGAACTCAGGAGAACCATCTTAAGAACAAACGCAAAGTGGAATTACTTGTCCAAACCAACTGAAGTCAGCATCACCATTAAACCATTTTCACTGTTCAGTTTATTTGTTTTTGTTTGTTATTGCAGATGTAAATATCAGTTTTTAAAATGACCACGTTCCTATCGATCTGTTAGACATTTTAAAAAGAAAATTAATTTGTGCAAAGGATTATTATGCCACAATCATAGCCAAGCACTCGGGAATAATTGTAGCGCGGTTGGAGCCTGTGTAGGTGTTGAATACAGGACACCTGACTGTCTAACAGAAAACACAGCTTCTCTTATCATTACCTGTCATTAGCCATGACTGCAGTTGGTGCTATGAAGAGTGCCTTATCATAACATGGAGCCTGTGTGCACTGTAATCAGTGACAGGTGTGGAGCTGTTAGACTTTCTGAAGCATGATTAATAATATTTTTTTATTTCTCTGGTGATAGAGATGTTTTTCATCTCAATGTTATGCTGTCATGCAGCTTGGGAATTCTGTTGCTTTTCTTAATAATGTGCTCTGGTAAATAAATAGTAAAGGTAAAAATAGAACTTAAAATATGAAATGTGCTCACAAAGTTCCACAACTCTGTCTATAAATAAAAAAAAAACTCAAAATATTGTTTTTTATTCTGCTGATCTCTGCTTCACGATCATCTCTTTGTGCGTCTCTCCATGACTGAACCCATTTTTGATCACTTACTGGAGTCCACTTCTGACCACATCTGTTTGGGCTCTAAGATTTCAACATGCCTCCTGGAAATCTTTTGAGGAATACCGACACTTCTGCATGAAACCGACTCTCTTACAGTTGGTGATGAGAGCTGGGTCTTTGGCTTCGATCACCCGGAAACCAGCGAGTGTGCGACACTGAAGGTGGCACATTATGTTAGAAACATGTGCAGCATGAATTTATTCCTTAGGGTCAAAGTGTCTGTCTATAACTTCTAGTATATTGTTAACTATCCTACTCACTAACATCGCCCATCCTCAGAATTATGTTTAGATTTTAGAGCTTTTATTTTAACATAATGGATGAGCAGCAGTGGGCTTTGCAGAAGGCAAGTGGTCAGAATGATAGGGTTCGTCTAAAATATCATTAATTTAAAGCTTTTGCAAACTACTTGCCATCCTTCCTGTGCCTGCATGGCTGAGATACAGAGACGTGGCAAATGTAAAATCAAAGTTTTTTATTTATTTTTTTTATCTTGTTGTGAGGCCGGTTGGATGTGCTGCCATATTCTCTGAAACGCCTGTGGAGACGGCTTATGGTTGAGAAATGAACATTCAATGCACGGGCGACAGATCTGGTTGACATTCCTGCTGTCAGCATGCCAGTTGCACGCTCCCTCATTGCTTGTGGCATCTGTGGCATTTTGCTGTGAGACAAAACTGCACATTCCAGGGTGGCCTTTTGTTGTGGGCAGTCTGAGGTACACCTGTGCACTACTCATGATGTCAGATCAGCATCCTGATGTGGCACACCTGTGAGGTGGGATGGATTATCTCAATATGGCAGATGTGCCCACTACCACACATTTGGACTGATTTGTGACCACTGTTTGGGAGGGATGGTTATATTGTGTATCTGGAATGAATTTTAGGTCTCTACGTCCATCCCATGGGGAATGGGAGCAGTAACAAAGGTGTTGCGTTTATATTTTTGTTGAGTGTAGTACTGTCTCTGTTTCCCCTCGTGAAGCAGTCGGTGCTCTGACAGATGCTTCGCCTCCACAACTGGAGGTCTGATCTGACGCCACAATAAGCTTCAATTAAACACCGTTTCGACTTTTTGATCCCCTCAACTATCCCCGCTTAGATGTGAAACAGTTATACTCTCTCTGTCTCCATTTACGTTTATGATAACCTGACTACAAACAGTGAATTTGTCATATTTTCTCTTTTCTTAAATGGAAAAAAAAAAAAGGATCTGACAAATCTGACTGTGTCCCTATTTATTTGAGCCCAAATGCAGCATTAACAGCAATTACTTGACTATTTGACGGTGGCCCTCCAGTTAGCTTCAAACACTTGGGCATGGAGTGCTCACTGCCAACATTTACTACCCTTTAATCATGTTTCAAGGTTCAGGTCAAGTACTGGAAAGAGAACAAGGCGAACAAATAAGCACTAGGAGAATAGAGAGTGTGTGTCTATGTGTGTGTCTGTGTGTGTGGCCGCGCTAGGGAGGTTAAAGCGAGATGAGAACCATACAACCCAAGAAATGGAGGGATAGGAGGGGCAGAGTGCAAGAATGAGAGCCATTGTAAAAGAAGAAAAAATAAATTGGTGGATAGATGATGTGGGTGAGTGGATGAGTGGATGAGAGGAGTGGGAAAAAGGGGAAAGGCCAGATTAAAAGCTAGGAGGTTGCACACACTGAATAGAGGCTGATGTTTCCAATGGCAGAAAAATAGCTGAGATTAGTGGATGTGGCTAAGAGCTCTCCGTGTTTGATTCGCTCTGTGCCACAGGAGAGGGTTGTTAGCGCGCTGCAGCTTTTCGTTGCACGACATTTCCCATTTCCCACCGACAAACTAAGCCTTTTAGAGAAATTAACGCAGTAGTGCGTGTGAAACGTTGATCAAGCAAATGGGTGAATCCGATCAGGGTGAGAGGGGTTGAAAAAATTAATGTTGTTTTTACCACATTTAGTGGCCGAGCAGGTGGGTTCGCTGCATTGTGCGTTATGTTTGAAAGGGGGACAGGACTGCAGCTTTCTGTGGGTTTCAACTTTTGAAAGTCTGTCTGATGCCAACTTCAGACAGAAAATAACGGTGCCCAGAGTTCAAAGGCATTTGGGCCAGTAAATATACATGAATTTTCACAAATGTATTATTAGCAAACATTCTTTCTGTGCAAGCATTTATTTTAGGCAAATTGTAGTGAGTATATTAATGTAATGATGTGATCATATTAAAATGCCTTTTACCACATTAGAAAAAAGTATCATATTTAGATTTGGTTGATTTTCCCCTCAATGTAGTTTCCTTGGGAAGGAGTTCTTCCAGGACCTCTCCTGTTTTGAGTCTGAACCCGACTTTCAGAGAGCACTAATCAGTGATGCTCACTGGACCTCCTCCAGCATGTCCAAAAGTACAGCTCAGGCATGCACGTTACAGCAGACCATGTAGGGATAGTTTCATGTCCATGAAATTCAAAAAGACATGCACACTCACGGCCTGTTGTACTGACTAGAAATAAACTGTTTAGTCTCTGGGTCTGAGAGATCCTGCTCAAATCACCAGCAATAATCCTTGAAACTAAAGTAAAGTCGGCTTGATATTGAAGTTGATGCTTGCTCTCTGCACACGTCTGATTTCCATGGTGCATACGGTCAAGCCACGCTAGAAGTGGTCCAAAGATGCACAAGTAGATTAGCTTGAACAGCCCGCTAGCATGCGCTACCAAAAATAGTGCTTTGTTGTGTATCTGACGGACGAAAGCCAAACCAGTTCCACACCACTAAAGTTTCTGGTTCATCTGTTTCATTCAACGATCCGCTTTCGCTCTTCTCATTCTGCGTCGCAGCCATGTGCGTACGTAAACAAAGGCACCGCGCATGCGCGTTTTGCCCATATTCTATCGCGATATTTCATTTTTCATTTTCTTATCGTTGCCCAACATTACACCGGTATTACCGTGAACGGCATGATATAGCCCAGCCCTACTCCTGGGTAAGGTGTTCTGGGCACGTCCTACCTCTCAGCAGGGCACCTTACCCAGGACATGCTGGAGAGATTATATCAATCAGCTGGGCTGCGAATGCATTGATGTTCCCCCAGATAAGCTGGAGGGCGTGGCCTGGGACAGGGAGGTCTGGGCTTCTCCGCTTAGGCTGCCACCCCTGTGACCCGGCCCTGGATGAAGGGAAGTCAATGGATGGATGGGAGGAAGCTTTTCTCTGATAATAGTGTATACATTTCACCGTACTGGATTATTTTACATGACTTTCATGTCATAAAAGTCTACAGATCAGTATTTGAGACAGATATAAGATGATTTCACTGTCACAGGTTTAGCAGCTGCTCTGAGCCTGTGGCTAAGGAACTCAGTAACTTTATTTCTCATTCATGGAGAAGATAGTATTTTCAACAGGAAACTAAATGAGCAAATCATTTGCAATGGCCTTCAACCAGTTTGGCACTTGGAGGCTGCCTGGTAGTCGCCTTGCATTTATTGCTCCTGATTTTTTAAAAAAAAGTTTAATAAGAAAGAAGCATCACAAAAAAACTGAGTTAATTGAGACTGTGTGTAAAATAAAATTCCACATCCCTGAAAGGATTTGTTAATTGGGCCTGTAGAGAGAAAGCAAAAGAGTAAATTCAGAAGGAATTGCTGAGAATTAGCTGGAGGTAGTTTGTGATTTCTTTCCATGTTTAAACCACCAAAGCAATCAGAGTCACATTCAGTAATCCTGCATTTCTATAACTCCAAACTTAATAAAGAATGATCCGAACTGGTGCAGCAGAGGCTGACGTATCTTGACTTTTACGTCTGGATCCTACAATTCCCATAATGCACCTCCCTGCTATAATTTTGTTAGACCTGATGAATGACCACAGCTCCCGCTCTCATACACACACGGTTTTATTGCAGGCCCAACTGAGATTTCAGACATGCCCTGAAGTCATAGAAAGATATTACAGAACCCTTTTCAGAGTCTGAGAGTCAAACAAGAAAAGTGCTCATTGTGTGAAATCATTTTTAGACAAGAAATACCCAACATTTACTACCTCGTCTATCTATCACTGTATATAGTGATGGATGGGCATGGCTGCACGCACGTTGCTTAGGGATTCTGTTGCCTGTGCACTGAATGACTGGCATTAATTTATTCATAACATGATTAAAAAGTAGAAAAGACACGAGGAATGTGGTCAGATTATAGCTCTCATTATATCATTAGATCACCTGAGATCTGTTCAGGGTTTGGGATGGATTATTGCTCATTTTAATGTAATTTTCATGTTTGGGACATCCAAATGGGGAATTCTGGATTGATTGTAATTTCAAAATGCACGAGGTTAATGTGCTTTCTTTTTTTTAGCACGTATGCCACCATTTATAGTACAAGAAACAAAGAGCTCATGACCTGGTGGATGTTTAAAACTGCTCTGCTCCACTCCCACACATTTCAGACCATGTTGAAACTGTTACAGATTCCAAAAGAGTCAGTCTGCTGTCCTTCTTGTTCCAGTTTTGCAAGTTGTTGTACAGGATGCCAGTGTGGACCTTTTCTGGTCTTCCTTTACTATTTGCTTTGAATTGGCTGCCGTGCATTCAAACATCCTTTGTGTTTGTACGCACGAGCAAATGTGTGTTTTGTTAGAAAATGGTTTCCATAGAATTTGCACAGACATTTTAGCTTTACAGTAAATAAAAGCTCAGGGATGCTTTTTCTTTTGCAGTTTTAAGTGGGTCAGGGCTGGGTTTTTTCAAAGCATCTTTATATGCCTATGAACAAAAATAATATCCATGTCAGAGGCTGAGAAGTGGTTTCAAAGGGAGCAAATGGGTTTAAACGCAAGTGTTTTCATGCTTTTCACTCACAAGGAAGAGCGTGTGTGCTCGACTGTGCAATTGCATTCGGTATGCGTGGGTTTGTGCGCGTACCTGCATTCGTGCACTCTCCACAAGTCAACGCAGGTAAAAGGGGGGCTACATTGGTTCCTTTTGCAGGAGTCAGATGAGCACCCAACAGACAGGCCTTGTACGCTGACCTGGGAAACCCCATCTCGTGGCTGGCTGTCCAGCGGCATGTAGCGACCATTGAGGCGTAGATCCCTCATGCAGCCTGCAGAGAGAAGAATGGAAACGAGGGTTCAGCGGAACAACAAACAGACTTTTTATTTGCATTTATGTACACGGACACAAAATGAGAGCAGAGCTCTGCTCGTGTACCTGGTAACAAATAAACTGCTGGCTCCAGTTCTACCACTTGAGGCATAAATCCACCCACTCACATTTTGACGTCTCCAAGATTTAGCAAAATTCCTCTTTTGCTGCAACAATGTCTAGTGAGCTTTTGAGTGTCAGGTATTTAGAGCAGAATCTAATAATCCGTCATTCATAATGTTGTGGATAACAGGAAAATATTTGTGTTGGATACTTTATTATGTTCTCCGCGATGCGCTGACAACTTAGATGTGTCACTCGGGCAAACACCTGCTAAACTGTGCTAAAGGGAGTAAATACATTTGAAAGGCTCATTTTTATTTTACTCCTACTTCTGGTTTATTACAGTTTGTTTGTTTTTTGGATTTTGGCAACTGTTTCTAATCCCCGACTCCTTTTTTTCCTATATCAGAATTAAAGCAAACACCCTTCACAATGAGGCTCCCAGACCGACTGTAAAACATATTTACCAAGCAAAGAAGCAAATAAAAGAACGTGTAGGTAAGAACTCAATAGGATTTATATCAATTAATACTACAAGAAACAACCAGCTATAAGTCACAAAGTAAAACCAAAGTGGTTATTGTATTATTGTTGTTACTCTACTGTTGTTTTTATATTACCTCAAGTCTCATCTGCTTGAATAAAGAAAGAGCTCCCCATTAAGGAAAAGCTGTTGATTTACAGCTCAATCCATGTTTCTACCTTCACAAACGGACATGAACTGAAGTGACTGAAATGAGTTTTCTCCTAAAGGTTCGTCCTCAGAGACAAGACGAGGAGCTCAGGTATTCTTCAGGGGCTCAGAGTATAACCGCTCAAGAATACCTGAAGCAGCTTCAGCACTTGACTAGGAAGCCTCTTGCCCAGCTTTTTGGTGAATTGTTTCGGGCATGTCCGACTGTGTGGAGTCCCTGTGGCAGACCTGGGACATTCAGGTGAGAACACACCATGTACCCAAGAGCTGGTACAGGGTACAGTGGATGGATGGGTGGATCAGGAAGTATTATGGTAAGTCTTTAGGAACTGTATCATGCAATAAGATGATCTTTTCAAACTGTTAAATCCACACATCTGAATGATTCTCAGTTATCACAGCCAGTACTGATGGCCTGCACACACACTGACATAAAACCTTTAAACCAAGGAGCAAAGGTGATTTGTTTCTTTAACCTCCTAGGACCTGGCGTCCACATATGTGGACATCACATTTTGGGTTATTTAGACCAAAATACTCAATTTTGCTCTACAAGGGCCTGATATCCACTTACGAGGACATTATGCTGCTACTGTTCTATCGAAATTTTAAACAAATATCCTCATATGTGGCTCTCATTTTTCTTAAAAACAAAAATAAGGTAAAAAAATCTGGTAATTCTTTGTTTTTACATTCATCAGGTCCCAATATGCCCAAATATCAAAGAGAAATTAAAAATGCATGTCGTGGAAGAGTTCGGGTCTTAGGAGGTTAAATTTAGGGCAACTGAGTTTCTTTGTAATGAACATGGGAAAATAAATCACAAGTAATTTATAATCTAAATATTTACGGTTCATTTAATATGAAACTTTTACTCTTAAAAAACATACAAAATTCTTAAGTTTTTGTGGAAGTTACTATTTGATGAGATCAAACTGAGCTGGATGCAGTCCATGAGCTAAAGCTAGTTTGACACCAGTGGTCAAACTATCAGCTTGTTGCTGCTTTATGGTTTGAGTTAGCTTGAAAGTAACCCCACTGCTGAGAGACTGTATCACACAGCAAGTTTTGAATCCACAATCGCTGTAATTAGAACTGTGTGAGCACTGCTTGATGTTTAAAGGAGTCTTATTAAATTTCTACAGGGAAGCACAAGAGATGGAGAAACCCAGGAGGGAACAACGGAGAGAGAAACATGAAGAACTCAAACAAATTAAAATTACTTAAGATTTAAAGACAATGATACAGAGGAAAGAAAACTGTGGAGGTCTAATTGAGCCTATATATTATTTAGGATACCCCAAATTGAGAGTAAGCAAATCTCTATTAGCCGTATTTTGTTCTGTTTTATTCAGTTATTGGGCAGCAAAGATGTCACGTTAGTGTAGGAGCAGTTTAAAACTGACTGCTTGAAAAAGTTCAATAAAATGGCAATGCTCTTATTTAACAGCAACATCCGATTCGGGCATTCTACATTATCTTATTACGTCTACTCCTGTTTGTCTAAGTGACAACATATATTTATGGTATTTGTGTTTTCATCCCTTAATTGCTAAGCTGGCATATTCAGCTATCAATTCATCTCCCCTGTCGTTTTTTGAAGAGAGACATCCCCCAAAAGCAAACACAGTCATGCACAGATATTCACTTGGCCTGCCATCATCTATCAAGTGTACCTCTTCTGAAGGGAAGTGCTTTTAAAATCCGTTTAATAAACTCATGCATTGTCTTTTATTGCCCGAAGCAAAGCTGTCTACATCTCTCACTGTCTAATATCTGGGAGTTCTCTGCCTCTCTTTCACTTTGTGTCTGTGGCTCTTGGTTCTGACCTCTTCCTCTCTCATATAGCATCTTTCCTTTTTCCATCCGTACCCACGCTTATTTTCTCTCTCTCGATATTTCAACTGAATCTGCCAACATTTGTGTTCGTACAGTACGGTATGTGCATGAGTCAGTCTGTTGTCTCTCGTAGGTCCCAGTTAACAATGCAAACCTTAGTGTCTAATTCTACTTTGTTCACATTATTCCTTTGTGCCAACATCAGGTTCCAGTATGAACAGGTTACGGTCCTCAACTGATCCAAATAGGAACAATGGACGATGTTGTTGTGCTGAAGTAATCATGGAGACCGCTGGAGTCAGCATCTACAGTTGTATTTCTTACAGCTTCAAGCTAACATGCAGCAGAGTAAATCGGACTCCACTTTTCAAGAAGAAATGCCTGCTGCTGCTTCTGCAGGGAGATAGACGAGGATGCGATGTCAAAGCCGGGAGTGATTAGATGATGACTTGTGACCTCACTGAGACAGATTTCATATAAAATTTCAGCATGTGAAGAACCACTTTTAACTACATCTGCCAGCACGTCTCTGCAAAGTCATGGCCAGACACTGAATTCAGACAAATGGCACAAAAAACTCAGATCTGTTTGTTCAGAATGAGGCCACGTTAAAAAATAAATAAACGCCCCCTTTTGTGTGGGAATTCATAACACTGAAGGTGAGCTGATATTGTTCCATGTAAAATAAACAAACAGCACAAAGCAGTTTCAGCTTATTCAAACTGTTAGCATGTTCGCATGGCACAAATGAGGTTAAAATTAAAAGAGCGCCTGGACGGCTGAGCCTGGAAACAGGAACTTTGAGAAAAATGGAACAAAAGTGTAACAAATATAACAAAAAAAGTGTGTGTACTGTTTAGTGCTAATGAAGCCGTCCCACATGTGATGCTCACCCATCCCATGGGCACTTTATTCCACCTGTATTTTGAACTCAACACTGAAAGCATCCATCACTTCCATATACAATTTCAGATTAAGATTTTCATAGTATATATTTTTTGAATAGTAATTTTTTTAACTTTACTTTTTGAATGCAGCACTGAACTGTGTTCACTTGCAATGGCTTTCCATACACGTCCCTGAGCCCATTCAGTGTTTTCCACGATAGAACCATCCCTGCTTTTACTGAAACGCAGCATGAAGGGCTAAGGTGCCTCGAGGTGACTGTTGTTGTCATTAAGTGCTGTATAAATAAAAGTGAACTGAACTGAATCAAAAATGATGCCATGCAGTTTGTGTCCTTGGACCATGTGCATAGAGATTTCTCAGTCTTTTAATGATATCATACGTATACCTTCAGTGGTGAAATCCTTTGGAGTTTTGCGCTGTAAAACGTTGCTGTCATGTCCTTAGCTAACTTAAAAAGCTGTTCCTGTCAGGGTCCCTGCGGCGTGGATCCCGGGTTTTGAGTTTTTTCTAGTTTTGTGCTTTCATTTATCCTATTTATGATCCTGTATTTTTTAGTGTTCACATTTAGCTTTTTGTTCTTTCTTTGTGTCTGTAATTCTCATTATTTCCTTGCTTGATGTGAGTTCTTTTGTTGAATTGCATGCCTTTAGTTAAGTGCTCCAGCTCAGAAGGTTCACTCTGAGTTTTTGGTTTTATGATGGGATTATGTGTGAGCTCCATAGCCTTCTGTCTGAAGTGCTATGTTTATCTTACTTACACTTATGAGTTTCCTGTTTTCTGTGCCTTTAGTTCCATACTTGTTTCAGTTGATGACAGCTTCTTAGTTCCTGTTCTATTTTAATAGCATCTCGTGTGCCTGGTATTGAGTTTAACCTTCCTTGTCTATTTTACTTGATTTGTTGCAGCTGTGTTCCCTGGTGTTTTCCATCTTCTTAATTACCTGGTGAGCACTTATTGTGTTTGTTGCCTCTTTCCCACATGGCACTGTGTTTCCATGTCCTGTTCTGTGTAGTCCTCTGGCTTAAATCCTTGTCCAGCATATATATTTTTCCCTTTATCAGCATTAAAAACAGTTTGTTGAGTTCAGCTTGTTGCTGCTTTATGGTTTAAGTAAGTTATCCTGAGTCCAGTTCTGAACCTGATATAATTTAATATATTATATATACAGACATCTGACTAGTTGTGTTTAGAAGTCTTGAAGTTTTTGGGAAAAGTGGACCTTAAATAGCTGTAAGAATAACATCAATGTAATCTGACACCCACTCGCGCACACTATAGCACATACACAGAAAAAACTACAACACACACACACACACACACACACACACACACACACACACACACACAGAGCTGTAGGGACCATGGCCATCGTCCCAGCTAACAATAAAACTGCATTTGGATGAATTAACCATTAAAGTGTCATATCAATCATTCAGTAATACATAAAAATGTCACAATTCTCTCTTGAAAAGAGCACACATGAATAGATAAAACAACCTATTTTTGGCAGCACTCCTCAGAAAAAATACTTGCTAAACTGCCTGAATGAAACACCACCCCTTTCACCTTACCCTGTGACACATCAAACACATCACATTATCTCTTTCTTCCACACACTCAGACAAATTATATACACCAGAGCCTGGATGGTGTTTAGATGGTGTCGAGCAACAACAATTCTTCTGTGTTATTTTGCCACGGTGCGATCCATCAGAGAAATTCTGGAAGATTTATATTGTTGTATGCCATAACCTTTTCCTCTATTCCCCGAAGAAGATGTTAACCCTTAATGATTCAGCCCTGCTCACATCCATCTGCCTTAGATTTGTGTAAACTCTGTGGGCAAATTTAAGACTGACTTTTGTTTTCTGCAGAACATAAATATATATTGTTTTCTGTACAGAGAAACATCCCTACAAAAAAGTAGAAACAAGCAATTACTAGGTTAGTTAATGGTACTCAACAATCCAGTTTACACAGCCCAGTTAGTGTTGTGAAAAAGGACTCTGTAACGTGGGTGAATTTTACTTTCTCCTCAAACTTTTCACAATAATTATTTATTGAGAAAAAGGCACAATTAATGGTTACATTTCTTTAAAGTTTTACATTTTTCTTTTTCTGTGTTTACCACCTTAGCAATTAAAAAATGTTTTTAATTATTTTCAGGATTTGGAATAACACTGAGCAGTTTACTGATGGGGACAAGGAATGCAGCTACGCTATAACAACAACCCACTTGGGACAGAAACAACAAGACCTCAACTCAAACAAATTAGTTCTAGAAGTAAGACTCGACAAAATGTGCAGATTAATTTCAACTACTTTAAGGATTTGCTCATTTTTGTACCACAGAGGTTTTAAAAACTTTTTTCTCTGCAACTTGGACTTGGATCACCAGCTTTGCTGTAGCACAATTATACTTATAGTAGTGTTATATTGTAACTATTTGGGGGATAAACATTTGCAACTTGCATTTCCTGGTGAGTGTCACTGACCAGTCTTTAGGTCTGCTTGACTGCCATCGACCTCCAGCAACCACTCACCAACTGGTTGGACAGCTTTCCCTCATTAACAGTGTTGGGACTGTGTCATTGCTGAACACATATGGATACACTGGAAGAATATCACCTATTTAATTTGTATTATGACCAAAGAAAATTTAATCACAGTCTATTTAACTGTGACAGAACCACCAACTTTGCACAAATCTGCACGACATCAATATGCTGCTCTTTCACTCAGACTATGTATGGTTTCTTTAACTCAGAGTAATAAATCACCCTGAAAGAGCAAACAATGTTTTACTGCTATTTCATTTTTAGGATGGCAGGAAAAAGCAGCAGCTTTACAGAAATGAGAAAAAAATGACATTTAAATATTTAGTCATTAGCGTGCCGCAGTTCAGAAAATCTCACTACTGCAGTTCAATTCAAGAAGAGTGAAGCCATTAATTTAGTGTTATAAAATGAAATATAGGTCCATTATTCAGTACAAACAAAACCTATCAGCTAAATATTTTCATCCATCAAATCATCAAAGCATATTTTACAGTTGTTACTCATAGAAATGAGGTCGTAAAACGTGACAATTTATAAATACAGGGAGGGAGAGCAGAAAGTAACAGACTGTAACCGTCGGGCATCTGTCCACATCTGGAGAATCAGTCTCTGAGAGTCTGCGCTGAGCAGGTTTGTTAGAAATGCCAACGCCAACCCGAGTGATTACTGAGATATCGGTATCGATTTGCTCTGAGGGTCACTCAAAAAAGCTTCTTGTTGTCCTTGCAGAATGTTGTGCTTCGGTCTCTCCCGAGCAGACGTACCCCACAGCTCCTGAGTTTGAATCCAAAGTAACTACTATAAGCCTGGCTGGGAAGTGCTACTTAGGAGCTCATATTACAAAGATAAAAAATAATTTCAGATTTTCATTTCTTAACACCTGGGGCCAGACCCATAAAATAATATAAATTCACATCTAAAATCCTCTGCAGGCACACAGGCAGAAATGTGTCCATGCACTATTTTCTATGTTATCTTCTAAAGCCGTGTCCTCTTAATGGCAATCAAGTATATTTTGCTATTTATGTTGTATTTTTTCATCCATCAAAAAGACGATATAATTAATTTACTGTAGTACAATCCCTTCACTTTTGTTTTGAAGCTTCAGTTGCTGGTAACCAGCTACACTGTATGACCAAACGTTCTGAGCCACCTGCACATTACACCTACAGGCACTGTAGGCTATGGAGGCCCATACCATCAAGTTCCCAGAGCTCTTTAAACAATTAATTATTTTTTCAACCTGAAATTCATTGGCTTTGGCTTATTTTCTGTGAAGAACATAAATCCGAACTCATTTTCAATGACCTCATACTGTACCTCCCCCCACGCATTTACATTGCATACAAGGTATTCGGGTCCACTGGACCCAGGTCTAATAAAAGTGTTGAAAGTGTAGGTCCTGTGTTCCCACACTCTGTCCTCCTCCTTTCTGGTGCTGCTGATAGTGTTTTCCTCCCCCCCTGCACAAAGTTGCAACATTGTTGAAAATTCAACTACCAACACCGTCCGCTCTTACATTCCCGCACATTTTACCCTCTTTCTTGAGGGATCCAAATTTTATTTTCTCATACCCTGTCCCACCTGCAAATTAGGGGCATAATACTATAAATAAGACTTTGCCAGTGTGGTTCTTTATCACAACTGATAAAGATGGCAAAAGATTATCTGCTGCGAGGGCCATCCAATTGATTTTGGAAGAGAGAGGGGCTTCGGATGATGATGTTGACAAAGAGGTTTCAGAATATTTCACATTTCTGAAAATTCAGAGTCTGACAGTGACTTTGAAGAAGAGGAGGTTGAGCATCATTTAGTAACAAAACGAAGACGAGTACCCCATCAGCAGACAGCTCCAGGACCAAAAAAAGCCCACCAGACAGCAAGTGAAGAAATATGGATGTCAATAACTGGTGAAATTGAATGGTCTTCTTGCCCAAGAAATGAGCCACCCTGCAGAGCTGTTACTGTGATAAGCCAGGGCCAACACGGCTGACAGTTACTCATGTGCAGGACATCAAGTCTTCATTTGAGCTTTTCATCCCAGATTCCATCCAGAAATTTTTTCTGGATTGCAGTAATCTAGAAGGAAGGTGTGTTTTTGGAGAGAGGTGGAAGGAGATGGACCAAATTCATCTAAGAACCCCAAAGGCCAACTTTGGGGTTCTCATCCTTGCAGGAGTTTTCAGGTCCAAAGGGGAATCCACAGAATCCCTGTGGGATGCAGAAACCGGCACGAACCTTTCCGTGCATCAGTGTCTCTGGAAAACTTCCACAAAATTTCCAGGATTATTCGTTTTGATAACCGAGACAACAGACCAGCTCAACGGCAGAGAGACAAGCTAGCTGCCATCAAGACAGTGTGGGATAAGTGGGTGCACCACCTCCCCCTGTTTTACAACCCTGGGCCTAATATCACCATTGATGAGCGGCTGATCCCATTTAGTTGTGAAACATGTTGCTTCACGTGTAAATGTGTTGTGTCTTTCCACTCACTCCACTTGATTATAACTGATTTATTTTTTTTATAACATTTTATTTAAAAAAACAAAACAAAAACGAGAAGCACATTAATTCATAAATGTGATCTAACAAAGGTAAAGGGAAAAAAATAATCATGTTTGCTGTTCATATGGCTTGTAATTGGGATGAAGTAAACATCTGTTGAGTAATTTAACATAAAATTGTTTGATAGTGTTAATTTGGAAAGCCAAAATTCTAGCGGGTCCACCAGACCCATGAACACTGGCTGAGTAACAAAAATACGAACACCACACAAGGGTTAATTTTTCTTTTGAAAAAAACTGAAAACGGGTCTCACAGACCCGAACACCATACAAGGGTTAAAACAGCCCGTTCTTTCACAATTGTTTGTAAAGGCAGACGGTGTGGCGAGGTGATTAAGATTAGGAGGTGGGGCTCTGGTCCTTCTCATCTAGTGTTTTTACTGGTGTATGGTCGCCACATTGGTTGTATATGTCGGCACAGCCTTGTCAACATTTATACACTGCTGTCTTCTTCTGAATGATACGTGTTGCTACTAAGAAAACCTGCACATCAGCACTGTTGTAGGAGTAGAAGAAGTCGATGGAGGGCACAAATAAAAGCTGATTTTTTTTTTCCCCCAAAGATTTCTCTGGAAAATTGAATCTTTTCAAGCTCAGAGGTGGTGCAGCTACACTGAGAAAGCATGGGTAAACTTATTTCTTCCAGTGTGCACACATGCTCTAGTTTCACAAATGTCAGTTTGTGTAGAAAAAAAATACATGCATGTTTTTATATACGTACATATTCAGCCCCTGGTGTCTGGAGACTTTTTTTTTTCTGCTCATAAAAAAGTTACAAATCCAAAATCTACATGACTGACAGACACCGAGAGACAGTATTATTAGATTAATGCTGTAACCACCTACCCTGGAAGCTCTTGTTGATGCCTGAAGGGAAAGTGTTTCCCAGCATCACCACAGTGGGGTCAATGATGATTTCTCGGCTCCGGCCCTGCAGTCCTGAAACCTCACGCTGTCCTCCGCCGCCATCCATTCGTAGTGTCATCTCATTGTCATGGCGATCTAGGAAGACCTCGTGCCACTCACCATTGTCGAGTCGATAAGTGGGCAGTGTTAGGTTGTAGTCCCCGTCCCCAAGGTTGTAGAAAACACATAGAAGGCCCTGAAAGATCTGCAATGGGAAAACAGGACGATTAATATAAGCCTTACAAATCCAGCAGGAGACTGAAAAACTAAGGACGCCATTACTGTTTCCACAGGACGTAAGAGAGGAAGTAGCAACCATCTAACAACCAAAGCTTGGTGGAAACTGGTTCACGCAACAAGCCAGTGATCTAAAACAACACTGTGAAGAAGAGTGGGCCAAAATTCCTTCACAACAATATGAGAGACTGACAAAGCCGCACAAAGAATAACACTTCAAATGATTGCTTTTAAAGGTGGTTCAACAAGTTGGTCAATCATGTGGTGTATGTAGATTTTCACAGGGATGCATATAACTGAAAAGTACTTGAATATTCATGAATTCAGCGTTTAAAGGTACAGTCAATCATTTTTTTGAGATTACTTATTAGAAAAAAAGAATACTTCATTCATAAATCTGCACTAATTGGTGTAAAATCAGCTGATACCTTTGGTTCCTTTGCCACTTCTTTCCCTGACTCAGTTAGTGACCTAGGGGTTCTGCTGGACAGCTCTTTCAAATTTAACAAACAAGTGTCTTCAGTAATCAAATCTAGCTTCTACCAACTTCGCCTTATTGCTAAGGCTAAGCACTATGTCCCTCATAAAGATCTTGAAAAGCTCATTCATGCTTTTGTGACTTCTAGATTGGATTACTGTAACTCCCTCTACTTTGGTCTTCACTCCGCTCTCCTTCACAGGCTTCAGCTTGTCCAGAATGCTGCGGCTCGCCTCCTGACTGGCACTAGAAAGCATGCCTCTATCACCCCAGTTCTTATTGAGTTGCATTGGTTACCCATAAAATATCGCATTGAATTTGAAATATTGTTGCTCACCTTTAAAATTATAAATAATTTAGCCCCTCGTTATCTTGTCGATCTTCTTAGTCTATATGTCCCTGGGCGAGCCCTCAGGTCTTCAGCCCAATTACTCCTGGCTCAGCCTAGATCTAGACTTAAATCGAGGGGTGACCGTGCTTTTGCCCTGGTTGCACCGAATCTGTGGAACAACCTTCCTATCGCTGCGTCAGACTCCGTTTTATCTTTTAAATCCCGTTTAAAAACTCATTTATTCAACATACCTTTTCCATCTAGTTAGCGTCCCTGTTTTATATTTGGTTCAATTTCTTATCTATGTACTTTATCTTTTAGCTATATCTGTTCTTAGTAACTTTGTTCTTATATTCCCTTTTATTGTTGTATAATTAGTGCCCTTAACCTGATGACATATGTGGTACTTTGTTAATAGTCTTTTATTTATTGTCTTAAATTTCCTGTTTTTATTGTAAAGCACTTTGGTGTACCACTGGTTTTTTAAAGGTGCTATACAAATAAAGTTGTATTGTATTGTAAAATTACACTAATTCCAATAAATATACACAGGAGCAGGCTCTGGTTTGTGGAAGCCAGCATGCTGATTTGCCATCTTGAAAAAAAAAAATGATGAGATGAGTTCCTTTCACCAAAGAAGCAAACACGTGAAGGAAAGACACAGCGCCACCAGCATGTGGCTAAAATGTTATCCTCTTCCTGCTCAGCTCGAGCCTCATCTTCTGATCTGAACTGTTTCCACAAAAGTGTAGCTGCCAGTTGATTCGCAACTATGAGAAAGATAGAACATGTCAACATTTACCCCGAGAATTCAGAACTGATCACTATTAACTGTTTCATCGATTACTGGAATTCGTCCAGGCTCTGAAGCAGCAAGTCACACC
Source organism: Mchenga conophoros (assembly GCF_057382185.1). Classification (NCBI taxonomy): domain Eukaryota; kingdom Metazoa; phylum Chordata; class Actinopteri; order Cichliformes; family Cichlidae; genus Mchenga; species Mchenga conophoros. The sequence continues at coordinate 4,232,095 of NC_140526.1, forward strand.
CAGACAATCACACTACCATCACCATGTTCTTTTTATCAAATGAGGTTAGTTTTATGTAACTGTCAGAAAAGTTCAAATTCGTCTCATCTGTCCACAGAATCAGTCTTGTGGATTATAAAGATGATTTCTGGCAAATGAAACAAGTCCTTCTTTTCAGTCAGCAGCAGTTTTTGCCTTGGAACTCTCTGATTTTTAAGCAAACAGCATTATATTTTGTACTACATATTCATTTTGGGTTTTCTTGTTCTTCTCAAAGGTAAGTTTTTAGTGCATTAAAATCAGACTAACATGACGGATTTCTACTTTGATTGCATAGGAGTACTGTCGGAGTAGGAAATGGATAGTAGCCAATGGTTTGTAAATAACTGGACATGAATAACTTGAGCTTCATACATAACATTATACTGCAGTATGTTTCTAACTAATTCTCATGACACTTTGTTTAAGGACACGACATATATTGAGGTGAGCTTGAAAGGAACGCAGATGTGAAGTGCAAATGTGACATGAAATGTGGATGTAAACTATAATTTCATATTTAGAATCCCTATATAAGAGCATATTGTCCTAAATGTTGCCAATAAAACAGACGATGTAGCATTTTAAGTACAATTTTGGATAAAAAACATTGTATCAACGTTTGGACTTATTTGACCTTAAAGAAGATGTCAGAGATCAAAGTAATGTGATATTTAGAATCCCCATATATCATTCCCTGCTTATATGCTGTCAATACAAACAATCACAGTAAGAAACAGAACTTAAATAGATCTGTCTACCATTATTATCACTTTGGCCTTGAAGGAGAGGTCAGAGGTCATACTCTGGCCTTTTTACACTTTTTGTCAATTTTTGAGCAAGAAAAATCGGTGGATATTAGCAAAAGTTTAATGGATTGTTACCATGACCACTCTGCACCTCAATCAAAGCTTTTTGAGCGATCACGTTTACAGATAGAATGGCGCACGCACACACACGCTATCAAAAACAAAACCTGCTTGGGGGAGGTAATTAATGTGAAAACACTAAGTATATCTCTCCTTACAGAGACCTGCTCTCAAGGGATTATCAGTCAACCTCCCTGCGAAACGATTCCTCTGAAAACAGTTTTCTTGCAAAGCAAAGCTGACGTTTGTCTATCTTCGAGCACCTTTCAAGTGTACTTTTCAGTGCTTAGTGGGCATAAACTAAATGACATAGAGCCTCTTTGTTTTGGGGCATTGGCAGAAGTCTGAGCAGCATGGATTTCAAAATCCCAGTAAACAAATTGAAACTGAGGCCAAGAAACCAAAATTTAATGGCTTTTTTCCTCATGGGAGGTCATGAAATTCAGCCTGGTTTTTGTGTACTCTTGCAGACAAAGAAACAAAGAGATCTTTCCTTGGCAGAGGAACTCTCTTAATGGCAGGATGCCATTAGAGGGAAAATATGTTGCGCTGACCTGAGTTCAAATTTCAGGTTTTAAAGCTAATGGATCAAAAGAAAGAAAAGATTCCACAAGGATGTTAAAAGATTGGATCAATAGGACAATTTGGCCAGTAGGCCAATAAGCCAGATCGATTCCATGGGGGTTAGACGTGGGGAAAATAAATAATTCCCAAAACAGAAATTTCCCAACACAGTTTAATGACTGTATGACCAGAACGTGCATTCAGGTAAACCTTTCTCATATCAAGCAATCGGATTCTACCACAAGAACGCCTACGGCCAGTTTTACTCCCTAAGCAGTGACAACATGTGTCTTACCATTTAATTACAAACACCCTGGGAAAAAGGTAATTGTCATTTCTGCTTTTGCTCTGGGCCTAGAATAAATATTAAATGAGAGAACATTGAAAGCTGGCATTTAAACTTGCAATTTGTTGATTTGTAGCACTGACACACACAGACACGCAGACACACACACACACACGCAGACACACACACGCACACACACACACACACACACACACACACACACACACACACACACACACACACACACAGGCGTGGTTGTCCAGTACAATCTTGTGAGGAATGGGAGAGACAAAAGGAGAAAGCGACTTCGTGGATGAGAGGAGAATAAGGGAGAACACCAGCACTTTCCCCCGTGTTTACACAACAAGCTGTTCTCTTCAAGGCTCAGATCTCGAGATGAAGATTTTGGCTCGGCTGTGATGCTCACCACATGTCTATCACAGAGCAATATTCATTTGAACAAAAAAAAAAATCCGTCCAGGAAGCTGTGTGTCTGCATGTGTGTGTGTATGAAACTCAGCTAGAAGGAGAAGAAAACCAGGATAGAACATGTCCATATGCAGTGTTAAGAGGGATTGGGCGGTGGGTGGGTCGTCCTCATTTCAATTTCAAACTGTTTCCTCCAAGTGTCCCACTGAGCATAATTTTCTCCCCTCCATCTTTGTCTGCCACTGCTGCCACATAAACAGAGGACTGAGATGAAAAGGGCAGAGGAACTGAGACAAAGAAAGTGAGATGTGAAGGAGAAGTGGGTGGCTACCATTAACTCTCTCACTCATTCTCGACAAATAAAGATTTAACAAGTGTTTTTGGCGAGGAAAACTTTGTCAAAAAGAAAACAGCCATCGCTTGCCAGCACCCTCTGTAGCTGTCTACTGATCTCGCAGTCTTCTTTCTTTTTCCTCCTTTTCCCTTTGTCACGTCAGTCCTTCCTCCTCTGCCCATCTTTGGATTTTCCATCAATCCCACGGTCGTTTCTTCAGTTGGATAAAGTGTTGGATGGCTCCAAGGTTGTTTAGTTGGAGGACCGTGGCTCATTTCAAGGCTCTGTGATGAAGTATTAATTATATTCAGAATCCACTGGGGCAGAGCTTTCTAACCAGACACACTCACTGCCACCTGATTTTACCCCCAATTAAAGCTGAACGGAGTGGTGCAATTTGGCTCCTGCTCCGCTCCCTGGGTGGTATGTGACTGAGTGCATTTGATAGTGTGTCTTTGTGTTTTTGCACTAGGTGTGTGTGAAGGTGTGCAACTCCATTTTTCAGTAAACAGTCCCACTGCAGGGACCCTTCCATTCCCCACAGATGCTTCCTGCGACAGACTGCTCTCAGCACCGCAGCCTTTAGTATTGCAGACATGTGCAGATGATGCATTAATCTCCCCAGTTCTCATGATTAAATAATGGTGTGTGAAGGTAGATTGTGTGCATATATGACTAGTGAAGGCATTTTTTCTTCAACTTTATTTATACTAGGGAATAGAAGGAAATTTGATGCTCAATACCAGCTTCCACTTTGCATTCGTACAATTGTTATTGCCCTTCTGCACCCATATCTGCTTGTCTGCAGAGACCTAATCTGCAGTCAGATGCTTTCGGGACTACACATCAACTTTGCCATTAAAAATAAAAACTGTTGAGCAAATGGCATCGTTTTGCATTTTTACCAGCTTAAAGGCAGATCACTTTAATTTATGTTTAATACTCTCCACGAACACCACAAGCTCCAGTTTGGTGTCAATTTTAGGAAAAAATCTACATGATCTTCACTAAACGAGGTCATTTTAAACAGAAGTGCATATTCTATTCTTTATAACGTGATCAATCACAAATTCTTCATATGTGAAAGAGACTGGCTGTGCAACTGATGAGTTTAGTTCAGGATGTCATTCTGTCTGTCATCCTGCGGTCAAGGTAATCTGCCTTGTAAAAATAAATGAGCCAAACAGCGTGAACTTAATGAAGCATTAAAACTGCAAAGCATCTTCTTGCCCAGCAAGATTTTAATGTCTTATTTAATCAGTCATCAAGCCATCAAGCAGTAAGGAATAGCCTGTCATTTAGAAATAAACTGCAAGTTGATGCAAATTTGATACTATGCAGCATGGACTGTGGAGAAAAAGCAGCTTTTGGTTTTTACAACAAGGACATGACCTTTGATTGTCATTTATGAGCTCCTTCTTTCCTTAATCTGAAAGGAACTGCTAGGGATGTCATACAAACATCAATGATCTCATGCTGGTTCTGTCTTCCCATGTCGTAATACCTGCCCTTTACCCCTTTTGGTTCTGCTACCACCCCACTTGAGAGCTCAATATGTTAATAATAGACCCGTCAATGAGACGGGCTGATCCTATAAAGTTTCGTGCAGCAACTCAGTGCGTGAATATAAACAGAGACAAAGCAGGATGATTGGATGACAGAGTGACTGCTCGAGTGGTGCAGCTTTCTGCAGCCACACTACTGACATGGTAACCGAGCTTTGTGGTAAAATACAAAGTCTGATGAATATCTATGAAAACTTTTTTATTAAGAGCAACTATATGTGTAATTATATGATGAATAACAGTGGCTGAGCCACTTATTGTGATGGTACGCTAATCAGTCATGTTGAGCTGCTAATGCCTGGTTCAAACATCTTATGGAGCACTTATACTAAGCCAGAGTGCATTTGAAATCCAATGTCCAGCTTGCTGTGCGACGTGGGTGGGCCCACCTGAAAAAGCAGGCGTGCATGGTTCACTGGACTACGCTTATAGTGTGATTGCAACTCGAGCTCCAACACGGCCCTCCAATACTTTCTCAATAACAATTACTTATGTTAAAAAATAAATTGCGAGAGGCTAAGGTGTCAGCACTTTTCCCCAAGCTGTTACTCAGGAAGCACATACACATTTTTTTCCTCATTCCTGGGTAATAAAAGTTTTTGCCTTATTGCCTCAAAGGTCTTTTTAAAGTTTGTTTTTATAACCTGTGATTAATTTGTAATCACGTTTGCAAATGTCATCGTGCTGGTCACAAAAGCAAAGTTTGAAAAGAATAATAAATATTTCATCTACCTTTGAGACATTAATAGTCAGGAAAGAAAATGTGCAGGATAAAATCTGCACTGTACTAGAGAATCCAATAATAACATCTTTAATTATGTCCATGGTTAGGTATAATTAAATTTAAGCATATCTAACAAAGCTGGCAAAAAGTGAAAATTAAAGCGGTGAAAGGGTAAAATCTACATCAGTCTTTTAGTTTTAAATTGCAAAAAAAGAGCTAAAGATAAATAAGTTCAAAGTTTTCAGACTATTTCTTTACCGTAGTAATTGTGATATAAACCCACTTTGTGATATACAGCAAAAGATTGCTATGCGTAATGTAGTACGACCGAGTGAAATTCAGCTCCTGTCTACTTCATTTTATCTCAGTAGTCAATAGAAGATTAGTGCCATAGAATCGGTGTGTTCGTGTGCATTCACTCACTGTGACAGAAAGCAAAGATCCCAGTGAGCCAAAATATGGGTCATTCTCACTGCGAGGTAATGAGACTGAAGAGAGGAGCAACGCTCCCTTTACGATGAATATTAATTCTGAAGACACGAACACAAACACTGAGTGCAGGAATTTACTGGTTGGTTAAGTCGAGGCCGATGGTCCAAAAATCATGCTGGAGCTCGTGAGCTAATTCAAAAATAATTACTTAGTGTAATGGTTCGTACTTTTCTTTTTATATGAAAGATTCGAAATGACTAAATTTGCCACGGAATAATTTAATATAATGTTTTTATATAAAACCCACAAGATAATTCTTGTGGGTTTTTGTTTATATTCAACACATTGGCAACACATTTAAATGTTTATATTATACCTACTATTGTATATTTGTATATTTAAATAACATACATCTATATATTTGATATAAAGCTGTCTCTGTGACCATGGTCAGCGCTGACTGAAGCTTCTACAGGGAGTGCAGAATTATTAGGCAAATGAGTATTTTGTCCACATCATCCTCTTCATGCATGCTGTCTTACTCCAAGCTGTATAGGCTCGAAAGCCTACTACCAATTAAGCATATTAGGTGATGTGCATCTCTGTAATGAGAAGGGGTGTGGTCTAATGACATCAACACCCTATATCAGGTGTGCATAATTATTAGGCAACTTCCTTTCCTTTGGCAAAATGGGTCAAAAGAAGGACTTGACAGGCTCAGAAAAGTCAAAAATAGTGAGATATCTTGCAGAGGGATGCAGCAGTCACAAAATTGCAAAGCTTCTGAAGCGTGATCATCGAACAATCAAGCGTTTCATTCAAAATAGTCAACAGGGTCGCAAGAAGCGTGTGGAAAAACCAAGGCGCCAAATAACTGCCCATGAACTGAGAAAAGTCAAGCGTGCAGCTGCCAAGATGCCACTTGCCACCAGTTTGGCCATATTTCAGAGCTGCAACATCACTGGAGTGCCCAAAAGCACAAGGTGTGCAATACTCAGAGACATGGCCAAGGTAAGAAAGGCTGAAAGACGACCACCACTGAACAAGACACACAAGCTGAAACGTCAAGACTGGGCCAAGAAATATCTCAAGACTGGTTTTTCTAAGGTTTTATGGACTGATGAAATGAGAGTGAGTCTTGATGGGCCAGATGGATGGGCCCGTGGCTGGATTGGTAAAGGGCAGAGAGCTCCAGACGCCAGTAAGGTGGAGGTGGAGTACTGGTTTGGGCTGGTATCATCAAAGATGAGCTTGTGGGGCCTTTTCGGGTTGAGGATGGAGTCAAGCTCAACTCCCAGTCCTACTGCCAGTTTCTGGAAGACACCTTCTTCAAGCAGTGGTACAGGAAGAAGTCTGCATCCTTCAAGAAAAACATGATTTTCATGCAGGACAATGCTCCATCACACGCGTCCAAGTACTCCACAGCGTGGCTGGCAAGAAAGGGTATAAAAGAAGAAAAACTAATGACATGGCCACCTTGTTCACCTGATCTGAACCCCATTGAGAACCTGTGGTCCATCATCAAATGTGAGATTTACAAGGAGGGAAAACAGTACACCTCTCTGAACAGTGTCTGGGAGGCTGTGGTTGCTGCTGCACGCAATGTTGATGGTGAACAGATCAAAACACTGACAGAATCCATGGATGGCAGGCTTTTGAGTGTCCTTGCAAAGAAAGGTGGCTATATTGGTTGCTGATTTGTTTTTGTTTTGTTTTTGAATGTCAGAAATGTTTATTTGTGAATGTGGAGATGTTATATTGGTTTCACTGGTAAAAATAAATAATTGAAATGGGTATATATTTGTTTTTTGTTAAGTTGCCTAATAATTGTGCACAGTAATAGTCACCTGCACACACAGATATCCCCCTAAAATAGCTCAAACTACAAACAAACTAAAAACTACTTCCAAAAACATTCAGCTTTGATATTAATGAGTTTTTTGGGTTCATTGAGAACATGGTTGTTGTTCAATAATAAAATTATTCTTCAAAAATACAACTTGCCTAATAATTCTGCACTCCCTGTACATGAAAAGAAAAGAGTAAAGCTTTTTCACGGTGACTCTTCCTTTTGGATTCTAACGTCTGATGTTGTTTGAGTAATAAGAGATGCTTGGCTGTCTTCTAGGTTTGAATTTCAACATTATGAACATCACGAATGGATCCCAAATGCAACAGTTAAGTAGAGAACAGAGAGGCTGTGGCTATCCTTTCCTAAAAATCCTCCTTCACTCAGGGCAGGGCTGCAAACTACCTCAGATACTTCTGATGTTCCCTGTTGCTCTATTCACCATGAGAAATTCAAAACAAGTAAGTGAAGCTTTGCTCTAAAATAACTTATGTGTGTTAATATTTGCAAGATGATTTCCTCACACACAAACTTAGTCACTGAATACTTTTTATTACACCCTTTTTATTTTATGTGCGCTTTTTTTAAAGGAATATTATACATTTTCATTGCAATGTAGATTATATTAAATAATATTTATCTGTGAAGCAGATACCTTCTCTGGATGACATTTCCTTGGCCTATAGTAGCACTAAAGGAAGGTTGCAGTCATTTGTGATCAGGATGTGGCCTTCAACATGCACGTTAAACAAATACGCAGCACTGCTTTCTTTAATCTGGACAGTATCACTAAAAGTAGTGAAAAGAACGATGCTGAAAAGTGAATTCATCCATGTATTACTCCTAGGCTGAACTATATTATAAATTATAATTCAGTATTATCAGTTTGTTTTCAGATCTCTCTATAAAGCCTTCAGGTAGCAAAACGCTGCAGCAAGAGTACCGAAGAGAGTAACATCATTATCTTCCCTTTATTGGCTCCCTGTTGAATCCAGAATTGAACTTAAAATCTTTCAACTCACATACAAAGTCTCCAATAATTTGGCCACATCATATTTTGAAGACCTCATAGTATCACTTCATCCTAACAGAGCACTTCACTCTCAGACTGCAGGCTCACTTGTGGTTCCTAGAGCTGCTAATAGTTCTCAACTTGGATTGGAGGGGTCGACACTCTCCCTACTTTTAACATTAGGCTTAAAACTTTCCATTTTGACAATCTGATAGGGTTCGATCAGGTGACCCTGAACCATCCTCATCACACTACAGTCACACTGGGGCAAACACTGGTTGGAGACTGTGGTATGACCAAAATTATTATTGACAGTGTCCAATGGATGAGCAACCTCGTTGCCTTTGAAATCATTGCTTAGAACAGTGTTTCCCAAGAAATGAGCAGGTCTGCCGTGGAAGATTATCTGGTTCCACCTGATTAGTACTCTAAGCGATCGGCGTGAGTAACGGGGAGAACAATTACATTCTCTTCCACCAGAGGGCAGTACAACTACCTTCTCTAATTAAATGTGTTGTCAACTGCAGGTAAAACAGAAGAAGACAGAGAGGAAATTACATAATAGTCATGCTGTGAGGCGACACAGCGCGTAATAGCAATAGATAAATATGTGAAAAGGAAAAGTAGTCAGTCTGACCTGGTCCCGGAGAAAATTCCTAGCATGAGTAGTGGTCAGAAGAAGGCAACAAAGGTATACTGGGGACAAACCGAGCCAATTCTGCTGTGCCTGGTCTATGGGGAAAAATGATCATGCTTTTTGTGACATTTTTGTTTGGTGCTGTGCCACGTGATTTTTCTAATGTGAAATATGTGCCATGGCTCCAAAAGGTTGAGAAACAATGGCTTAAAAGACGGGGGCCAGTCCCGTGACCACCTGCAACCAGCTCTAGTCTTCAAAATGACTTTGGTGCATCAAAATGGCAAAAAATCAGCAATAATTGAGTCATACTGCCAATTACATGCAACGTGTTTGTGATAATGCAGCGTTTAACCGTGTAAACTCGTCAAAAAGCTGCAAATCTGTTGCCATCTATGAAAAGAAACTCCTGAAGGAAGTTGCTGCAGAACGTCAAAATTACATAGACAGCTTTTATACAGCAATATAACCAGAACAGAACCAGTTGGAAACCAAAAGAGCTGATCCCCTTTCCACCTATCGCGATTATCGAGACACATTGCAGATGAGTTGTGCTCATCGGTGCAGTGTTGGAAACCTGTCTATGTTTATAAATTAAACATGAATTAATAGCACACCTTCATTAGTTTGCCTGAGAGTGATTACAGGCAGTCCAAGTCAGACCAAGCTTGTTTGGAGGCAGATTCCCCTCCACCACCAGGTGACCTATGCAACTGTCCTCCGGTTGAAAGCGGTCACACGGAAGTTGACGCTACTGCACACACAACACCAGGGCATCCAGTTTGTACCGCAGATGGCTGTCACTCCACGAGCCTGGTTCTGTCAGAGGCACTATCTTTCTGATAAAACAGAGCTGTTGTTTCTTCCCACTGTCACCAAGTGCTTGCTCATCTGATTTCTGGGGTTTTCTCTTTAATATTGTAAGGCCCTTACCTCACAGTATGAAGTGCCTTGAGGCTACTGTTGTAAATTCAATTGAATTTCATGCACGTAAAATTGTTACAGCACAAAAAACAGTGGCTCAAAAAACAGGAACTTTATCAGTAATCAGAGAGACTAAAGTCATTTAAAGAAGAGAGCCTAATATGCTTTGTAATATCTTTTACTAAGCATACTGTTGGATGTGAAGCCATACACAAACAGAAGGGGCTCCTCACAATGTAACAGTGTATCCAACCAAGAGTAACACATACTAATTTCTTCCTCTGATTAAAAGCAATCAAAACTATTACAGTGAAAAATATAATCTTAGCAGGCAGTAAACGGTTATGTTTCCACCAAGAACTCAGCAGGGTTTCCAATGTTTCACTGCTCTGCACTCAGGAATAAATGCACTATTTATGATAGATAAACGATGTGCACTCGCTCCCCATGTGGCTGTGCTGATGGAGCAATGTGATATTTAGGAGGGAGTGTGGGAATGGATGAACAGAAAGGATAGACAGATGGAGATCAGAGGAGATTTAAACGGCTGCCATGGTATGGATAATCATCATCATTTAAGACACAGATGTTTGATCAATACGTGTGGTTTGAGTGTGGGGCAAAAGACAGGGAAAGGCACGAGTAAAGAACTGGGAAGGTGCGCGGTGAGCATCTATACTCGTTTGTAAAACATGGTGGAAAATGCATACAGAGAAATCAGATGTTGATCCACCATGTACAGTAATAACATCTGGAAAGCATCTGATTGGAAACAGCGTTATTTTCTTGCATGACAATGATGCCAAACACACAACAGAACGCTATCAGTCCTGGACTGGCCTCCCCAGAGCCTGCAGCTCAACATTACTGAAGCAGTGTGTGATCACCCAAAGAAGCCTTTTGAAGGCTGGAGAACGATTCCTAAAGTCTATTTAACACAGACTAAATAACGCTTGTGTAAGAGAATTCAGGCTGTTTCTGTCTGGCTTTACTTTATATGCTGTATTTCTGTGTATGTTTCCAAGTGTTTTAATCAGATGCTGCACTTCTTTCCCATTTTCCTAACAAATAATAATAATTATTCACATTATTCAATAATAATAATAATTTGCAGTTGTTTGCACACAAACCAATTATTCTAAACAAGTGTCAGAAGTCAGACGTCCTCTGTATATACTGGTAAGCCGCTACAGGCCCGGCCAAGGTTTAATATGTTCCATCGATGATTAAGATTAGTGTAGTGCAATGATGTGACTGTTTTCATTTTATAAACTGATGGATGGAAAACATTAATTAAAAAGAAGACATGCAACAACACAAAACAACAACAACAAGTGAACATCTGGATATTAACAGCTGGAAAAAAAACTGTTGAGAAACCAAAAACACTAAAGTAAAGACATGCATCTGTTTCTGGTTGTTTCGAATGTCTTTTATCTGCCCTGAAAGGAAATGTTGTTTGGAAACAGGAGATGTACACCTGTGATGATTTCCCTCTCACTGCCTTAGGTGGGGGCCCCAAGAAGTCAAAGGTAAAAAACAAAAAGTTGTTTACTTTGTTTACTCCTGTCACATCTGTGTGGTTGGCCAAAGCGTCTCACTGAAAGCTGTGTGCCTCCTTTAATTTATTCATTCACTTTTTGTTGACTTGTCTGGCTCATTAGGTCTTGAATTCACATAAGTGACCATGACAAATGAGCATAAATGTCTATTTACTTTTAAATATTTAATCAGTCTGATCCTACGTGAGTTGTCCCTACAGTGTACAAATTCAGGTGATAGCTTTGTATAAAATGCAAATAGATTCATTGTCCTACCAAACTTCACTGGGAATCTAAGGAGCTTGGAGAGAAAAGCGTCTGGACTTCTTTAAGTTTCTTGAAGATGTTTCCCCTCTCATCCGAGAAGCTTCTTCAGTTCTAAGATCAACTGGTGGAGAGTCCCAGATTTTAAGCCCTATGGGAGGGTCCCCAAGAGTGTCATGGACCCCCTATTGATCCTCTACCTAATCACATGTGAAAACGGGTGTGGGTCACAATCAGCCGCGGTTTCGGGTGAACCAACTGTGAAACCTACCCCCCTATCATGTGATTTACTGAGGTCAAATGGCCCAGGATGTGAGTGAGCGTTAAGGCGTCTGGGAAGGAAACTGGATTGTAAGCCGCCGCCTCTGTTCAAAGATGGTTGTTCACAGTGGACATAGACGCTTCTTTCACTCTTCTTTCAAACCATCTGTCTTCTCTGTCCAAAATGTGAACGTTGGAATCCTCGAAGGAGTAGTGCTGGGACTGTACTTCAGTGTACTGAAGAAGCTTCTCGGATGAGAGGTCTTCAAGCAACTTAAAGAAGTCCAGATGCTTTTCTTTCCAAGCTCCTTAGACTTCAGTGTACTTCCCAGTGTACTTCAGACCCAGCCATACACTCAGACAAAAACCAGTTCATCCAAAAGACAAAAAAAAAGCAAACTTAATGTATGCTGTACAGTGTCTACATTGGAGAGACCAAAGAGCCACTTCATGAACGCATGGCACAACATACAAGAGCCACCTCAACTGGACAAGACTCGGATGTTGCATCTTAAGGATAAAGGTCACTCCTTTGAGGATGCCAACGTTCACATTTTGGACAGAGAAGACAGATGGTCATGACTCTCCACCATTTGCTCTTAGAACTGAAGAAACTTCTTGGACGAGAGATGAAACATCTTCAAGAAAGTCCAGACGCTTTTCTTTCCAAGCTCTTTAGACTACGATGAATTCACACATGGCTACAGAAACAAATTATGTTAACTGTTACTTTTGTTGCTTTTACCTCTTTTCAAAAAGTGTCTGTTGCATAGGTATCATTATAGCAAGAGAAAGTGCATGTCATAAGAGCAGTGGGTGGATAAAGAAAATGCCTGCAGTTGCTACAGGATAAAGAGTAGAGCAGAATCTGAAACTGTTCATGAAGCGAGAAGGTAAAATAAAATTGCTTTCCACACAACAAAGCCAAACCCAAACTCACAACCTGCTATGAAAAATTCTGAAAGTGAGGAAAAGTGATGACTCCATCTTCCTGCACTCACCTCCAGACGTAAGTATTCACTTTGCTCCTTTGAGATCAGACTGAAAAGGACACTGCTGTGTTTACGGGTTCGAACCAGGACTTGGATCCATGTCCTCCGGGCAGGCAGCGGGGACGCCAACTGGTAACGCACGTGACTGTGGCCATCAAAGGAGTACTCTGGGACCTCTGGTGTTGGTGGATACAAACACATAACCACACACAGAGGTCAGCCACATAGTGCTACGTTTAAACAGGATTTCAAGTGCAAAACATAATTCTTAGACAGTCTGGATGCTGCTTTCCTCCACAGAGAAGACACCACAAGTCACTTCAGCTAAATCAGTTTTAAAAAGTCCGGTGCTGGGGACAGAAAGACTATGTTAAATGCACAAGATAGAATATGCATGTTTGGTTTAGCTTGGGTTCTTCTGTCTAAGAGTTTGAAGTTTTCACAGTAGTGTTTTTTGTGCATGCCTCTCAGAATAAACCAAGCACACCTAAAACTCTCAAAGCCATTCTTCCATCTCACGGCGTACGCAAGTGAAATTTTCTTCTATCGCTTTCACACCTCTTCCTTTTCTTTGTCTCCTTCCCTTGTAACTTTGACAAAGTCGAGTGGTTCATGAGAGCTCACTTGAAGGCAATGTCAAATCAATTTTTTTTTTTGGGGGGGGGGGGTGCTTCTAGGCATGGAATATGCAGCTGATCAGCCATGTCCTCTTGAAGCTCCCAAAACTCCATCTCAAATTTTACTTTGCCTCTCACGGCCACAGGCTGTTTATATAAAAACATAACAACACCATCAATTTTACACCAACAGTCTCACGTTATTCAACGATGGCTTGTCAAATACACAAAATACTTTGAAGTAGAAGTGGGGGTATTTGTTTTCCTTTCCTCTTCTTTTTTATTTTCCATGTAGACTCCAACAGAGTAAAGGGCAAATACTTAAATTAAAGAGTGAAAGAATAAATAGTGAATTTTGCAAGTTTTTGTTTTACAAGATGAGAGTGACTCACTATCATTTGTTCAGTTCAGTTAATACTGCATCACATTGCAGTTTTATTCCAAAAAAAAGAGACTTCCTTGTAATTTTCTTACTTTGCAAAGCAATCCACCGGGGTAAATTGGAACTGGGCTGCATGTTAAACACAGATGGTTTAATCTGTTAACGACCGGAGCGCTATTTGTCATATAAGACATAACAGAAGAAAAGAACCATTTGTACAGACTGCACACCAAATCTTGACCTGTTACGATTTCAGATTCTACATTCGAGTCGTGTCTGAGTCTCACTGTGAAATAGGAGGCAGAAACCAAACAAGACCGTAAAGCCTGGACTAGTGTGCTGCGATCAGCAGAAAGCATGACTGAAGGTGTCCTCCTCAACTCCAAGGATGTGTGCGAGAGGCCACGTAGGACCAGAGCCATTAAAGAGCCAATCTCAGTCCAATAAAAGTCTGCAATAAGCCAATTGTCTCCACAACCACACGACCAGCACAGAGAGGCTCAGAAGAAGCCATCTTCTTTAGGCCAAGGGGCAGGGTAGGTTGCTTGGTGAGTAAAACAAAAATTACACTGCAGTGTACTTCTGAGATTGGAAACTGATGGAGTGCCGTTAGTGTCTTCTTGAGTCATCCTTGCCTGCATTTATATATCTGCGATACACTTGGAGCATTGTCATGGCTAGTTGGCGATGTCCCGGGTATCGCTTCACAAAGCTACTTACACCCCATTATTCAATTTGTTTATTTTAAACCCTAAAAGTCAAGGCAGCGCATCCTAATTTTTATGGAAGAATTCATAGACGCTGCCAATGAGTGACAGCAGTGAGGTCTGGTAGTCTCAGGATCTCGTCTCTACTTTTTGCAGATGGTGTGACCCTGCTGGGTTTATTCAGTAGTGACCTCCAGCTCAGCCTGGGACAATTTGCTGTGCCGAGTGTAGTCGGACTAAGAATCGGGAACTACAAGTTTGAGGCTGTGGTTCTCAGACAGAAAAGGGTTAACTGCCTACTTCAGGTTAAGGATTAGTTGACACATTAAGTGGAGGAGTTCAAGTATATCAGGGTCTTGCTCACAAGTGAGAGTGGAGTAAAGCAGAGCAGGAGATTAACAGATGCTTTGGCACGCTGTTCATTACGGTGAAGAGAAAGCTGAGTGTGAAGCTAAAGCTGTCGATTTACTTGTTGACTTTCTGACCCTCACCTAAAGCCACAGGCTGCTGGGAGTGACTGAAAGAATAAGAACAACATACAAGAGAGCAGGCAGACCTCATTCTGATAGGTGTCTGGGTTGAACCGTAAAGTTAGGGTCAAGAGCTCAGTCATTCAGGAGGTGATATAGGGATCTCCCCAGGATGCCTCCTGGATTACAGATGTGTTTCGGGCATGTCTAACTTAAAGGGGCCCGCAGGACATGTTGGAGAGAGATTATGTTTCTCAGCTGGTCTTATGTCCCTCTTAAATAGAGTTGTTCCTTCCCACTGTCTCAAGTGCTTGATAAAAGGGGGTCACTTGATAGTTGGAGTCTCTCTCTGCTATTTTAGGCTCTTTACCTTACAATATAAAGTATCTTCAGGAGACTGTTGTGATTTGGTGCTGTGCAAATAAAACTGAAATGAACTGAATGCCACTAAAACTATTTTAAAACATTAACTTCTGGCATTTCCAGGTGAATAAAGTTGGGTTATTTTCCACAGTTGCGCTTTCACACATGCAACACGCAGCAGGAAATAGTCCGCTTTCACATGTGTTCAGACATCTAGAAATGTGATGTGTCGTGGCGCTGCCAGGATGCAGCATGTGGTAGGTGCCACACATCATACCCACTTGTTAGTGTTAATTGCACAGCACACACACAGGCACAAACTTACATTAACACAAACCTTGTATACGGGAGTTGGCAGGTTAAAGAAAACGTCTAGCCTGGATGTATTTGTTCACATATCCAGCTCCCCTGGATAGCTCTTGGAAAAGTTCAGGGCTGCTTGTGTGAAAACAGCTTAACTGAAGTGCTCCATGTTTGTAGTTGCATCCTCAGCTAATTTATTAAATGCTTTGGTTCACCCTCAGCTGCTGCGTCCTTTGCCATAGTTGTTGTGGCCTTGGAGCCACACAGCTTTTATTCTGTTTTACAGTCTAGGTTACCCGGTAACAAAACAGGGGGTTCTCGTCAACAATATTTATGGGAATGTTAACCGTAAAATTTCTGACAGCCATGTTTACTATAGCCTTGAAGACCAAAACATTACACTGAAAATAAAGCTGCTCAGGATCCCTTGAAGCTGTTGGAGGAAACAGCCTGTACCATGTGACACAGCTGAAGTGATAAGCTGGGAAGGACGTGTGCATTTTAGCATTTAGAGCGATTTTGTGATAGCACAAACTCCTTGTCCGACAATGACCAAATATGTGTTCGTTTCACATACTGTAATCTGACATAGTCAACAGGGAGTAAATGATCTTTGAGGCCACATGGATGATTTTCTTTTCTTTTTAATGTTACTGTCAAGAACAACATTTTATTGCATAATGTAAAACAAAAATAATAAAAAATTGGCATACCTTCTTCACACTGGTGTCCTGTGTATCCGGGTATACACTGGCAGCTGAAGGAGCCCCACTCACCGTGACAGCGACCCCGGTGGCCACAGGATGGATAGCCCATGTTGACACAGCTGCTATCTGTGGTCAGGCAGCCTGGAGAGCTGGACTGCGAGTCGGCCGGGGAGCCCAAATCATACAGCTGAATGGAAGAGATACAGGGGAGGAGATGGGAGGATTAGTAAATTTAGAGAAGGTAAAGTTGAAGAAAGGAGAAACTGGATATGAAGTGAAATTGGAAAAATATAAACAAAGTAAAACAACAAGAAAGCAAGAAGGAAAACGAGGCGGAAATAGGAGGGAAGAAAAAGTGGAAAAGTTGAGATGCGAGGAAGGCAATAGGGAGAGGTGCCAAGAAGTAAGTAGCTTACATACAGAAGGCAAAAAGGCAAAGTGACAGCGGAGAAAATGGGATTAGGGAAGACACGGGACAGACGTATAAGGGGGTCAGCAGCCAGAGGGAGAGTCGGAATATTCGAAAGAGGTAAGTAAAGTCAAAGAGAATGAAAATGAATCGATTGAGGAAGAAAACTCTAAAATACACTGAAAGACATAAACTCAGACAGTCTCTTTCTTTAAATTGTCATCTCTCTGTCTCTCAGAGTCTCTCGTCACAATGATGAAACCAAACTCTTGACCAGAGAAACAGCATGACCACCTACAGGGAAAGCTGAAAGGACAGAGGAACCTTGAACGCTTACAATCGGATGTCATAAAATACATTCATATGTTCAGTCACCTCCCTGCCAGGACCAAACTTTATGAGTGTTTGTGCTGCAGAGAGGATGCAGGAATGTGAAAGATTGTAAAGTGAAATGAATCATGCCATCAGGGAGCTGCTGATTGGTTCTGACCTCCAGCAAAGAGGGCTCTTATTGGTTGTTGACCTTTAAATGCTACAGCTCCACAATTTTCTGGGGTTGAGCTGATCATGTTGATCGCCAAGGACTGAAAGACAAACATGTGCATTCTAAAGCAGAAAGACATATTGGCGTGTCTGCCATTGATTCGACTGAGCATCGGTGTTGCTCCAGTATGTGTGCATGCGTGTCTCTGAGCACAGCACTGGCTGATACATGAGCTCAACTCAAAAATACAGCTGCTTCTTCATGAATAACAAATTACGGCTTGAGCTGAAAACAGTGTCACACCCCCACAAAGAGACGCAGCAGGATGCCATATTTGCCACGATTAATTTCAGGTGTTGCGTATAAAAATGTACACAAAGTGAAAATACATTCTAAATGAAAAAGCATGCAGCTGGAGTGTGCCGTGCAAAGAGTGAAGTTTCACCCAAAATGTCTGAACCTTGAAGCACTTCAGTCACACCTTGGAGGAAGTGATAATGAAGATGGCTGACAATGACATGCAGAAGTCAGGCATAATGTCACCTAAACAGCATGAAATGAGTCTTTATAAGTATTGAATTCAAATTTACAACATGTGGTAAGATGATGTCGTTTCATATCGTTAAAAATTCTTTTTTTTTTTTATTAGTTCGCCATCCACATGTTGGTTTTATTTCACTCCCTCACTTGTCTGAAAGAAGATATTTTAGCTGCTTTAAATTGCTCCCAGTGTCCATGCCTGCCAAAAGCAAAATGCAATGCAATACAAGGCAATATCTAGACTATGATTTCCTAAAAACATACAGAACTTTTTTTGCTGAATATATATTTTGGTGAAATGAGAAAACATCATCTGTCCACAGTGTTCTGTAACTTCTGTTATGAGGTAAACTTTTTGCTGAGAAACTCTGTAAATCAAGTTTCGAATCATAGCTAGTAGCACTCAAAAAGCTATTAGTCAGTGTGCTGTAACTGCACACCTCCCTACTTAACAATGTAGTGACAGATATGTCAAAAGCACAGAAAACCTTAAAGCTGTAATGCTACTCTGAGAGCTGAAGGGAGAAAGGAAAGCAGAATAATGATAAGACGAGGATGGAGAAAGTGGAAAACGGACAAAGGTGAGTGACAGCAGGGGTAAGAGAGGCAGAGAGGTAGCTCCAGAATAGAAGCATATTAAAAGGAAATCATTTCCTGTCTTTTTACCTGGATGCAACCTCACTATTACCACCGGGCTTACTCCAGTCTCATTTATCCTTTTAATTCATTCACCTTTTCCTGTTTAGGTTACATGCAGCCATGCACCACACTTCACTGGTTTTAATTAAGACAACATGGTATGCAGTGTTAATTTAGTCAATGGGAACTGCGATGAGAATTTTTCAAGCCAAAAACTTACTTAAATTTGTACCTTTGTACTGGTAGATTTTCATACTAAAACTATCATAAAAAATGTTCAAGACATGAGAATGAACCACGTTTGCTTTGCTCAGCGGCCTTGCAGATTCTGTGGAAAAATTCAGCAGCTTCTGAATAGTTTTTTCTGCCTCCCAAAATCTCTCTACTGGTTTACTAGCTTGGTTTCATAAGAAGCTCCTTACTTTCAGTAACACTGTGTCTGTTAGCAATGTGAGAGTTTTATACATATGAACTAAACCTGTGTGCACATTACCGCAGACTGTAGCTAACATACATATAGGCAGGCAAGATGTTCTTTAGATTTTCCCAAAATACTGAAGAATACATCAACCCATCTACTCAAACTAAACCCAGACAGGATTTTAGAGAACAACTGAAAGAATGATGTTATGGATGAGCTGCTACTCTTCAGTAGAAATAACTGTGCAGCTTTGGCAAAGCTAATGCTAATGCTAATGCTAGCTGACCATGGTCAACTGTGATTTTGTTCCAATTAAGGATTGACTGATTAGCCAATTCCAGGTTGCAGGCAGGTGTTTTTGGAATAAAGTGTTATTTCTGTAAATACATTATTAATTTCTCTAAATAAATAACTTATAAAGGACAATTAGTATATAGTTCCTGATGCTGTCTTCACTCCGCCTGTGTACAAAGATTCAAACATGCAGCTCTGCTTTTCTGTATGAGCAATTAGCCTTATAGCGGGTGGATACAGAGGAAAATGGTGACGTGATCTTACAGCTTTGAGGACTGGAGGTACAGACATTACTTTTATTTTTATTTAATGAATGGGCAAGAGCACAATGGTGAAATGCAACTGCATCCAAAACGGAAACAATAATGGTAAATGACCTGTATTTGTATATCGCTTTTCTAGTCCCTAAGGACCCCAAAGCGTTTTACACATCCAGTCATCCACCCATTCACACACACATTCACACACTGGTGATGGCAGCTACATTGTAGCCACAGCCACCCTGGGGCGCACTGACAGAGGCGAGGTTGCTGGACACTGGCGCCCCTGCCAGTGTGGCACTCTGACCACCACCAGTAGGCAACGGGTGAAGTGTCTTGCCCAAGGACACAACGACCGAGACTGTCCAAGCCGGGGCTCGAACCGGCAACCTTCTGATTACAACGCGAACTCCCAACTCTTGAGCTACGATTGCCCCAATAATATGCTGCTAACACAACATCAGCTCTCTGTAAACATCTGTGCAGACAGTATGCCAACGCTGAGCTAACACAAGTGACGTTAAAGCTACTGAGACACCAAATTTTAATAGGCAGTGGTGAGCAGTCAGGCCTGTAGCGCTGTAGCCTTCACTTCACTGTGGCAATTGCATTTACTGTCTTTGGGCTGTTTTTCTTAATCCCTGCTTTGTGTTGTTAGTTTTGGATTCGTACATAAAAACTAAAAGTCATGATAACGTTGCTTTTGTTCACATCGTGCCGCGGCAGTGAGCTCGTCTGTGATTCCCACCCATACTGCCGGTGAGGAGGACATATCAACATCAGCTACCTTTTTACCTCATCGACAGGCACTCACACCCATGCAGAAACAGATGATGTTGCTATAGCAACAAACATGACACACTGGAGCATTTTTGCAAGGAAAGGAACAACAACACCAGAGGAAAAGGAAAAAAATAAAAATCATACAATGCCGGAACATGTCCATCAACATTATTAATCATCAGCACGCCTACTGTTGCATGCTTTTGGGGATTTATTATACTCATGTCCGCCCACACACATCATGCAGATTCCTCTCATTAGTACACAGTGTTTGTGCAGCCTCCTGCTACATCCCTGGCTAAGGTAAACCACACTAACTCCAAGCCTTCAGCACTGCAGAAAGACAGACTTATATCCTTTAATATCACCGCTCTTGAGATTCAACATCTTAACAGAGCTTTCAAATTGTCTACTGAATGGATACAAATAAATTGTGTTTATAGAGACAACAGTTCTAAAAGCCACCCCTAGAGGCCTCGTGGCTCCTCACACCTTACCGGAGTGCTGAACGAAAGGATGTTTGAATTGACTGGCCAAGGTTGTTTTTCATTTAAACATAAGTGTGCAGAATAATAACTGCTCTTTCCCACAAAACACCTGGGTTATTACTTAGCAACACACAGACACACCTGCATACACAGAAATACCTTATTAGCAGACTGAAGAGGAGTCCTTAGAATATGAGTGGACCACAAGAAAAAAGAAGGAAACACACACACACACACACACACACACACACACACACACACACACACACACACACACACACACACTAAATGATGGAAACTTGTCAGTTGCACAGTTTTATGTGTTTAAAACTTCTGCATCATGACTGTTTTTTTTAGCAAACAACCAATTACTATTTAATGCTGGAAACAGAGGATGTGTCTGCAGGACACCGAGAGAGCGACATATGCCTGGTAATGAACCCGTTTGTGCTGACACTGACCTCATTAAACGGAACATGTATTGGACTAAAGTGACAGAGAGGTTGTGTAGTAGTTGGCTCATGATATTAGGCTCACATTATTGACTGTTTTTATTGGTTGGCTGGTCGGGCTAATCAATTAACTCAGCGGTCCTAGCGCATTAAATGCTCATGTGTACCCGGCTGAAGGCAGGCCACAAATAACCCACTCTGAGCCAGCTTTCAGTGTTTTCCTGGTCCTCACTACTTCTATACACACACACACACACACACACACACACACACACACACGCACACACACACACATTAGAGAGTGACCATAATCCAGACAATGATGAACAGCAGTCTCACAGTAATTCTCTCAACACTGAGCCATATAATATACTCTGTTATGACTAGTGAAATATAATTTCATAAATTATTTAGAATATAATCTTAAACTGTACAAACCAATCTCCGTTTTATACCTAGAAATATGATCTCCTCCACGTCCATTATGTGGGGCTTATGTGCTTTAACTCTAAGAAAGAAATCCATCATACGCAGTGCTGGCATAATGCGATGGAAGCGGAATCAGCAGGAGAAAAACTATTTTGCTCATCTGCATTTAAAAGCATACCAGGCCTGTCCACATAAATTTCCTGTGATGTTTTTTTAATAAAAGTGTGCATTTAGTCAAAATCTTCCACTCCAACATTTGAATAACTTCCCTGAAATGGTCCAGCAAAAATACGCTACTACCCGTTGTTAGGGTTGCCAACTCCCTGAAAAATAAATAAGGGACACCTCATGGCCAGGGCCGGGCAACCCAGTTGTCTTCACCCTTCCCAGTGTGGTAGCTCTTTTTTTGTGTGTGAAATTATTTTTTTAACCATTTGACTTGAATTTGATTTAAGCAGATGCATATTCTTTGTGATATGACCATATGGGAAACAAATGATCATTTAGCCATTTATTTTTAGCTCAAAATGACAACATTAACACAGTAAAACAGGTCTCTTTCTTAAACAGAAGCCTGTCATGCTTAGCTTTTGAGGATATAAGTAAATCTTTCTTTAAAAGAACTCTGTCCTGCTTAACTTAAAATTATATAAATTAATAGAAAACAATAGAACAAAATCATTCTTGTAACTGTGCACATTTAGTGCATTTAGTACAACTGGCTTCAGTTGAGGTATTATTTCAGCTTTTCTAATGCTAATCAGGTTTGTAAACCCACTTGTTCCCATGATTACGCATCATAACTCATCATCATTATTCATCTATGTATTACTTTTATGTATTAGTGATCTATTTGTTGTAATCATCTATCCTTGCAGTTGTTTATTACACAAAATAAGTTATATTATCACACTTCTGGCCACATAGCGCTGATATTCACTGCACATGCCCATATTAACCTTAACCAGAGGGTTTAAACAACAAACCAGTGTTTACATACCATATCTGCTTCTGCCGTGGCCTGGTGGACAAGAAATTGGTAAAGGGTTCCCCGGGCTTTCACGCCCCTCATGTTCTTCATGTGCCCACCACTAGAAGCATGCCTATGGAAAAAGTGCGCCGGCACACAGTGCAGTGCGCTTTAAAGGTGTTATGGTGTATTTTCCCAGCCAGGTGTTTCCCTTTTCCCATTCCTCCCAGTACTTTTGCAGCCTATTTTTCTTTCTCTGAGCGAACAAACATTGCTGCTCTAATGCTGGGCTTACACTGTGCGATTTTTGGCCCATTTTGAGCCGATTTTTGAGTCGTGCGACCGATTTGGTGATCGGCCCGATTTTGGCCTTCATCGTGCATCGTGTAGTATACGTGGGGTAACGAGAAGCGATTAACACCTCGAGCAGCTCCCGATCATCAATCGCTCGTGAGCCGCTCACACTGCTCACGCGCAAACACGTAAACGTCGGTGAAAAAGACGGCGCAGCACGGCAGTGCAGCGTGTGATCTGGACACAAGTGATGGAGGCACAACTTGTAGAACTTTGGAAAGCTCATCCGAGCCTTTTCGATGTGGCATCACAAAATGATCACGACCACAACAACCGTGAAAATAGTTGGATTTACACTGCTGCTCAATCAC
This sequence comes from Mchenga conophoros, assembly GCF_057382185.1. Classification (NCBI taxonomy): domain Eukaryota; kingdom Metazoa; phylum Chordata; class Actinopteri; order Cichliformes; family Cichlidae; genus Mchenga; species Mchenga conophoros. Next base: position 4,255,179 of record NC_140526.1, read on the forward strand.
AGCTGCCTGATCAATGTTTTTCATTAGCAATTTAGCAAAGTTGATGGTGGTGGTGTGTCTGTGTGAGTGAAAGACAGAGAGGGAGAGCGACAGATTTTCTGTTATAACCTTCATGTTATGTTGGCACAGTGTGAGCACTCAGGTCGCATCAGAGCATCGGGCCGTATAGTGTGAGACCCTGCATCGTGACCTACCAACTTCTAACCCCTGCGAGTCAATCGTGCAGTTTGAGCAGGAGCTGAATAACGTGACTGAAAATCGCACAGTGTCTGCCCAGCTTTAGGTGTACTGTCGTCCGAGACTTGCACCGCAGTGTCGGCGTTTGTTTCCCTGTTGGCCATGCTTCTTGTTGTGGTCATCTGTTGTCTTCCGGTATTTTCTCCGTAAGCGACCTTTCATCGACCAATGAGATGAGCGGTAATCTGAATTGTCATACTCGAATTGTCATAAGTGTGCTGTCAGCTCATTGGTCACAAAGCAGGAGAGGGGCTGGGAATTGTGTTTTCAAACAAAGCGTTAATTCCATTAACATTTATAGACTACTTTTGATTCTCACTGTATTACGGGACAAAGTGCGTCCCTTATTAGCTCAATACGGGACGTGTGCTTTTGTTTCTAAATACGGGACGATTCCGTATTTTAAGGGACGGTTGGCAACCCTAGCCCGTTGTTCACTTCTCTCACTTAATTTAAATTAGTAGCTGCAGCAGATTGCAACATGCAGTCAAAACAGAACTGGGTGATTTTATTTGATTTTAAAAACACTGTTGGCTTCCAGCAATCATGAAAAAAGATAAAAAGGATAATTGGAATAAAGAAATTACTATTTCCTTTGTTTTTAAAGTGAGTCTTTCCTTTTGTCCAAACGGTAACCTCTGACGCACACGCCAAAGTGCCACAACTGCAAAGTTCCCCTAATGGACATTGAAACTGCCTACAAAAGTGAGTCTACCTGCAGACTTCCCTGTTACAAAGCTATGATTTGATTGGCTGCTATAGGTGAATGGCTATTTTTAGGGATTGCTTCTCTTTACTGGAGTCACTGAACTGACTGAGAGCTATCTGACACATAACATGGCTGTCTGTCTGTGTGATGCAGCTTGCTAACCGCACTAGCTACATTAGCTAGCTGCACTAGCTACGTTAGCCAGCAACCATAGCTACCGTATTATCTAAATATGGTAACATCTGACCACTAACAAGGTGGCAGCCGACACCCTCACATTATTGCATACCCCAGAAACCAATATGAGAGAACAAGTTGCCTATGTAAATCTTTTATACAATGTTAGAAATCAAGTGCACACCTTTTCTTTACAGCTTTACCTCCACTAACCCCAAACTCAATCCAAGTTAGCTTCACCTCCAGGAAAGATGATGAAAGGTCTGCTACCAACAAAATCTATACAGAGGAAGTTTAACTGTGGTGGTTATTAACAGATGCCTCTAGTTGTGCTCGTCTCTGGATCAGTTTGGCCCACCTCCTTCCAGCAGGGCGCAACGAAGATGTCGGTTGGTGTTAAGAGTTTAGTTGCTCACCCTTTGAATACAACACAGGCCTCCCAAGGTAAACAAGCCATCTACAACCTGGGGCACCCTTCAGCACCTGAAGACATGCCATGATAGAGATGGACTAGCACTACCCAACAGTTGCACATGTGAGACACACTCCACAATCCTTGTCTGCACCACCCTACCCAAGTATCCTATGCCCCCTGTTACCTTCAGATATTAAGACAATATTGCCCAAAATTCTGATGACATTTTTCCACCAGATTGAAAACACATCTAACTGTGGAGGACAGTTTAAACGAAGTCTGAATCATAAATGCCACTATTGAACAGATGCAGAGTGAGAATGTGACATTATCACAAGCAGCGAGTAACAAAGGTAATTTAAAAAAGTTTAATAGGTAACACATAACCTATTTGGAGCTGAAAGTCAAACATCTTCCAAGCAGACCCATTTAATTTCTAATTTTCTGCCATGTGAGTTTTGATTATCAGGGAACCCACATCTCACACAATCTTTGGCAATCCAGTCTGAAAAGCCTGACATTTATGTCTAAATACCAGTTAAAGCAGCCGAGGCTCAGCAGTTTTAGATGGACAGGAGCAAAATTTAGCAGTCACAGCTTTATTTGATTCATAACCAAAAATTGTAGCAAAACGTGCAATTTTAACCAAAATTTCAGGCTTCAGAAGACTGCAGGTTCACACGAGGCTATCATAAGAGAAGCCTGTGTTCATACAGAAATGATTTGGATTTTGTTGGGGCTGGGCTCAGATTGTCATGGCTGAGTATAGAGTCCTTGACTTTTTAACTCCGGCAGAGCTGGTTACTTGAAAGTCTCGATTTGATGTCAGACTGGGTAGGAGGGGAAAGGTTCATATTCCATTTCACTCTTAAAGTGCATGTGTGTAACATTTGAAATTTCTTTGAGATTACAGTTAAAAGCATAAAAACCCATCTCTCACATGGCACAAGGGGACTGTGAATGTCGAAGCCTGTTATTAATCCATTTATCAGCTGGAGTGCAGGTGTGAGTTTAACTTTGCTTGCATACTGGTGTGCTAATGGTTGTGTGGTTATGTATGGGTGTGCGTGCGTGCCATTGTATTATAAAGTGTGTTACCTTGCTGTCCACGATGAGGTTACGGACGCAGCCGGTGAAGTGTTTGTGCTGAAGCTGGGGGTAGATGTATGGGATGTCCTCGTTCACACCGCCGAGCTGAAGCACCTGACTCATGTTCAGGTGTCTAAAACACACAGCGTGACAGAAGCATTCAAAAAGCAAGGAAGGATGAAACAGAAAACTATAAGACTTTGCAGCAATGAGAAAGAGCCTGAACCTGCTGCTTTAGCACTTAACAGTCTTATTTTAATCAGCCGTTTGCAGTTCAAAATAGGAAATCGAACATGTTATCAGCAAACAAAATCTGCTGGTTCATTCTGCTAAGTCGCCTAATTAAAATGTGGCGTAAATCTTCTTTTTACTTTTCTGGATGCCCCTTATTTTCTTTTTCTGTCTCTTTATGAAAGAGAAGTTGCTGCTCTAAAACAACAACAACAATCTTATTCTCCATCTCTGATTGTCGGTGTTGTCACGAGTATCCACAGTCTGTGGAAGAATCTCAGAGGATAGACGTTCGTTGTCCAGCAGCAAGAGTATTTTTCATCTAAGTTAATGTTTTTGGGGCTACAACCCCGTCCAAACAGCAGGCAGACGCAGGGGAATGGCAACAATCATTTGGTAAACATAGAACGCTGATAAGAGCACTACAATTACAGCCAAACAGTAAAATTAGTTGTTAATATTAATACCATACTTCGATGGTCTATGGGGCTGCAACGCTAACTGCAAAACTTTGGACAGTTCTTTACATTTGCAGTTCCTTAAATCAGCGGTCCCCAACCCTCAGGCCACGGACTGATCCCAGGCCACGAGAGCTGAGGTTCGGGTGTGAAATTTATGGTTTTCAGGGTTTTTATCGTTAACTCGGTTTCTCTGGGTGTTTTCCCGTGTTGTAGTTGTGTCTTTTTAAAAAAATATTTAATATTTTTAAAGAAATATTTACGCGTTACCATAGCGACCAGAGAGCATTAAGGGGCAGAGAGGAGGATGTTACTCTCAATGTTGTTGCCGCATTTCAGGATGACGCTGCTAATAAAGTGAATTCACGTTTATTATTATATTTACAAAATACCACAATTTTTGTCTTGGTCGTATCATTTTATTTTGTTATATTTATCGCCGACACCTTAAAGGCCGGTCCGTGAAAATATTGTCTGACATTAAACTGGTCTGTGGCACAAAAAAGGTCTGTGGCTTAAATGTATATATGCATACGACATCCCATATAAACAATGGGATGTCGCATTTTCTTAAATGTAAATGTTGTAGATTTTGTGACACTGAGCCAAATAGTTTTGAATAATTATCATTTTTACAATTACAATAAAGCTTACTGGTAGATTTTCATAGTTTTTATCATGAAACAAATATGTTTTTGTTTTTTTAATCACATGTTCTGTATATAAACTCATAAAAGACAACACAAACAGTTTCTATTAAATCTGGTGTATAATTTATTTTTGGGTTAAATTCGTTGTTACTTTTGCAAAAATAATTCTGAGGTTTTATGGCAAAGAGAGAGCATACAGTCTCATCCGGCTATACGTTCATTTTACAGCGTAATATTTAGTTCTCATTATAAAATAAATGACCAACGCAGCTGTAACTTTCACCATGCAAAGTGACAAGACTTAAAGAAACTGCAAATGTTTGCGATTTAGCTTTTTCTTCGGTGGAGACGGTCACCCAGCACTAACAACCAACCACTGCTGGGGAGCATTCAGAAGTAGAATCAAGCCACCATGAAAGCAGCAGAATCGAACTTTGAAGGACACTTTTTCTTTTTTGCAGTCTTGTTGAAAAATGGTAGCCTGCTAACACATGGGCCAAATTACAAGCAAACCAAGTCTGAGGCAGTGAGAAAGTCTGTGGTGTGCACGCATCTGTTCAGGTGCTTCTTTTTACCTGTCGGTGTTAGGCGTAACACCCATCACTTCACAGGAAGAGTGGTCTTGAGAGGTCAACCAGCTACCCACCAGTTCCTTCACCGCTGCCCCTGAGCATCGATCCAGGGTGAAACGTACTTCCTGCAGAGAAAACAAACCAGCGCACGATGTACTCAAATAATGCTTCAATAAATCACAAATAAGTCATTTCTCTGAACTGTAACGAGCGTACTTTCAGCATTATTACCATGGTGAGAACGGCATCTGACTCATATTTCTTTCATTAGTGCATGCTGCACTGCTCTGCTGCATGACAACTTAAACATGTGGACTTGCCTTAACAAGAATGCGATTAAGCAGAAGCCACAGCAGCTTATTCCAGTTAACTAGACTCTTTATGGGGTTGGCAAGATGGCGTCGTAGCGCGAACACCCGTCTCACTGTGCTCCGGTGAGGTCCCCCGATTATCCGTCTAAAATACGTGTTCACCTGGTGAAACGTTACAAATGTGCGTGGGAGTAACTCTATAATGAGTCTGGACGACTATTTTTCTAAAATGCCTAACGTCAGGTCTAAGAAAAAGACAGCTCCGGTTGTGCAAGCTAGCGACATTGTGGGTCCTATGGCGGCTGAGCCTGAAGAAGCTAACGCCAGCGACACAGAAATCTCCGCTGACGCTGAGGAAACTGGGAGTGATATCGACCCGAATATCCTTGCGGCTCTGAGTAAGATAACTGACAGCATTACAACTTTATTGGACGTTAAAGTTGATACTGTGCTGGCCGCAATCCGTGAACAGACGTCTCGGATCCAGGCTCTGGCGACACGGGTGGGAGACGCCGAGATACGGATTTCAGGCGTGGAAGACACGGCAGGTGTATTGCAGGCGAAAGTGGCTCGACTCGAAAAACAAGTAACTGACATGGCAGACCACATGGACGATTTAGAGAACCGCAGCCGCAGATGTAACCTTCGCCTGGTCGGGCTTCCCGAGGGCACGGAGGGAAATGATGTTGTCGCCTTCATGGAGTCATGGCTCCCCTCCTATCTCGAGCTCACAACTAAAAATGGGAAGATCAAACTAGACCGCGCTCACCGCTCTCTAGCACCGAGGCCGGGCCCCAGCCAGCGCGCCAGACCCATCATTATGAAGCTTCACAACTTTGCTGATAAACAACGTGTGATGGCCGCAGCTCGGCGCCTGGCTACGCAGCCGAACCAACCAACAAGTCGGATCAAAGTCTCCTTCTTTAATGATTATTCAGCGGCGGTAGCCAAGAAACGCAAGGCTTTCGACGAGGTGAAAAGCTGCCTGAGGAAGAAGAATGTGGATTATGCGCTTCTCTACCCCGCCACACTGAGGCTGTTTGCCAACGGCAAGGAGAAGAGATTTAACACACCGGAGGCAGCTGCGTCCTATGCGGACTCGCTGCCCTGAATCCCCGTAACCACCGGAGTACTCCTTTTCTTCACACTATGCCTTAATTAACCGGTGTGAGTACTTGCCGAATCTAGGCGTATATGACTCTTTTTTTTTTTTTTTTTTCGTCCTCGCTGCTTATAAGCGACCAGGTGAAATCTTCCACCCCATCGGGCGGAAGACTGTGTTTTCGTCTATGGGTAGGCGTGAGTTACGCGCGTGCAATGCCCTTCGGCTTTCCCGACGGGCAGGAGGAGATTGGTTTTTCCCTACATGTTTAGTAGGGCTGTTGCCAAATCACTGTTCTTTGAATGTTCCGTCACACAGCTCTTTCATGCCTTTTTTATTTTTATTTTATTTATTTATTTTTTCAACCAGGGTGTGGTGAACCCTTTGGCTCAATATGCTTTGTGTGATACATGAATAAGTCTAATAATGAGTAGGCTGCGAATATGCACCTGGAATGTACGAGGGGTTCACAGCCCTATTAAGAGGAGGAAGATATTTACTTGTCTAAGAAAGGACGGTGTAGATGTTGCTATGTTACAAGAGATACATCTTGATAATAATGAACACTTGAAGTTGCAACAAGGATTATATGGACAAGTGTTTTTTTCATCCTTCACTACAAGAAGTAGAGGAGTGGCAGTGTTGATTAGGAAAAATGTACCTTTTGTAGTAACTGATTGCGTTAAGGATCTGAAGGGCCGCTACGTGATAGTCAAAGGGACTTTGCAAGGCCAAAATATCTTATTACTGAATGTTTATTTTCCACCTGCCCACCCAACTACCTTTCTTACCAAAATGTTTCTGGAATAGCCCCATTTCTTCCTAACTCTACCGTTATTATTGGTGGTGATTTCAACTTAATGTTAAATCCGCTTATGGACAGATTTCCACACAGCATTGCAACTCCTTCTCCTCAGGCTTGGAGATATACTCACCCCTCCGATAAGCAATACACATTTTTTTCGGCTCCGCATAGGTCCCAAACTAGAATTGATTACTTTTTTCTCCCGAAAACTGACTTAGGTTCAGTAGTATCGTGCGACATAACAAGTATAATCATCTCAGATCACGCTAGGGTAATCATGGATCTCGATCTTAAAGCTGCGCTTCATAGGTCCCGCCACTGGAGGCTTAATACCATTATTCTTAAGGATGAGGAATTTACCTCTCACTTCTCTGCAGAATTTAAAGCGTTTTTGGATATCAACACCCCCTCAGCTACTACTGCCTCTGTTTTGTGGGAAACATGCAAAGCTTATGCGAGGGGCCTAATTATTTCGTATTCTGCGACAAAGAAGCGACAACGGATGGAGGAACAAAAATCTTTAGAGAGCGAATTGATGGATAAGGAGAAAACATATATTGCCTCCCCATCACCACCATTATGGCAAGAAATAACCGCACTCAGGTCAGCGCTGAATTGCCTTCTTACCAGAGATGCAGAGAAGAAACTTAAATACACCAGACAGAGGTTCTACGAGCATGGAGATAAGGCCGGTAAATGTCTGGCGTACTATGTTAAGAAGCGCGCAGAATCGAATACCATTGCAGTGATATCTGATGAAGGTGGCCACAAGATATATGAAAACAAACTGATAAATGACTGTGTTAAGAAGTTCTACGAAGCCTTGTACTCTTCTCAACAAGTCCCGGAGGGGGTGCAGCTGATGCATAATTTCTTCACCCAATTCGACTTACCAAATTTGTCAGAGGAACAGAAGACTGCCCTTAACAGCCCTATAACTAAGACCGAAGTGTTTAAGGCTATTAAATCACTGCGAAGTGGAAAGTCGCCAGGGCCTGATGGCTTCTGTTGTGAATTTTATAAACAGTTTCGGGATATTATTGTGGAACCGCTTCTTGATATGTTCAACCACTCCTTCATTACGGGTGAATTCCCGCAGACACTGAAGGAAGCCAACATTTCCCTAATTCTAAAGAAAGGGAAGTGTCCTGATTTGTGCGGATCCTATAGACCTATAGCCCTCTTGAATGTAGATAGGAAACTGCTTTCTAAAATTCTGGCCACCCGCTTAGAAATTTTTTTACCTGTGCTGATAAGGGAGGACCAGACAGGCTTTATAAAGGGTCGAAACTCAGCCACCAATGTTAGACGCTTACTGAACGCTATTGTAGCTTTCAAGCAAAAATCTATTGACGGCCTGGTGCTTTCTCTCGATGCGGAGAAAGCATTTGACAGAATTGAGTGGTCTTATTTGTTGTATACTCTGGGCAAATTCGGCTTAGGGGAGAATTTTATAAAATGGGTCAAAGTTATCTACAATAATCCACAGGCAGCAGTCCTGACTAATGGACTTAGGTCTGATTACTTCAACACTCATAGGGGAGTTATGCAGGGCTGCCCCTTATCGCCCCTTCTATTCGCTCTGGCCATAGAGCCTCTTGCTGAGGCCATAAGGGCGACGCCCACAATACGTAGTTTAGAGATTGGACAGCTGTGTCATAAAATAACCTTATACGCGGACGACATCTTGATTCTTTTGACTAACCCTGTAACATCCGTACCCAGTCTCATTGAGGTGATTGACAGGTTTAGCCATTTCTCTGGCTATAGAATCAATTTGGCTAAGTCAGAGGCCATGCCTCTCGGTACTCTTTTCACAATGCCGGCTACTGTTCCTTCCTTTCCTTTTAAATGGTCTCCTAATGGATTTGTGTATTTGGGGATCTTTATTACCCCGTCTCTCGACCAATTGTACAAAGCCAACTTCACACCCTTATTTGGCAAACTCAAACAGGACCTAGAGCGGTGGGCGTCACTTCCTGTCTCCTGGCTAGGACGCATTGCCCTGATCAAAATGAATGTGCTGCCCAGGCTATTGTATCCTATCCAAATGATCCCCGTCTTGTTCTCTAAGAGAGTACTGAAGGACATAAATGGTTGGCTCACCTCTTTCATCTGGAACAAGCGCAGACCCAGACTCAAGATGGCAGTGTTGCATCTGCCAAGCTCCAGGGGCGGCTTGGATCTACCTAATATTAGATTGTATCAGCTTTCTGCCCATTTAAGATTTGTGAGCGACTGGGTCAGGGGTAAAACCTCAATCTGGTCGGATATTGAGACAGCTCTGTCACAATGCAAACTGAGCGATCTATTATTTTGTAATGATTTTAACGGAATTAAGGCCCTTTGTACAAATCCTGTAACAATCAACACCCTAAAAGCGTGGCGAATTGTCCGCCGTCTTGAGGGAAGATCGAGAATAACATCAACCTTTACCCCTATAATGAATAACCCTGCTTTCCCTCCGGGTTCTTTGGACCCCGGCTTTCAACGATGGTCTGATAAGAATATTAAGTCTCTTGGTGACCTTTTCTCGGGTGGTGAACTCATGTCGTTTGAACAGCTTACCAACAGTTACGGCTTGCCTAGACAGGATTTCTTTCGTTTTTTGCAAATACGACACTATATCACTCACAATACAACCCTTGCTGAGCACCCTGAAGTATCTGATGTTGAGAGGGTTTTGTTTGGGCAACAGCTGACGGTGTCTCTGAGTTCATTTTACCATGTGCTTAATGCTTTGACTACCACTGATGCGCAGGGGATTAGAGGTGTGTGGGAGAGGGAACTGTCGGTAACCATAGATGAAGATAAGTGGGATACCGTTTGGTCTCTCGCAAAAAGGATTTCAATTTGTACTCGGACAAGAGCAATCCAATTTAAGATTTTACACAGATTACACGTATCCCCTCACCGCAGACACCTCTTCAGCCGCTCTCTTTCCCCTGTGTGTCTTAAGTGCAAAACTGATGTAGGGACTTTAACTCACTGTTTTTGGTCCTGTTATAAGCTTCAAGAATACTGGGCTGACATTACAGGTGAACTGGGGAAAATCTTCCACGTTGATATAGAGATGGACCCTTTGTCCCTGATTCTAGGTCTTCCAAGTGACCGCCTAAAAGCGGCGGCCAACAAAAGATTGTATAACACTCTAACATTTGCAGCCAGGAAAAATATCCTCTTACAATGGATCAACGATAGGACTCCCACTGTCTGTGGCTGGCGCAAAATAGTTTTTGAACTGATTCCTCTGGAATACCTCACACACGTTATACACCACAGTGTGGGTCAGTTCTATGGGATGTGGCACCCCTTTTTGGACTATATTGGACCGGACCTTTCCGCTATCTTATTCAAAGGACTACTACACACGTGATCACTACCCGGGCGCTGTAAGACTGACTCACCACCTCTTGTATGTTATATTTTGTATTTTGTATCTTGTATTATGCCTTATTTAAGAGCTGTTGTGTACGTTTTGTGTTTGTACTGTTTTGTTGTTCTGTGTCTACTGTCGAGACACTGTCGTGTTAAAGGAAAATCTGCAATAAAAACAATGATGAAAAAAAAAAAAAACTAGACTCTTTATTCCATCTGCTGTTTACCTCTCAGTAAACATGCCTCCTCCTTCCTGTGGTAATTAGTAAAGTTTTAACCCAAACACACAGCTACCCGATGGCTCACATCACAGGAAAAAAAAGAATAAAGCATGTAAGAGGGCTGAAAATAATTTTTGGGGGAAATCTGGTCCATTGCCTTAACCTTCCAAAAAAGTTGGCGCTGAAATCATTATAATTACTCGGCTGGATAAAAAGCCCGTATGTGCCAGCACAGTTTCAGTCATCAGTGTGCTAAAACAACACCTTTAACTTACTTTTCACACATCCACGATAAAAGCTTTCAGACATACGTCAGGAACACACAGAAAAAATGTCATTATGCTTGGTAATACCAATTCTATTTTCTGTCAGATATTGAAAGTTATAAATCAGTTAAAAGAAGAATACTCTGTGATTTGGATAACACTCACTACAGATGATTAACAAACACACCAGGCAGCATAGAACAGCATTTATGTGTTGTTTTGTTTCTACACCTGCTGGTATCACCTCTGTGTGAAAACAGATTCCAAATATGATGCCTACATCATTCATTCGAGTATGATTTTGGCACGTTTTTTCTCATATTTACATCATTAATAATAATAATGATAATTTCACTTTAAAACAGGGTTTACATGCAGCGATAAAGTAACGTAAACAGTACGTGTTTGCATGATTAAACATGAATACAAACTCTGTATCAACAGCTAACGCTGCAGATTTTATGTAAATAATTTATTTTAGTTTAATCAAGTCATGTTCCTGTTAGCAGACCGTGGTTTACTTATTTATCAATGTGATTCTTAATGAAGGACAGCGAAACAATGGTTCTTTGGATCTATCATTTTCACAAATGTTACTTAATTTGAAGAAAACAAAAAAACAAAAACACTGCTCTTGGTTCTTGGCTGCTGAATCACAGAGTAAATCTCCCAACAACAGCTCTGTCCTTCCTGCTTTGGATCTCATGCTGTCACACAACCAGGTTGGATAAGCCGCAGCTGACTATTCAGGACAAATGAATAGATTCACATGTGATTTAGAATAATACCATTGTGGTGCAGAATAATCCTCGCTGTAATAACAAAAGTCTGAATGCATTCTAGTGTTCACGCGATTCCGAATAATGCTATCGCATTACCCGAAAGTCTCACTGCATGCTTTCCTTTGGCTGCTCTCATTCTCAATATCGAACAAATTTCCCTGTGTTTGTACGTGTGGTGATGGGAAGCTGAGCCTGAAGCTGTTTTCCTTTCATTCAAAAGAAATTAAAAAAAAAAACTGAACAAAATTGGTGTTTTCTACCGAACTGAATAGTTTGGCAAAAGCCATAAATGAGACACAAATTTTAGTCACACTAGTGAGTAGCGAGAGTGAACGCTCTCTAACGGCGTCTCCTTTCTTATAATCTGAACTCAAGGCAGCGTAATAAGTGTGCTTTTGAAGGGCGGAACATTGCAGGTCTTTGAGTAATGAGCTAAATTAAGCCATTTATAAATTAAGGGTGACATAAGTGTAATTATTCAATTTTAGGTTTTCGAGAGGCCTCTGATGGAGCTGAATATGAAAAGGCTTCACACTGGCCGTGTGTGTAAAAAAATGTGACTCAGTCCTGTGCTTTTACTGAAGTGCTCTAAAGTGGTACTGAAGTGGGATGCTAGGATGAAAGAAGGCTGAGATGCAGCCAGGTGCCCAAAGCCTACAGTGACACTGCAGCTTTCATTATGTCACAGCATCTAATAATAGAAGCAGGAACTGTCATTGATATACGACAGGCGAATAATATGCAGAATAATCTTAACAACATAAAGATTTAGTCCAATTTCACACTAATTTAATTAACTTGCAATTATTTGGGGCAGAAGATGTTGCAAGAGGGCTACTGCAATCATCTGTCTGCAATTATCCTCCTTTGTACTCTACACTGCAGACAGTTTTATAATACTTAATCACGACGTCTTCCCCATTTAGATTCCTGGAAAATAACAATATTAAAAAGGTTTGCGTGGAGCCGAATGGGCGATGCTTAAAGTCTAGGACATATACTAAATATATAACCTCATCTCTGAGATCATACATACAAATCAGCAGCTTTATCAAATATACCAGAAAGAACATTCAGTTCAAAAGTTTGACATGGTTTAAATTTTTTGGCCCAAAGACTGTAAATAAAAAAGAGACATGGCCTATAAAACAATGAACTCCCATGTTAGAGCTTCAGTGTCAATATTTTTGGTCTCTCCCTCTCGATGAGATATGGGGACACTTTTTTGTTATGTATTTTATTTTTAAATGGGGGAATAATTTAACCAATGAGCACTAATGCTCTATAAAATAAAACTTTAAACTAGCAAATGAGACCATAAATGTATAAGTGTTTACTGAGGTTACTATTCAGGGGAGCCAGAGAGTCACCTTCTTATAGACTCTGGCACAATCAGTGGTCCAGCTATGACCATCCCCTTCCTGCTGGCCATGTAGTCTTTATTTTGGACTGTCAAACAATTAACAATAATTCCAACTTGAATGGCACTTGTCATGTGCATTTATATGTTAAGAAATTAACAAGTATTCCCAAGAAATTACCAATTTAAATCTTCTAAATACAAGGACATTTTGAAGGAATGTTAGTGGACTATTCTGGGCTGTTATCTGATGTTTGGGGTAATTTCAAAAGTGTGCATCACATATTTTAACCAGAAGAGCGACTTCAGCGCCGAGCTTTACAATCACAGCTGAGCAGACTAGCAGGGTGTTCCTGTAAAACTGCTAACTATCTTGTGCAATACATTTCTGGTAAGTTTTTAAAAAATGACCGCACTACTGTCGTTTTATCCAAGATTAATAACACATTGCATGCATTTATATGTATATACAAAGTAAAGCAGCCAGTATATTTCAACCAACATTGGGTTGATTCATCACTTAGCACGTGGGCCAAAGACCCAGAATCACTCTGGTGCTAATGTTACCTAAATAAATGACCTGTAGGCTTGTTACTCACAATGTGCACAACTAAAGGAGCAGCTTACTTACTGCATCATATCCCCTAATGCAAAGACAGTGACATTTATACATGATTGCAGAAGGTGAATGCAATGTATGGTAAAGGTGAGAACAAATTATATTCAAGAAAGAAAAATCCATGTGTTTTGAATACATGAAAATATTAGATGTGCCTTTAAAAGTAAAACAAAAACAATAACAATCTCATTAAAACTGGATAAAAAAAATATTTTTTTCAGTGCGATGTGAATTTATTTGAACTTATTTGCTAAATAGATGATGGCTGCTGTTAAATGGAGAGAGCGACCCACCTTGCTGTTGCTGCGGACATCCAGCCGATGCCACCGCCTGTCTGCCACGTTCACGTTGCCTGGCAACTGTAGCACCACTGTGCCCGAGCCATGGTTGATTTTCAAGGTGGGGGTCCCGTCTATTAGCTCTAGACAGAGAAAGAAAACGAGAGGGATGATAGGTGAGGGGTGAGTTGAGAAATTAGTTTTCAGAGCTGCAATATGAGCACTTTTTAGCTCTGTTGACAACCAATCTGGTGCTGGTACTGAAGTCTCGAAAACAGCAGCAAAACCACTGTAACAGAATAATGTATGCCAAAGAATTAAGTGGTGTATGAAAAGTTATTTATTAAAGAATGCACCCCAACATAATGTACCAAATTGCCAATATTGTCTCTGTATATTTGCTCTAATGAGGATTATTGCACAGAGGCTGCTGTGATCTAGTTTTTTTCTTCATGGCAGTCAACAAACATCAGACAAAAGTTATTACATTCTATTTTCTGACTTACTCAAATGGGAAATTAAAAGTTAATGAAGTGGTTAAGACTGCCTGTGTGCTTTGCACCATGTGTAAGGAAATAAGAGACCGACCGGCATTGGCAATCCATCATCACGCATGCCGAACTTCAAAAGTTCATGCTGACACATAACAGTGAACACTAAACATCTGCTTATACTGTGGGACTGAAGGGACTTCTTAGTTCACGTAACAGCAGCTTGTACTTAGTCTGCATCAGAACTCTCACCCACAACTTTCTAAATGTCAATTTATTGACTCAGTGGAAAAAGGTCTCCGATATATCCACTCATTGAAGTATTTTTAGGCCTCTAATGGTTCCAACAGTGTTCAAAGAGTCTCCGGGGTCTGTTTTCATTAAGGCAAACGGATAAATCTGGGTCATTTCATCGTCGTTCCTATCACTTCTAATGTTCAAATGGCAACTTCTGGGTGAAGCAGTATCCAAAACTACATTTCCTGAAATGAGCACTAGAGGTTCATTTAAAAATACACTAAATTACATATATAACCAATCCAGTTGTAAAGTTTGAATTCACAGAGGTGTGGCTGTGTTGACTGGCAGGTAACTCCTGATACAGATAGCTATAGCTGGTGTCTTCAGCTAGACGTCCCCCCACCACCTAATATGAATCACTAAACTGTGTACAAGTTATATGGAACACTATAAAACTCGCTACACTTGGCTGATATGGTCACTTCTGGCTCTAAGAAATCCAGGATGTTGCTGATCATAACACATTTAAACCAGAGGGTGATGCCACCATAGCTACCTCCTTCTTTTATATACTGTCTCTGACATTGCTCGTGAAAAGTAGGTCAAGTTCGTGCATGACTCTTATGAAGCTGATCATCACATTAAGAACTTTTTTACTGTCCCATTAGTCCACAGTCTGCACTTCCACTTTCCAGCGGTGAGAAAAAAAACTTATGAAGAGTACGATCCAATTAGAAATTAGTGAAAAGAGTTACAAATGTGACTGCAGCGACTTCACAAAATATGTCGTAATTATGTTTTGAAATTATGGCTCATGTCAATACGGCAGCATGTCTCTGTTGGCTATATTCAATTAAAAATAATAATAGGCCGTCACAGTTCATGTCCAACAACTTATTATTCCCAGTTTTACCCACTGCCCCCCCCCCCCTTCTTAAGCTACAATCCCACACACCCACTGCCAGAATTAGGTATTTAATTTAAACTAAAGCATTTGTTCTTAGGGTTCATTTAGAATACTCCCATTTGGCTTTTCTCTGTTAACTCCGAGTCTGGCGAAGTGAAGTACTTTCAGTATATGTTAGAATTATAATTAAGACAGAAAAAACTCTGGCATCGATTTCACAACTTCTGCACTCTGACATTTGTCTTCACGCTGCAGTCAGTTGAAGTTTGAAGTCAAAAGAGGCTGACAAAAATCAAATTCCCTTCTTAGCGCTCTTCAATCCGCCGTGTGTGTCTGACTTCAGCTCTGCTTTCGTCATCCCTCTTGCTGCATTTCTTGCGATGTCAGTCTGCCTATCAGCACTCTTTCATCTCCTGTCTGTGTCTTTTACCTCCTGACTTGCTTCACTCTTTCATTAACTTCTTCACGGTAACTGACATTTTACATTGTGCCACTTTCAAATAAGTCACCATTGCTTTCTACTGACAGCTTTCACTTTTTACCGTGCTTTTGTGCAGCACTGTTTTTATTTTGTTATTTTTTTATCAGCCTCACTTATGACATGTATTCAGATGTGATTATTTTAATGTTTGTGTGCAAAAACATTATCACTGAAAAGATGCCAGAGAGTTCAATGCAACCCATGCAGATTCTTCTTCTTCTTTTTAACACAAGTAATGTTTGTCAGAAAATGACATATATAATATTTAATAAGTGTAAATACATTTTACAAATGTTACAATACATTTTATATCTACATCTGGAGCCTGTGTCTGATTTTTTGTAACAAACCTAAGTTTCCCCTTAAATAAGTAGAGTTGTTAGCAATGATGATGAACAATGATAGACGATGGCTTTGTCGAGTAGCTACGTGTCTGACACCATGAATGTAGAGTGGCGGTGTGTTGATGACCATCCTTGCATTAATATAGTGAGACTCATTAACTGTAGTGTTAAAAATAAACTCTGGGAGTAACCAGATAGCTAATTGGTTACAGTGTATCTCACATGGGCACAAAAGCCAACAGCATTGGGAATTGAACTATTAGTTCTTGGTTAAATTCCTGGTATAGCAACTTTTAACATTTGCTTTTCACCTGCACCAACTTGCCACATTGTTACGGTGTAATGAAGAAAAAATAGTCAAAATAATTCAGAAGGATGTTTCCTCAGTTATCACTGCAAAGAGATTAAGAGCTAACGTTATTAGTTGTGTAATTTATTGAGAAATGTTAGACATTACATTTGACATTAGCATGTATGTTAGCTGTTAGGTCTGGGTACTCTTTACTGAAAACATGGTCCAAAATATACTAAAAAAAAATCAAATGCAAACGGTTTTACCAATTTTACTGAGGAGATTCAATAGGTTTGTTTTTCAGTGTGTTGTCAGCTCCCTTCTAAAAGTGTCTTTTTCTTTCTACAATCTTTTCCTAAACCTAAAGAGTGCAAGAGGTGACCTGATATCTCACTTTATATGGGTTCTGCACAGCATGTCCCTCACCAACGGAGAATGACTCCAGTTTGCGGTCAACATCTAAAGAATTGTACAGCTCATAAAAAGAAGTCCTGATCTACAGTTGCATCCCTGCTGAACACCATCATTACCAGACAGAGCTGCTTAAATAACAGTTTTTAAAAAGGAATTAATGAAGATGCATTTGGCTTATTGTATAGACTGCTTAATGAAAAAGATTGGAAAGCTGGCATTCAAAATAAAATACTGTATGCAACATTTGTCTTCCACATAATAGATGCAAATAAAGTAACCTATTTATTTTTGTAGTTTAGCTGTATTAACATTTCAGTCTATAGTACCTGTCTCCGTTAGGTAACAGTGGGTAAAACCAGCTGCTGAAAGTGAAACCTAAAGAAACACATACATACCAAGAGAGAGTCAAACTCTCCTTTTCAGCTTCCTGTAGGTCAGCCATAGCCACACTGGCCTTTCCACATGTTTAAAGTGGAACGCTTGCACAGGCCATTCTGAACGACCAATATCATTATTTATTTGGAGGACTTGTTGAAATTCGGTCCTAGTGAGCACATGATAAGCTGGTCTTTTATAATTGCTTTGCCAAGCCTGAGATGTGGCTTTGTGATGAGAGCCCCATTCTTCATTACGCTACCTCTCATATAGGAAAAAAGAAAAACAAAGCCCTGGCACTTTCATTTTTCAAACCGCAGTCAGCTAGAGCAAGTTTGTTGCTGGCCTCTCTTTTCCTCTCAACTCCCATTCAATTTCCTGGACATTGAGATGCAGGATGAGTAGATGCAACACTTCAGGAATGATCCAATTAATTTTAATACTTTGGCCAAGGCCAGACAATTCACCAAAAAGAACAGAGTAAATTCAATATATCAGTTCAAGTCAGAGCTTTCCTCCTTTGTTTAACTTGTACATTGTTCTCTTTAGGCTCAGCTCATTCCCCGACATTTAAGCTGCCTCATTCATTCCCTTCTCATTTACTGTCCTGCTTGGGACCCTTCAACTTTTTTTCTTCTTTATCTCGCATATCTAAGTCTTTCAATTGCAATTCTTCAGACTGCCCCATCCCCACCCTCAGGGGAATTTCTTCTTATCTTGAATCTATCTTTATGCCAATGCTCACCCCAAACCCTCCAACACTGCAGCATCCAGATAAGTCCAAGCTGGTAATACAGTGACAGCCAGAAAAGGGCACCTGCATAAACCTAACAGAAAAACAGTTTGTGAATGTATTAAAAAACAAACAAACACACACACACACAGGTGGAGGCAGGTGCAGAAAAGTGCACACATAAACAGGCACCCAAAACAAGCTCAACTGCAGATTGACCAGCTGATTGTCCGCCGCTGCCAAGAAGCCTACCTGTCAGGACTGACATGTAGGGTTGCCAACCGTCCCTTAAAATACGGAATTGTCCCGTATTTAGAAACAAAAGCACACGTCCCGTATTGAGCTAATAAGGGACGCACTTTGTCCCGTAATACAGTGAGAATCAAAAGTAGTCTATAAATGTTAATGGAATTAACGCTTTGTTGGAAAGCATAATTCCCAGCCCCTCTCCTGCTTTGTGACCAATGAGCTGACAGCACACTTATGACAATTCGAGTATGACAATTCAGATTACCGCTCATCTCATTGGTCGATGAAAGGTCGCTTACGGAGAAAATACCGGAAGACAACAGATGACCACAACAAGAAGCATGGCCAACAGGGAAACAAACGCCGACACTGCGGTGCAAGTCTCGGACGACAGTACACCTAAAGCTGGGCAGACACTGTGCGATTTTTTCAGTCATGTTATTCAGCTCCTGCTCAAACTGCACGATTGACTCGCAGGGGTTAGAAGTTGGTAGGTCACGATGCAGGTCTCACACTATACCGCCCGATGCTCTGATGCGACCTGAGTGCTCACACTGTGCCTCCATAAAATGAAGGTTATAACAGAAAATCTGTCGCTCTGTCTCTCTCTCTGTCTTTCACTCACACAGACACACCACCACCATCAACTTTGCTAAATTGCTAATGAAAAACATTGATCAGGCAGCTGTGAATGAGCAGCAGTGTAAATCCAACTATTTTCACGGTTGTTGTGGTCGTGATAATTTTGTGATGCCACATCGAAAAGGCTCGGATGAGCTTTCCAAAGTTCTACAAGTTGTGCCTCCATCGCTTGTGTCCAGATCACACGCTGCACTGCCGTGCTGCGCCGTCTTTTTCACCGACGTTTACGTGTTTGCGCGTGAGCAGTGTGAGCGGCTCACGAGCGATTGATGATCGGGAGCTGCTCGAGGTGTTAATCGCTTCTCGTTACCCCACGTATACTACACGATGCACGATGAAGGCCAAAATCGGGCCGATCACCAAATCGGTCGCACGACTCAAAAATCGGCTCAAAATGGGCCAAAAATCGCACAGTGTAAGCCCAGCATTAGAGCAGCAATATTTGTTCGCTCAGAGAAAGAAAAATAGGCTGCAAAAGTACTGGGAGGAATGGGAAAAGGGAAACACCTGGCTGGGAACATGCACGATAACACCTATAAAGCGCACTGCACTGTGTGCCGGCGCACTTTTTCCATAGGCATGCTTCTAGTGGTGGGCACATGAAGAACATGAGGGGCGTGAAAGCTCGGGGAACCCTTAACCAATTTCTTGTCCACCAGGCCACAGCAGAAGCAGATATGGTATGTAAACACTGGTTTGTTGTTTAAACCCTCTGGTTAAGGTTAATATGGGCATGTGCAGTGAATATCAGCGCTATGTGGCCAGAAGTGTGATAATATAACTTATTTTGTGTAATAAACAACTGCAAGGATAGATGATTACAACAAATAGATCACTAATACATAAAAGTAATACATAGATGAATAATGATGATGAGTTATGATGCGTAATCATGGGAACAAGTGGGTTTACAAACCTGATTAGCTTTAGAAAAGCTGAAATAATACCTCAACTGAAGCCAGTTGTACTAAATGCACTAAATGTGCACAGTTACAAGAATGATTTTGTTCTATTGTTTTCTATTAATTTATATAATTTTAAGTTAAGCAGGACAGAGTTCTTTTAAAGAAAGATTTACTTATATTCTCAAAAGTTAAGCATGACAGGCTTCTGTTTAAGAAAGAGACCTGTTTTACTGTGTTAATGTTGTCATTTTGAGCTAAAAATAAACGGCTAAATGATCATTTGTTTCCCATATGGTCATATCACAAAGAATATGCATCTGCTTAAATCAAATTCAAGTCAAATGGTTAAAAAATAATTTCACACACAAAAAAAAGAGCTACCACACTGGGAAGGGTGAAGACAACTGGGTTGCCCGGCCCTGGCCACGAGGTGTCCCTTATTTATTTTTCAGGGAGTTGGCAACTCTACTGACGTGACATTCCCCAGGAGAATAAAACAAACTTCAGAGGTGTCAAGAAAGTAACGCAGGGAAGACGCAATACAAGGAAAGAAGGAATAAGAAGCATGGATGGGAGAGAAGCGGGAGGGGAAAGGAGGAGGAAAAATGCAAGGAGAGGACATGAGGAAAATGTAATGGTGGGAGGGGGGAAGTGACAGCAGAGACAAAGCTGGGAGAAAGTAGCAGATGAGAGAAGGTGACAACAGATGGGCAGAAAATGCAAACAAAACAACAGCGAGAAGAAAGTAATGAGCAGAGAAAACAGACAAAAAATGCTTTAATCTTTTAAAATCATCACAGAAGTCAAGATTTTTATTTGATTGAATTATTCTCTGTTGTTTTTGTTAATGAGCAACTAACATCAATTAAAGCGTGTGTGAATACCTTTTGTTTATTTCGACCACAGAACGTCAGGATTATTCACCACTGATGTTTCCCAAAATCTGCTACAAACCTGGGCCACTGTCCTCACTTCCTGGATCGCTTTCACAATAAAAGCACCTTCACCTTGCATTCTTTTTGCTGCTAAAAAGGACATACTAGGACATGATCCCATATACTCAAAATGTCAGAAGTGAGTAATAGTTTTGTTTTCTCACAGACTTTCAAACAATTACATTTCTTTTTTGCAACCAGAGGAGTCACCCCATGGATGCCAATAAAGAGAATCGAAATTTTAGTGCACTTTTCCACTGACTTCAATTTTGAGACCTGGAGGCTACAACTGTCTTTTATATACAGTCTGCCGTTCCTCTTGCCGACTGGATGTGAGAAAAGCTGGAGCCTGAACAGGAAAAGCAATTAGGAAATCTAGTGCAGCACCTGCTGTCACAGGCGTACAAGCTTCAGCACAGGTGGATGCTTCACTCCATGGTTAACCTCTGCGATCTTTGATCTCTGACAACATTCTCGAATCTTGGCTTTTTGAACTGAAGCTCATTTAACCTTGTGGACACCACACTTTGGGTTATTTAGACCAAATACTCAATTTTGCTCTACAAGGGCCTGATATCCACTTACGAGGACGTTATACTGTTATTGTTCTATCAAAATTTTAAACAAATATCCTCATATGTGGCTCTCATTTTTCTTAGAAACAAAAATTAGGTAAAAAAAAAAATCTGGCAATTCTTTGTTTTTTACGAAGCCCCGCAGGGGACATGGGAGAAAAAAAAATTAAGACGGACTTTTGCGAGATCTCGCAAAACTATCTCGGGATCTCGCAAAAGTTTTGCGAGATCTCGCAAAACAAACTCGGGATCTCGCAAAACTTTTGCGAGATCTCGCCTCTGTAGGTCGGCTGTAGTAGGTCTCGACCTACTACAACCGGGAGGAATACCGCTTTCCCGGCACATCGTGCCTCGACCTCCCGGTCGGCTTCGAGCCGGCGTCCGAAGAATGCAGCTAAAAGTTTTGCGAGATCTCGCAAAAGTTTTGCGAGATCCCGAGTTAGTTTTGCGAGATCTCGCAAAAGTTTTGCGAGATCCCGAGTTAGTTTTGCGAGATCTCGCAAAAGTCCGTCTTAATTTTTTTTTCTCCCATGTCCCCTGCGGGGCTCCGTAGTTTTTACATGCATCAGGTCCCAATATGCCCAAATATCAAAGAGAAATTAAAAATGCATGCCGTGAATGAGTTTGGGTCTTAGGAGGTTAAAGCATTTTTATTGGTTTATTTATAAACTACATTGTAGGAACTGGTCATATTGTTGCGAGCTGACGGAAGAGTATGATATCATCTATGAGGTCACAAATGTCCCGGCTGCTACACTGAAAAAATTAGACCACGGGTCACTTGAATGATGTGAGACACCACACTGTGTGATTACTTTCGTCTCCAGGAATATACCTACCAAGGTGAAGAAGACACTCCATCCCTCAGCTGTCTTCTGCTTATTAAGTAAAGAGTCACTGGATATGCAGTTATTACTATTTTATCTGTCACTGATAAAATAACATAGTAATAAAAATCTTTATTGTTCCCAACATAACTGTAGCATAAGAACTACTGTTGAACTTCTCCTTTGGTGCTCTGGCAAACAGAAGCCCACTGAGTGAAAGAGTAACACAGAGACAAACAAACAGAGCCGGTTAGGAAAAGAAGAAAAGGATTGAGAGGTTAGCAGGAAGTGCAGCGGGCTGGCAGGCCAGATGTGAACATCTTCACAGGGACCAGCGCTCTTTTTAAATGCTCTGGGTGTACCAGGGGTTAAGACAAGACTTTGCTCTTAAAGGGCTCATCCACATAACCGTGCTTCGTTTCTGCTACTCATACGTAATTCATTACCTCCTACTCTGAGAGCGACAAGAGGCAAAGAGAGTGAGAGAAAGAAAGACTAAGAGGGCGAGAAAGTGTATGCTTTGTGTGCAAGTCGGGTTTGAACTCCCACAGAGGTGGAGGGGGGGGCTCTTAAATATGGAAAATGTCCTCCTCGTCTGACGGCCCGAGGATACACAGGAGTCACAGCGAGAGCATATGGACTGCATAAACAGCATTACAAATCACACCGCTACACACATAACCCCCCTCCTAAAAGGCGCGCACACACACAAACACACAAACGCAGTCGCATGTACACAAGTTCCCACAGAAGTCAGTCTGTGTACAAATCAGCAGGCGAAACAGCGAGAATATAGCACAGAACGTCTTGTATAAACGATCTGTCAGCTAGCTAGCTAGCCCCACAGCCGACGCATATTGGATCTCCACATCCAGCAGCAGTTCCCATTTGAAAGCCACAGTAGAGCTAGGCTGGGGGGTGCTGCTACATAGCTGTGGAAATTGAAGGTAATGCCAAAGCGAATCTGTGTATTTATGTGTGCTGCTGTTCGCTCAATCCATTTTCTTTTGTATTTATGGCTTTAATTCATCACGCAGACCTCCTTTGGGATAGCAGCACAATATCAACAAATACACATCTATATTAAGTCGAGACAATATGCTCCTCTTGGTTCAAGAGAAAAGTTGAAATAAACACAAACTCTCGGCAAGCCTTATCTGACTCCCTGCCGGCCAACTTTGCTCATTCCGCAAGGGCATTGTAATTGCACACATTTAATTTGTGTTGTTAATTTGTCTATCGATTGGACAAGCGCAGCCCCCTGGCTGGAACACTTTGTGTGTCTGTGAGTGGGAGAGCAGTCTTGTGTGTTTGTCTGAGCACCTCAGAGCAGGTCTGACGCTTGCAGTCATGTTTGTCATTTACTGTTGATCTCACTGGGCACAAATCATTACCGCAACAAACAATCTCCTAATAACAGCCGAGGTCAAACTGCGGCACTGCTGATCACGCCGGATCCTGATGCTAAGAGAGCCGCTATATGTGCAGCGCTAATAAAACTGTCAAGCTGCCAGACTCGAAGGCACATTACATTAAATTTTATGGACTTTCAAGCAACATATAGAAACGCAACGTGGGTCGTTAAACGGATGGTTTGACATTTCGGAAAATACTCTTTTTGTGTTTTGAGCCAGATGATTGATACCACTCGTGTCACCTGTAATGTCGAGACTGTAATTGTAGTTTTCTTGGGGTTTTGCGTGGGACAATATCTTGGCAGGTGCAGTGATTTCCTGGTTCCTCTCACTTGCCTGTCAATCTAGCGGCGACTCCAAAACTCACTCGGTGAACCCATCGAGAAATAGTTCAGTCTCTCTCTGGAGAGTAGCTTCCAGTCCTTATGCAAGAAAGCAAATAAGCACATTTCAAAATATGATTTCCTGGAAAGGCTGTTTCTTTATTTGTTGAGCTGTTGCTGCCATGCATCACTGTGATTGGCACAACTCTTTCAGCACTACGAGCTTTGAGCTGCTGCACATACGGGAACCAAAATAGCAGGTGTGCTTAGAGATGCTCACACAGTCGTGCCGAGAACCTACTGCTTTGCACTTGTTGTGCTTGATTAAAATAGGGCACATAATCTGCCTTTGACGCAACCATTGTAGCCGTGTGTAACAGAGGTGTATTGAGGTAAATAAGTATATTAGAGATTGGATAACCGTGGGGTCACGCTGTGAAGCGGTGACAAGCGGTACAGACAATGTCAAAGTAAATGTCAGTCAGACAGGTGGAGGGGCAGCGAGGACAGTGCCACACTTGTCAAATCTGTAATGTCAAATGGAAATAATAGGAAGCCAGCCTATAAATACACACACAGAAAACGATTCATATCAATTTTTGCTCACCCAAATCTTTTTTTTTCTTTCACAGCTGGGACATAGATTTGTGTTTTGTTTTTTCAGCTTCCCAGTCAGGCTTTCATGGAGAAAGCGGCATGTTATCGCATCACAGTGAGAAGGTCCTGGGTTTGAATCCAGCCTGAGGCATTTATTGTAGAGTTCGCATTACAACCCTGCATATGTGTGGGCTCTCTCCGGGTACCCGAGCTTCCTCCACAGTCCAAAAAACATACATGGGGTTCAGTTAGCTGGAGACAGGTGTGAATGTGAGGGTTGCCTGTCTCTATGTGACAAGGTGCACCTGCCTCTCGCTGGCATCTGGGATAGGCTCCAGCACCCCATGAACCAGAAGTATATGGATAGATAAATACAAAGTGACAACCATTTATGTGTTTGATATACTGATGCAAGTCTTCTGTGTCTGCCCTGTGCTGTTATTTGCTAATGGTATAGTTTTAATGCTTAGAAATTAAATTCAGCTCAGCAGTTCAACTCAACAGTGTGCAAATAAAGTTTACCGTAGGGACCGGCTTTATGTTTGCATCTCGTTATGTTGTTTTTACAGCACGCTCTAACATGCACTGCAATCTAAATAACTGATTAACTAGCATCCCCGAAGCAGGTCCTAAAATAACCAGAAATTGTTTTCACGCAAAAGCAGCGCCGCACAGCTGGTGTTTGTTCGTGGCACGAGAAGCACCTCTTGACTAATTATTTGAAAAGGTTATTCCTGAATACGGTATCTGTAAAGCATTGTTAAGCAAAACTAAATATTGTTCTGTGACTGCTGCTCTTTTGTGCTGGAAATCTGGATGAGCTCCACGCATGAAAACGTGCAACCGGAGCTTAGCGTAGAACAAACTGACCCTGAGCTGCTATTCAACATGGTCGTCCTAAGCTTAAAATGCCTTTATGTACATTTAAAGCTCACATGCGAGCAAAGGTAAATGGATTTAATGGAACATCCAATGTTCTGGTCTTAGCTAGAACAGAAGAGGTCAGCTTAGGTATGGGTATTATTCAGCCCTGCACACGTACACACACTAACTCCACCAACTCTGTGTTATAACCATGTAATCTCTTCTCCCTGAGTGGCCAAAGATTGGATGTAGTACACGGCGATGTTCCCAGTGTGCATTTATGTGTGTGAGTGCCTTACACCTTCTCTGGCCTACACAGCAGGGCTGGCTTGCTACAGCTGCCCTCCGGCGGGATAAAGGGCGGATGAGTGGGTGGCTTTGGAACAGCAAACCAGCATCTCAATAAAAAGCTGAAGTGGAAGCTTGCGTGTGTGTCTCTGTGAAGCACTGGCAAATTTGATCAACCGCGATGGACAGCAGCCCTAACAAGGCTTAATAACAAGCCTGTTTCACACATACAAAAGCAATACATTCAAAATGAAAATCCTGGCTTTATATTAGCGCAATACAAAGTCATGAGTAGAAAAACGAGGCTATGCAGCACTCTCCTTTGAATCCACCTGACATTTCATATTGTCCTCGCTTTGATCCTTCAAATGCACATTTCCCCTCTTTCTTCCAATTCTTTTCTTATTATTGTAATTCTCTTTTCAAACTACATTTTCAGTCCTGCATTAGTTGGCGTGAATCCCTCCAACCTTACGATGTAATTTTCTGAGCAGCTCTTGAACTCATAATGGATTCATGTCAGAATGAGACCTTCAGCATTCAGTCCACAGCGCATCCGATTTGGGAGTGAATCATCCCATTTTGTCTGATTCCTCTCGTAATTAAGCATCAATCCAGTTTAGCGCTTTGAGCATCCGCGGGAGAAGCGGATGCTCGAAGCTGTTCTTTCAATTATATTTGAACAAAACAATTTTGTTTTGTTTTGAGAAATCAGGTTCATAGTGCAGTCAGCGAGTTTGTGTCACCTTAAAATGGTGCTTTTTTTGTCCCTTTCTTCTCATCAGCTTTGCGCTTTATGTTAATGTGCTCATGGCTGCTCATTGTTTATTATATTTCAATGCAAGCTTTATTATGCACTTCCTTTACTTTTGGACGTTAGATTTCCTATTTTGAGTGCAGTTAATTTACACAAGGACAGTGAAGTCATCGAAATAATAATTTCATGGTATATAGACATGTATTTTTGGACATTATTCTCACTTCCTTCATTTCTGTCTGATATGTAGGTGATGCTGAAGAAAAAACATCTGTACACAGTTTGTGTATGAAAGGCTGGCTATTACTATATATGGTGATCCTTTTTATTAAAAATCCTGCAATGCCAATTCAATGATCATTACATCAGATTTTATTGAGGTTTTTCCCCCGACTGCAGCTGGTAAATGTGTTCATTGTGTTTTCGGTGTGGGTGGATTATTAAGTATTACCGATAATAGTTCAGGAAGTGGTCGTTTTATGAATGTTTATTTTGCAAAAGCTAAAAGGATAAATTGTGTTTATCTGGAAAATCATCCACTACTATCTGAAAATGGCTGTAAACTCCCAAACTTGTCTGAAAGACAAAATGTTAAATGTTAATTGAAGGCCCCTTTTTAGAATAAATGTGCTGATATAAACATCAAGGACTGTTTCAAACAGGTTTTCAAAGTGATAAGGGGGTTCCACTGGTGAGCCACAGAGCCAGTGCTGCAAGAACATGGAGCTGAATGGGATTTTTACATGGAAAACACAGAACAGCTTGTTGTTGCTCTTCATTTGAGGATTTCATTAAAATTAAACCTGGATGTTATTGTATTGTAAGTGATTGATAAAAAAATTGGGGTCAGAGTGGGAGAAAACAAAAGGTTGGAAAGGATGCGTATAGAAATAGAAATACAGTGGCTTATATTAGCCATCACTGGGCATCACATTTGGAATGTAAACAGCCCACTGAATGCCAATCATCAGTTGCTATCAATCAATGTATAGTGTCAGTAATCGCTCTCCTTACCTTAACAGGAGGTTTCTAGCAGTTGTGTAAAAGAGTGAATGTCAGATCTGCAGTAAAGTGTCAGACATTGTGGAAGACAAAGTTTGGTAGAAAACTGTCAAAGGTTTTGAGAACCTTTGCTTTAAACTAGAAAAACATCACCCATTACTTGGTTCAGCTGCGTAGAGCAACCACAACTGAAATATGCAAGCTACGAGTAGACGAACAAGGCCACCTCCTTCAGAAATACAGCCCAGACTTGAAAAGCTTTAATGACTTTCACTCGGTTTGGGAAATTTGATGAATGACAGTACAAATCTGTTTGGATATGTGCATCAACAGCGGTTTAACTTAGTGGTGGTTGAAGGATCCTGTATCGTGGTTGCAAACCTGTTTTGTAGCCCTCAAAATATTATCTTGACTTCTACAATGTTACATTTCCCTTACATGGTGCATGAATCTAAATGGAAAGTTTGCAGATGGAGAAGTCTGTTCTCAGAGCAAATAATGAAGCTGCCAAGGAGAATTTGCTGCAAGCTCTCTACATAATATGAAGCGACAGGTACAGGTACATACTACGTGAACTGTGGTTGGGTGGTATGTTAAAAATTTGAAAATGACCAAGGCCAGTCCAACAACTAGCTTTGACAAAATATTCCTCGGTTCCACTACCTCCTGGCTGTCTAGCTCTCGAATACCTCAGGGTGTTTTTTCACACCCGCAGAGTTTAGTGCGTTTAAATCGAACTCTGGTTTGTTTTTCCACTTGAAGTGGTTCATTTGTACAGGTGTGAACACAATAACTGCAGTCGGGTGCGGACAAAAACAACCACACCCTTTGGATGAACTCCAGCGCGGTGCGTTTATGGTGTGAATGTGATCCAACTCTGGTCCACAGAAAAACAACCTGGTGTACATTACAGGTGTGCGCTAAAATAAATGTCCCTTAGCCATATATGCTTTGTATTCTCAATGCGGTAAGGTCCTATAGATGTGCAAAGGTCTGTACAAGCTAGCGACTAACATAAATTCTCTGTGTTCTCCAATAGTGCAGAACACAGCACGTTCTTCCTGTATTTACTTTTGTTGCTTCTGCCCCAGACACATGGGGCCAGTGAGCAGACGCAACATTCTCACATGGTTTATGATGCAATATTCTCCACTTGGAAAATAAACCAAAGCGCGGCAAAAAGCTACGAGTTAAGCTACTCCTCAACTGAATCGGACCAGAGTAAATGTACTACATGTGTGAAAACACCCTCAGAAATCTGCCAGACACAAGACCTCTGCTACTCTACACTCGCCAGTTATACATGATTTAAATGTCCGTCAGCGTCTGAGTACAACTTTCACTAACTAACCCCCCACCCAAAAAAAACAACAGTATCAGCAACTTCTTTCAAACAAAAACCAAAAGAAATGATGCCCAAACTCATGAAGGTGAGACCCGCGTTCTATTGAACTTGGATTTATCCTTTTAATGGTAACACTGACATTATTATTAGTATCAATTCAAAATCCAGCGTGGAGATTACAGGCAAAATGATCACATATCTAGCTCGCATCAGAATCAGAATCAGAATCAGAATCGTGTTTATTGGCCAAGTATATGTGCAGACACATACAGGGAATTTGGTTCCGGCAGATGGAGGCTCTCAAGCACAGCAATGGAAATCACACACACACACGTGTCTATATATACATTACACATACATACACAAAGCTGTGTAAACCAACTATAAATAACCAATCTAAACTTATATACATAAAATACAGAAAAGAAGTGGAATGAATACTACAAAATGTACATAAGGTGCAGCTGCAGTCTGGCAGTGGGAGCAGTGTGACAGGTCAACTGTTTAGGAGGGAGATGGCGAGGGGAAAGAAACTGTTCCTATGTCGGGTGGTCCTGGTCTGCAGGCTTCTGTACCGTCTGCCAGAGGGCAGCAGATCAAAAAGTCTGTGCGCAGGGTGTGAGGGGTCTGTGATGATTTTCCCTGCCCGTTTCCTGGTTCTTGAGAGGTACAGATCCTGGATGGAGGGCAGGGGGGCGCCGATGATCCTTTCTGCTGCCCGTACAGTCCGCTG
The DNA here is from genome assembly GCF_057382185.1 of Mchenga conophoros. Classification (NCBI taxonomy): domain Eukaryota; kingdom Metazoa; phylum Chordata; class Actinopteri; order Cichliformes; family Cichlidae; genus Mchenga; species Mchenga conophoros. The sequence goes on from NC_140526.1 coordinate 4,284,573, forward strand.
CAGTCTGCTCCTGTCCTGTTTAGTGGCTGCTCCATACCAGACTGTGATGGAGGAGCACAGGACAGACTCAATGACCGCAGTGTAGAACTGGACCAGCAGCTCCTGTGGAAGACTGTACTTCCCCAGTTGTCTCAGGAAGTAAATCCTCTGCTGGGTCTTTTTGAGGATGGAGTTGATGTTGGTCTCCCACTTCAGGTCCTGGGAGATGGTGGTACCCAGGAACTTGAAGAACCTTACAGTCGACACATGGCTGTCTGATATGATGAGGGGGAGCAGAGTTGAGGGATGTCTCCTGAAGTCCACTGTCATCTCTACAGTCTTAAGAGTGTTCAGCTCCAGATTGTGCTGACTGCACCAGACTCATCACCATCCTGAATGAGGCCAATGACAGTGGGGTCATCTGCAAACTTTAGGAGTTTGACAGCCGAGTTCTTGGAGGTGCAGTCGTTAGTGTAGAGGGAGAACAGTAGTGGTGAGAGGACACATCCTTGAGGGGCACCAATACTGAGGGACCGGGTTTCAGAGGTGATCTCCCCCAGCCTCACTTGTTGCTTTCTGTCTGTCAGGAAGCTGGTGATCCACTGACAGGTAGCTGGTGACACGCTGAGCTGGGAGAGTTTGGAGGAGAGAAGTTCAGGCACGATGGTGTTAAAAGCCGAACTAAAGTCCACAAACAGGACCCTGGCATAAGTTTCCGGGCTGTCGAGGTGTTGCAGGATGTAATGCAGCCTGATGTTAACTGAATCATCCACCGACCTGTTTGGCGAGGTAGGCAAACTGCAGAGGGTCCAGCTGGTGGCCTGTAATGTCCTTCAGATAGGCTAACACCAGTCGTTCGAAGGATTTCATAACCACAGACGTCAAGGCGACAGGTCTGTAGTCATTCAGTCCTGTGATGGTGGGTTTCTTGGGAATAGGCATGATGGTGGAGTGTTTGAAGCAGGAGGGAACTTCACACAGCTCCAGGGATCTGTTGAAGATGTGAGTAAAGATGGGAGCCAGCTGTTCAGCACAGGTTTTGAGGCAGGAGGGTGAGACACCGTCTGGTCAGGGGCTTTCCTGGGCTTCTGTTTCTGAAATAGGAGGGTGAAGGGGGGAGAGATGGGAGGTGTGTTGGGGGTCAATGTCTGAAGCAATGTCTCTGGGGAGGGGAGGGTGAGGCGTGGGAGTCTGTCCGTCTCAAACCTGCAGTAGAAAGTGTTTAACTCGTTGGCCAGGTCTTTGTTTGCTTCAACAGTGGGTGGGGGGCGTCTGTAGCTGGTGATTTACTGCAGGCCCCTCCACACTGACGCTGGGTCGTTGGCTGAGAGCCGGGAATTCCTTTCCAGGGTGGTAATCTGGTCAGCCAGCTCGCACAGTGCGTTATTCGGGTTGGCCTGAGGAGGGATGTAAACACCGACCAGCATGAAGGAAGAAAACTCCCGCGGTGAATAAAACGGTTTACAATTGATGAAAAAACTTTCCAAGTGTGGGCTGCAGTGTTTCTGTAACACTGTGACATCAGTACACCAACCTTCATTAATGTAGAAGCAGACTCCACCACCCTTTGTTTTCCCTGAGAGCTCAGTTTCGCGGTCCGCCCGGTGGAGTTGGAAGCCCGGCAGATTTAAGACAGCGTCTGGGACTCGCTCACTGAGCCAGGTTTCAGTGAAGCAGAGGGCAGCAGAGCGTGCAAAGTCCTTGTTAGCAGTAATTAGTCGACTTTGTTTGGAAGAGAGCGGAGATTCGCGAGGTGAATGGAGGGGAGTGCCGTGCCGAATCCTCGCCGACGTAGTTTCACCAGCGCGACTCCCCCGTCTACGTCTTCTCCAGGAGCCACAGAGAGCTGTGAGCTCCAACTCCAACTAAAATGAAAACTTTTCCAGGTTTGTGAAAAATGGATAAGAACTATAGTGAGACGACTGGCTGATGTTTAGCAGTTGATCTCTGGAGAAAGTGATGTGGTCTGAGTGACCAAAAGCGCAGAAAATAAACAGAAGCAAGAAAAGTGCGAGAGAGCGCAGTACCGAGGCTGCCATCCGCGGCGCCATCTTGATCATCAGTGCATATACAAATACTGTAAATAACCCCCCGTAAAGAACGCTCTTTACCATAACGCAGTTTGGTACATACTGTGATGCAGGAATATTAAGCTTCAGCACAGTCTAATCTTGCCCATGGATTTGTTACATGCAGTAGGTCAACCTTGACCCAAGTTAATTAGAGCTCTAAATATGTACAGCCTGACTCTAATTACACACTGTGCACCAAGTCCACTAACAACTCAACTAACCTAATCCTAAGTCTTTAGGACCCACAAACTGGCTGGCTTTCAAACACACACAGATCCTCTGACACCAACAAAGGCTAAAGAAATAATTCAGGATTTACACTGCAAACCTGCTCATCAAATACACACTCGACACACACACATATACACAGACACACAACTCATCCGGCTCTCCAGGCGGACTTCACCTCCCACACATATTACTTTGGCAGTGATGGAACAGCAGCATCTCTCCCAAGAGAGAGGAGCAATACGAGGCGAAAGGAGTAGCAAGAGAGACAAGGAGGTGTTAGTCTCTCAGATTAAAACACTAAATATACCAACATGTACAAGATATTTGTTCTTTGTTTCCATCTGTCTATAATCCCTGCCTACTGCCCTCTATTCAAGAAGATTTATTGTCTTCAAAGTTTAAGAATATTGCCACTGCAACAAAACAAAGGGACACAATTTTCCCTTAAGAGCTACAGATGAAACCTTGATAAAGCTCAATTTACACTTATTTTCAAAAGTTTCTTACCAATATTCACGCTATACATCACTGCAGTGAACAGCAGGATTGTGTATGCATGACTGTCACTGTCTAATCCTGAGTGCACTGCAAGTTAATACACAGGGAATTAAACCAGAAATTGGAGATGCTTGTTTACTTGCACTGAGCATTCCTGCCATACCTAATGATGAGTGCATATCCAACTTGCCTTGATGAACAGTAAAATTCAACCACACAAGTTGAAATATTCAACTCAACACAGCATCTAGACGAGAACATGCTGATGCTTGTCTCTAGTTTTTTCCCGCACCACTCTGTTTACCCAAGAGGTATTTTGTTCTTAGGATAGTATATCAATGATTTACATAAGGAAAAATAAAAAAATAAATGCACTTAGGTGTTTCTATTTCTATTTCTTTTTAATTAGTTCACATTTCTCACGTACCGCTGGCAACCACAGACGTACCACCTGGGGAAAAAGCACCTCCATTTGGGTTTCACAGTCATAGTCTGGATTCTGTTTTGTTTGTTTAGAGTAAAGCTACACAAAAACGATACCTCCTCTTCTTAATCCTCCCACACTAAATCCCTCCATTATTTACCACATCTAAAAATGTCTATTACCTTAACTTTTAAGCCCCCCTTAAGCAAAACAGTTTTTATTACTGCAAAGCTGAAAGTGCCATCATTATTTCAAGAATTGCTGAAATGCAACCTTGGGAGTCTGAAATAATGCTAAAAGGTGAGAAGTATATATGATTTATGCACTTTTAATACCACAGTTCATAAGATGGGGAGAATGCGGAAGAATAAAACAGTCGCTCTTTGTTCTGAAGCTCAATCTGCAGGATTTATCTGCTGCTCCAGAAATGATAAAGTAATGATAAAAGGCAAAAGTAATGTCTTCCTCATCTCAGAATGTGGCAGGACATATTATTTTTTCTGTATTGTTTGTGATATTCATGTTAAATATGGTCAAATAATGAGGCCAGCACTTGTACGAATAATCCCTCCAGGTTTCAGCTGCTCTTAGTGAGTTCCCAACAGTTTTTTCTACTCTTAGCTATGTATGATGTCAGCGAATGAGATCACTAATATAGTCATCTCAGGCATCAATATTTTTCCTTTACTGGACCCCAGTAATGAAAACACAGAACATGAAATAAACACATTTCCTACCTATAGCCATGAAGTCCTCGTGGTCCCAGGCTTGCAGCTGCGCTAAGGGGCCGCTGTACAACACCAGGCCATCAGCCACGTCCGTGATGAACTCCAGCGACACATGGCTCTCGAAACAGGGCATCATGGGAGGAAACCAGGCATAGCCGTTGCCATGGAAACTGTGCTTGTTCTGCTGGCATTCAGGCCCCTCGAACTGAGCTGGGCACTGGCACCTTGGGACAAAGAGGAAATCAAGAGGCGAAATGACACGAGTTAGTGAATGCAATAAAGAGATGGCTCCGATTTTTTCACCGCTTTGTGAAAATTCAGTTAAAACACTACCCTGATCTTTCTCAACCCCTTTTTGAACCTTTTGCCATATTTAGCTCTTTCAAGTATTTCTGCACCACGTCTGCTCTCCGTGTCTCCAAGTCTAGTTGTTTTCCCCTCTCAGACTAAGCTCCCCTTCGGCTATCTCGCTCTCTCATTTCGTATGTTTCACTGATGCAGATGTTCTCATTAGTGGCAAAACCACAGGGAGAATCACAACATCACTACCAAACTCCTCTCTCTGTGTTTCCACATATTCAAGTACTCATTTGTACCACTGCTTCCTGTCAAAATGTCACCTCTCACCTTCTCTCTCTGGGAGCACTTTAGCCTGTAAATTACAAATGCCACTTATATGCATCTTCTTTGTCTACATGAACAATCCTATAAATACATAAAATGAGTACGAAATAATCAGGAATTTTTCCTCTGACATAAAAACATGTCCAACTCTGTTGAGTGGTGATTACTCTCTGTAATCACCAGTGAAATGTAAAAAAAAACATACACCCAAACAACAATGGGACTATATTATCGCAGCCATCTGTTTCCCTCGCCTTTTCAGAGTGTGTATTTTACCATCTAAACTCGACACATTCCTGAATCAATTTCTCTTATTTATCTGATTTTTTTTTAAAAAGCTTTCATCTTTTCATGTTTAGTAGCTGGAAATAAATCTCACGGGAAAGTCATGGATTTTTCAGCAAAATAAAAATTCCCTTCTTTCAATCCACATGTTACCAGCAATTAAGAAATATAAAAATTGTACACCCAGCTTGCCTTCCAAATTTGCGCACACAGACGCGCGCACACACACAAACAGAACAACAATGCCTTTCTCCAGGGGAATTCTCTTCCTCCTAATAAGTGAGTTTTTCATTGGTTTATGTTATTCACACTTCAGCTGCCTCTCAAGATATTCTGAGTCTGAGCCTGGTGGATCCTACAAGCCCACACAGGATGTGTATTTCCACCATTATGTGTTTGCATTCACACATCTCCTTAGTGTTCCGCAGACAGCTCATTTCTCATCCAAATGTTCCTTCGTTCTCTTGCTCATTTTTCTGCCTCTGCTCTTCTCCAGAATTGAAAGAGGACACGTGAATGCATGTGCACGCAAACAAACAAATGCAGACTCAGAAATCAAGCAGCCCACATACAATAAATGACACCTGTACAAATACAGGAGGCATGTGTCACTTCACTGCCTTCAGATGCAGGAACACAAGCAGGCAAACAAACACTTTAGACGAATGCTAATGTAATATACGACAAGATGTTACACTCTGCCGCAAGACGGGTAGTGCTGACTTGAACATTGGCCAACCTTAAAGTACAAGAAATCTCCATGAATCACCAAGAGCCAGATGCACAAATGCTATTCATACACCTTTTCCTGCACACGTGTATGTTTGTGTGAAATGCAAATGCAAAAAGGTGCACGCACATTTGAGCCTTTGTGGGTAAATAGTGTCAGTTGTATGCAGAGTTTTATTCATCCGGGCCCTGGTTTTCTTCACAGTTTGAGAAAAGGATGCTTGAATTCACTATAAGCGGCGCAGAATCAGAACCATCATAGCTATGAAACATAAAATGCCTTTTTAAGGTGATGTAATAGCTTTTTCAACTCGAAGGGCACTCTGACAGAACATGTCTTCACTGAAGCTAGTGCCCAATTTTGTAATGTTAAGGGAGACCGATTATGCTCTTTCCACTGTATTTATTACTATAATAGCTTTGAATGATTCATCTCGAGAAAGATTTTGAAAACAGACTGAAAACCTACTGAAAACACAATTTGCCATTCTTAATTGGAAATGCCAGCTGTTCAAACACATCTGTGTAAAGCTTGATTTCAAATCAGGTGACAAGCTCTGATCCACCTAAAGGTGACAGCACTAGCACACATCTACTCTTCACAAAAACACTTCAACTTCCACTTTAAAGCCACATGCTATAGAAAAGATGGGTATGACCATGGGTTCTATATGCATTTTGATCAAACCAAACCAAATTACAATGTCAATGCTGTGCTGTATTTTGAGCCGGAAGTCAGAAATTCTGAGTTCACAGTCAAAATCTTTCAGCTAAACTCCCCCACTTGGAAAGTCGGGGCAATCGCGTACCAGCAGCACGCATAAACTTACAACAGAAGTTGTAAGATGTACTACAAATGTAGCTTTTTTGTGACTTGTTAAATACACTGAACAAAAATCATGCTCTATCTGTGACTGTGCTGCAGCACTGTTTATAAGTGCAAATACATATGCATTTTATTATAGTCCAAGTATGAAGCCTGAATGTATCTCCCTTACAGTTCTAGCTATCGAACATTAAATGCCACATTAAAGCAATGCAATGGCTTTCTCCACTCTAAAAGTGCACATCTTCACCAAAGAATGCCCAATTTTGCCATTTTAATGGGGTCCGATTATGTGCTTTCTACCTACATATTTATCACTAGAGTAGCTTTGTATGATTTATCAAGAGAACATTCTGTACACTTACTGAAAAACACAGTTTGACATTCTTATTTGAAAATGCTACCTTCAAACACGTCTGTACGGGTTTGAGTCTGAACAAGAATTTTTCTGACTTTTACAACTGGAATGTGGTCAACTCTGGTTTGCCATCACTCACTGATAAATGATCCAACTTCCAGGGTATATGGAATTTGGAATCAGGTGATGACGGGGTGAAGTTCTACGTTATCAGGAAATGCTAGCGTGGACAATTCGAAGTGCTACAATTATACAATGCAGGTGGTTCATAAAACCACAAGCCCAGTGCAGAAGTCACGTCTTGTGACTCAGTTTAGTGGATACAAGGCCAATCAGAGACACCTGTCAATCAAGGCAGCGTAGACTTCAGAAGCCAAACATTTGTTTATTTTTAGTGCCGAGCAGAAAACATTTTCATTTCTGCTGTAACGTTGGCCACTTTTACACGGCAGTCTAAGGAGACTTCTCTACTTATAGAGCCAGCTTCAAAATGCCATCAGAGGAAATGCAGTTTTTGGCACATTTGTTTGGTTTTTCAGCCCCTGAGGTTACTGCTTATAACAGCAGGTCGCACTAACATCCTATGGTGTCATGTTCTGTGGAAGAACAGTTTACTCCACGGACCAATAAGGATTCTGCAACACTTCACTGGTAAGAAACACTTGTAAGAAAAGTAAATAAGAGAAGGAAGAAGCTACCTGTGATTTTATACCTTTTTATTTATTTGTTGCTTATTGGTTTTTTCCCCCTTAGGCTTTAAAAAGTCATTCATACTCAAAAGTTTTGTTGGCGTGTAAGACTGGAGGTACCAGGAAAACATTCACGCCTGCATTTTCATTTTGGTGATGTCACGCTAATTCTCTGAGCACAAGACAATCCGAGGCATAGTTTTAGACACAATTGCGAAGCTCTCCAATCCTCTTAAGGCAGCTTTGTTTTGCTCATTCGTTGTCTGCTGGGAATTGCGTTTGTTAACGCTGGGCCGGGAGCCGTAATCCCACTCCTCCACTCAACCCCCTCACTTCCCAGATCTCATTATTAATCCCAGTGCCTCGATTATCTGCATGTTCTTTCTTCAATCTTGGACTGTAATCTTTTTGTGTGTGTGTGTATGCGTTGGGGTCATATCTCAAAGCCCCAAGAGCAGAAAACTATCCTACAGCCATTCTATCTTTTATTAACTCTTATCTTATCTGCATGTGTTATTTCTTCCCCCTTCACTTTTCTTCTTTTCTGTCCTTGCTCCCATTTTCATTATCGTGCTCTTTTATCATTTCCTCTTTCCTCTCCTTGCTACCCTGCACTTCCTTTCCCATTTCCCCCTAATTCCCTTCACCTTTATCCAACTCTGTCTCATTTCCCCAGCCTTTCCCAAATCCCCCTTTTCCTTTCTATTCTCTTCTCCTTTCTATCTTCATTTCCTGACATCCACTGTCTTGCTGCTCCCACTTCTGAACCAGCAGAATCACACATCAGATGTTACAGAGCTCAGGTACTCTAACGTGATTGAAAATGCGACAATCATCTGCATCTCTGGGTTGCCAGCTTCAGCTGCTTTGCCTTGTTCTCTCTCTGTCATCTATTTGGCTGATACTTCACAAAGAAGCAATTCCTGCATTTCCGGTTTGGCTTGCATTTAGTTTTCATAAAACAGATGCAGAACGTGTTACTTTAGAGCCAGCATTTAATCATGCACTCAGTTTTAAGCCTTGATCACCAAGTTATGGAACAGTTCTTGCTCACTCCCCTCAGCCTTATGACAGATCCACTGTTACACCAAATAGAAAGTCTACATGTGCATCACAGTTACAAAAGGTCGTCTTTGCCAAGTCTAAAAGTCTCCAGAATACCAGGAAACGTGTTGTTTACACTTGATTGAAGTATGTTTATTCATAGAACATGAATTATGTATCCAGGTTTGGATGTAAAGCACGTTTACTCAACTGAAAGTTCTATAAGTCCATAATATGTCCAGAGTGGGAAAGCACAAGCCTAACGAAGCACAACTATAAAAAGGTATACACAGCTCATCAAGCAGTCAGTGCTGCTACGCTTCAACACAAATGTACACAGGAGGAAAATCGACGTGTGGAACATTACTGGAGGAACAAACAACATTAGATATTTTCTCATTTGGTGTATTGATGATGCTTGTGGAGAGTGCTTCCTGAATCCCATATGTATTCAGACAGTTCACAGCTTGTGGAATACAAAACTGTTCTTGAACCTTTCAGTGACCCCTCGTGACTGCTCGAATTGTCGTGTATAACTCTTAATTTTACTGCATGTCAGTATGTCAAAGGTTATCATCTGAAGACAATAAGAAATAATAAGAGATAGTTTGAGGAAACGTGTTTTTTCTGACAGTATATGTGTGAAGGGGAGCCCAAAAAAATAAAAAAATAAAAAATGCAAGAAGATGTGATATGAAACGTTAAATATGGTGGACTTTTTGTGACTGCAAATCAGGTGAGAATTAAAGATTTGTTGTTGTTGTTCAGCTTTCAAACATGACTGAAATCATGTTTATAGGCTCTCTAAAGAAGCTGTGAACTTCTTGGCATCTACAGCTGATGTGAATAACGCAATGCAAACCCAGATCTGTGGGCAATAATTTAAACCCTTTTATTGTGATTGCAATCTGAAAAGCTGAACCTTTTATGCTTCACCGTATTATTTGTCTTATACACCATGACAATGACAGACTCTCATATGGCTAAAGCTTCAAATAATCAGTTTTGAAATGTGTTTTAAATCGCCTCTGGCATACTACATGTCAGTGATATTCAGGCACTTATGCAGGCTGTGGTGTCACTGAAGCCCAGGCCAGTCTCTGCACCTAAGATGGTTGGTTCATGCATGCCTAATATCTTGACAACATGCTCCACACCTCCTTTTACTTCATCTGAAGATTAAGTTTGCAGAAGCTGTGACCTGTTTGTCTCTTTTGTCTCATTTCCATATCTCTTAGTAAGACACTGAAACAATGCTAGGAATGAAAATGTTAGGTTACTTGCATAACCCCGGTTCTCAGACCAGCACGAGTGAGATGTCTGACTAATCAAACTGACTAAATCTTGCTGGGCAAAGTGAGAAGAGGTGCTTATCTTGAATAATGTCTTCATAGTAACATAGTAACTACCTAAGAGTGGGGGTTCTGCCTGTTCTGGTCATCGCACTCACCAGCCAATCAGGACTGATGATGAGCTAAATGGAATAAACAGGCATATCCCATAGCATGACATCTCACTGGTACTACTCTGAGAACCGGGATTACTCAAGGAACCTACAGTATACCCTCCCAGACAGGTTCTCTTGAGTTTCAGAGATTTTGAAAGATTACAGTGAATGCTTAATGTTTGAATCTATGCAATTCTGCAACATTGATCATTTGTTTGTATTTTAAAGGATTGGAAACTCATTGGAATATTACAAAAGTGACGCATGAAAGAAAATATATCCAACTGCTACTGAACCAGGAACTTTCTTGCTGTGTGATAACAGTACAAATAAAAAAATCAGTGTTCAGTGATGCTTTGGTTTGGACCTGGCCAAAGATTGGATACCTGCAGCCAGGCATTAAAAAAGTAATATCAGAAAATGTTTTGATTCTTAATGAACCTGATTAAAACCTTAATTTGATTGTTTTTGACCCACAAGACAAAGCTATTTGTTTGAGCAGTAAAAATACAGGTTTCTTCATATGTGAGTGGTTGCAGCATTATTTGTGGATTAGATTAACACTAAGAGTGAGAGGAATAGCTAATAATTGTGTAAGCGTGTGTGCGTGTCTGTGTGCATGTGAGTAATCCAGGGATTACGCCTAACAGGGATCCAGCCAGGCATCCTGCTCGGGTCCAGCGGTGAGCCACATTACATGCTGGCTCGAGCCAGCCAGACTCAAATCCTGCCCTTTTCACTCGCTGCTTCTAATTAAATGAAGCTGAAGGGTAAAATTAACTTCCACAAATCACAGCAAGAAAGCTTAGAGGACACGTGTGTGATGAGGCTTTATGTTCGTCTGCCGTCACATATGTTCAGAGCACATAGATTTGTGTGTTTTCATATGGCTGTACCTGAATATTTGTGTTGTGTTTTTCTAAAGCAGAGAACATGTGTAACAGCAGCTGCTATGGTTTTGTTTTATGTGATGTCCAAAGGTCAAATGCATGCACATATGTATGTCATCAGTGTGCAAGACAGATATTCTACCCAGAATGCAACATCTGTAATCTATTTTGCTGATCATTATAATTTTATTCTATAGCACTGTCAGCTGTTAGAATTAAGCTCTCTATATAAGACTAAAACCAAAGTATTTATTTTGTAGTATTCATGGGCGTGATTCCACTTTGCTTCATCAAAACATGATCTTTAGCATACGACAGGAAAGTCTGTGGCCAAGTGTGCAACAGTCAGAATGGTAGTTTTCACCTCTGAGGCTACTGGAAAACTGTGGCTGCTCCCACTAAGTTGGGTAAGAGCTGCTGACCGAAGAGAAAAAGTTTTAGAGTCTCTGGGATGTTGTCGACTAGCGACAGGAAGAGTGTAGCAGTAATGCATGTGAGCTAATGTGAGCAGAGAGGTGAGGCAGACGGAAAAGGTTTGATTTTCCAGTCATTGCGATGAGAAGAGCTACTGCTCATTCCCATCAAACAGAGTCAGCTGAGGTGGTCTGGCCATCTGATCAGGTTGTGCATTTCTCCTGGAGAGTTTCCGAATGCACCCAACTTGGAGGAGATCCTGGTGTACACCTACTACTTGTTGCCATGATTATTAATCTCACCCCACCTGGAATCCACTCTGGATCATACACGAGGACCTGCTGGTCAAATAGACATCGGAAATATCCTGATTATTTCTTACTACTATAATTCAACTTCGAGTAAGCCAGAGAAGATGGATGGATGTGACTTTTGAAGAATAGCAACAATGAATTAAAAGTGTATACTATTTTTGCTGGAAATTCCTGCTCCTAATTATCACTCCAGCATAGTGAATAAAAAACACACTGAAGCGCAACATTCATTATCCTTTCTGATGTGCTGCACCTTTGCTTGTGGAATATGGTAACACAGCAAGCATGTGCCAGGAGGAGTCTGCTGCTGACATCATTTTAACCCTTGATAAACAATTAGATGTGACTTATTTTGTTAACATCTAACCATTACAGAGGTCAACAGCGCGAACTGACTGCTAATTTCATCACAAAACTCAAAGTCTGCACGGAGGCACAGTTGAGACAGTGATAAAATCTTAGGCACACACTGGTGTTGTATTTAATTGGTTGCACATAGCTCTTCACTTCCACCATTAAAGAGTCGAGTCTGAGGCTACGCACGGCATCAGGCTGAATTACTTGAAGTTTAAACAGGGTCATCATGTTTCTTCTACCACAGACGCACCAACGAGCTTATTTCGTCATCGGTGTTTGTAGTTGAAAGGATTTGCTGAAATGTTCTCGCCCTGCTTTTGGCCTTGTTTACAGAGTGATTTATGCTAATGAAGACCCTCTCCTTCAGTTCACTTGTTTGCTGGGGATTCGAAACAAGAACTGGCAGCATGTGACAGCTAACATGCAAGATCTTTCATCTAGCAGGAGGTTGTGAAAGGTTTGTTTCTATTTATAACGGCAAGCAATGCAGGAGCACACAGGAGCTGGTGCTCCGCAAAAATACTCTGAAAATCGTTTTTTCTTGTGGCTTGGGGGAAAGGCCACATAGCTAAACCTCTAAACATGTAGGGAAGTAGTATAAACGAAATATTATTAACCAAAATGTAGCAAAACATGGCGGTTTATGCTAAATTTGAGAAAGTGATTCTATATTTGAAAAACTCAAGCTCAAGTATATTCAGTGTGGGTTAGTTGTTTTTTATTGTCACATACTCGGGCTTTGGATTAAATGGTCATATTATAAAACCTTCTGATAAGAGAAAGGCAGTTTAATGAACTCTAAATTCTTAAGATGTCCACGCATTCACCCAGGGTTTCATTTGAGGTATATTTTAATATTCCTCATGGGGAAATTTGTCCTCTGATTCTGACCCATCTTAACAGTTATGGAACAGAAGGTGTGGAAGATTTATCTCACCCAGACAGATGGAATTTCAAGCAATCTCCCATCACCTTATCCCTTGTACATCTGCTTGACATTGTGGTGTCATCCCATGACAGTGGCTTCCCTGTCAACACGTCAAAACAGAAAACCATTGCTCCATTTTCACATCATTTCCTGTCTTACTCCAATTGCTACTCGTGCTCAAGTCTGGATGATTTCCATTTTGCTGTTGCTGTGAGTGCCCGTATGCAAAATTAGATGCTGTATAGCTGGGCGCTGACATTTGTATGAAAGGATGAATGCAGCAGTCATTCAAGTGTTGAACTGTTGCCGCAAGCAAGACAGACACATACAGACTAGAGCGTCATGTTGGAGCCTTTTGGTGCTAATAAGGTTATTTTGTGTAGTCGAAATTGTCAAACTGTCTCCTGCTGTCCCAAGTCCTTTTCACTCAAATTCTTTAAACCCAAGAATATAGCAGGATATTTAGAAAGTGTGTGGGAAGCGTATGAATATTTAGAGAAAATGAGCAGTTCAATACAGTGTGATTGCTTAAAGCAGGCTGAAAGCACGGATAAAGAGAGCAAAACTTTTAGAAAAACTGTAGTCTTGTACCTGATCACATGGCAGAGCCATCAAGGAAGGTTTTGACAGGCTAATATGCCTTAATCGTGCTCTGCAATGTAAAAGTGAAGTGTTGGTAGAGATTATTTTTCTGCCAAAGAATCACTGATAGCAAATTGGGTGGCACATCAGCAATAACAGTTCACTCAGACAACTCGTGTTTTAGATAACTAATTATTAGAGCAGGAGGATGCAGTTTGAGTTTGCTGTAAAAGCTCTGAGCTCATCACTCACTGCAAATATAGTCCATATAAATTGGGGGAATGATGAGTAAATATCCCCTCTGGAAGGTACAAGTGGGTGTTGGGGTAGTGGAGGGGTTGAAACAGCAGGCAGCGATGCAAGGTGGGAGGGGTGTGCTTGACATATGACGTGAAGAGTGAGGAATATTAGTGTGTTTGGCAGAGTTGCCAGCCTGAACGAGTTCACAGACTTTGCTTAATTAACAAGAAACCTTGACACATCATTGTTCGTTGCTCCACTTAAGCTCCGTGGTGTAGTACCCAGGTAACAGCATGATGCCCCACCAATTAGGGAGCAGTCAAAAACAACAGAGTTCTAACAATCTAGATCACTTTTCACATCCACCTTAGTCTATATAACATTTTTCTCTGCATATACCACATAATCGCTAAGCATGTTTAGGAAAAACACTAATATTATAGTTTTGACAGACAAGGTCCACCTGGGCCAAAGTGAGATCTGGTTGTGGTTGAGCTCCACAGTTGATAATCAAGATGTGACTGAAGACTTTCAGCTTAAATTCAAGGAATTCAACACAAATTTTGTGTCAACTGTTAAGGAAAACAGACATTTTTATACTCGGCCCCCACAATTGACTGAAAAGGAGATTTATGGCTAAGTGAGGTTGGTTCTCTTGTTAATCCATAACAAATTAAGATGACAAAAGACCTGAAGTTGATGTTAAATGTTGAACTTGCATTTGGCAACCGTTCACCAGAACTGTCAATATGAGGCCCAAAGAGAGGTCAATGCAAATGACCGAGGCTGTCATTAGGCTGAAAAAACCAATTAAACCTATCAAAGCGAGAGTAAGAGCTTTAGGAGCGTCAAAATAAAATCTATTACATTCTTAAAAAGAAGGAACGCACTGAGCAACTCAGCAACATCTTAAGTCTGGAAGACTACAGAACAAGAAAAGTGGACGATCGCTTTGCTCAGGAAAACTCTCTACAACATCTAGCCAAGTTAATTACACGCTCGAAGACGTAACTATATCATTGTCAAAGTCTAGAATTTAAGACACGTCTTCACGAATGGAAATACAGAGGGCTCACAAAAAGGTGCAAACCACTCGTTACAGTCAAGAAGGAAGGCAGATTAGACCAGAAAACATGTGCTGCTCAGCTCTAACAAAACATTTGTTAAGAAGAAACTAAGATGAAGTTGTACCAGAATGATGGAATAAGCAAATGCTCATGATTTTAAACATACCACATCATCTGTCAAACATGGCTGCCAGTGAACTATGTCACTAGTTTGTACTGATGGTGTAACTGCTGATGGTAGCTGGATAGTTTCTGAAGTGTACTGAGCTGTAGTCTCTGCTTAGATTGGGCCAAATGCTGCCAAACTGATCTGACGATGTGCAAATGTATAATGAGCCAAAAGATACTGCAAAAGCAACCCAAGAGTTTCTCAAGGCAAAGAAAAGGGATATTCTTCGATGATCAAGCCAGTCACCTCATCTCGGCCCAATGAAGCACGCTTTTCAGTCACAGAAACAACTACATGTAGAAAGAACCACAACAATGATGTAAAAATAACAAAAATAACAAAATATTACAGAGTAGATTCAAACTGGTAGATGAGAAATTAAGGTCAAGGAAATGAAAGGCCTCAAACATGCCCGGTGTAAGTCTCTTTGCCTCGTACTGTAGCTGCTGTTGGCAACCCTGCCAACACATACCCACTCAAAATTAAAATTCCTCCAGCAGATGTATGTTAGTTCTAACAGCTGTTACAAGGTTCAAGAATTCCCTTTAGCATGAATAAAAATACTATGTGCAAATTCATTTTAATTCAGCATGACCTACTATTGCAACCCACCAGTGAGGAACAGCACACTCTTAATGGGGAAATTCAGTGAGAAAAGGGCTGGGAGTTTAAATTAAGAGCTCAGGAGTTATGGGATTATTGGAACATTTGCTGCCATTGTGCAAAAATAAAGATTTCCTTCTGTGGCACCGGGCAAGGCGTTTATTTTGATATGATAATTTCCTTTACATTTTTAATCACCGTCCTTTGCGATTTAGCGTCTAAAGTCAGGACTGAATGAGTGAATGTAGTTATACACACACCACAGGAGCTCTGCCTTCATCTCTCCATCACAGTCTCAAAAGCATATGTTTATAGGTTATTATCAAGCCTTTAATTTCCATCCAGCTTCCATCTTCTCCCCTCATAAAAGCTCGTTTTCTTGCACTGTGGCAAGACATCACTGAAAGCTGGAAATTAATCAGTTACTGATTTTATGCTGACTGAATGTAATAAGTGATCACTGTCTTTCTCTTGGCATTTCAACTTCTTTGTAGACAAGACAGCAGCCAAACTGGAACCTGACTTCCTGCCATACATCCCACACTCTACAACTTATTTAGTCTGTAGTTCAGGTAGTAGAAAAGCTGCAGCACTGGGACTTCTTCATGTCTGGCAGAAGTAAAACCTTGGCAAAAAATAAACCAACCCTACAAGATGTTGACTGATCTCAATGCCAGGAGAGAGCATTCAAACCTCAGAACAGGCTTACTTGCGGTGCACTCGCTTTTCAATGACAACCCGAGATGCTTGGGATTTCTTTATATCTGCGATGTCTGCTCTCCAGGCTGACCCTCAACAAGCAGGGGGATTAGCAAAGCAGTGGAGAGGCTTACAACCACACCTGTGTATTAGCCATGTGATCACATTTCTAATTTTCTGAGATTAGTCATTCTTGAATGCCTTTCCAATAGTTCATGCTTGGAAGAATCATTGTTGTGATGTCACTGAAAATCACATGGAAGTACAATGTGACCCGACCTTATCTGTCAAACGATAACTTTAAAGTTTATAATGCGAGCTCTTCATAATGACGGTCCAATCAGTAGAAATTTTACTTTAGTTTTTTATGCTTTAAAGAAAGGGATGATCAAAAAAACGAAAAACAAAACGAACAAACATCAAATTCAAAGACCAGAACCAACAATGCGTTAGGTCTCGATGCTTGTGTGTCCAAAACCTCCGCACAACCTATGCCATAGAGTTTGACCTGTTAAAAAAAAATTACACAGTGAGTCACATGTGGTTAGTTAGTCTCTAATATAACCCATCCTGACATAAATACATAGCATACCCAGGTGTGATATACCACAGCTGCTAAAGTTCCCCCTGAATGCATTATTTACGTGTAAAAAATCAGTTTTTAAAATGACACTACCAATTTGTGCGCTGGTTTCAATATTTACATCTTTAAGTCTCCTTGCTGAAGTTTACAACATTGGTCCATCAAAACAGGGGCACAAGATTTTTCACCATTTCCCTCAATCCACAAGACTGAAAACTGTCAGAATCAAAACAACCAGGTAAACCATTTACCCAGAACCTGTTTGTCCTCTTGTTCTGAGATCATAAGTAGGATGTTTGGCCTATATAGCAAGTAGGAGGATGTAATAATAATAATGGATTGCATTTATATAGCGCTTTTTGAAACCCTCAAAGCGCTTTTACAATTCCACTATTCATTCACTCTCACACACTGGTGGAGGCAGCTACAGTTGTAGCCACAGCTGCCCTGGGGCAGACTGACAGAGGCGAGGCTGCCATGTCGCGCCATCGGCCCCTCTGACCATCACCAGTAGGTGGCAGGTGAAGTGTCTTGCCCAAGGACACAATGACCGAAACTGTCCGAGCCGGGGCTCGAACCGGCAACCTTCCGATTACAAGGCAAGGCAAGGCAAGGCAAGTTTATTTGTATAGCACAATTCAACAACAAGGTGATTCAAAGTGCTTTACAGAGACATTAGAAACAAGAACAAATAAAAAGCATGATTTAAAATTGATTAAAACAAGCAAATAAACTAACTAACTAATTAACAAACAAACAAACAACAGTATATAAAATCAAAACAGATAAAATCAGTAGTTAAATGTAAGTTTTGAAATTTAAGCTTAAAGTGTGGATTTGGTGCTTTATTCAAATGCAGCTGAGAACAGGTGAGTCTTCAACCTGGATTTAAATAAACTGAGTGTTTCAGCTGATCTGAGGCTTTCTGGGAGTTTGTTCCAGATATAAGGAGCATAAAAGCTGAATGCAGCTTCTCCGTGTCTGGTTCTGACTCTGGGAACTGATAAAAGACCGGATCCAGATGACCTGAGGGATCTGGAAGGTTCATACTGGGTCAGGAGGTCATTGATGTATTTTGGTCCTAAACCATTCAGAGCTTTATAGGCCAGCATCAGAACTTTAAAGTCTATCCTCTGACGGACAGGCAGCCAGTGTAAGGACCTCAGAGCTGGACTGATGTGGTCCACTTTTTTGGTCTTAGTGAGGACTCGAGCAGCAGAGTTCTGAATGAGCTGTAGTTGTCTGACTGGTTTTTTAGGTAGACCTGTAAAGATGCTGTTACAGTAATCAAGCCTACTAAAGATGAATGCATGGACTAGTTTTTCCAGGTCCTGTTGAGACATCAGATCTTTTATCCTTGATATATTCTTGAGGTGATAGTAAGCTGACTTTGTTATTGTCTTAATGTGTTTTTCTAAGTTTAGGTCTGCATCCATCACTACACCCAAATTTCTCGCCTGGTTTGTGGTTTTTAGATGTATAGATTGAAGTTCTCTGGTGACCTGTAATCGTTTTTCTTTGGCGCCAAAGACTATTACCTCAGTTTTGTTTTTGTTTAGCTGGAGAAAATTGTGGCACAACCAGTCATTGATTTCCTCAATGCATTTACCAAGAGCCTGTACAGGGCCTCGGTCTCCTGGTGACATTGTGATATATATTTGTGTGTCATCTGCATAGCTGTGATAGTTTATTTTGTTGTTGTTTATAATCTGTGCCAGTGGGAGCATGTAGATGTTAAACAGAAGGGGTCCCAAGATGGAACCTTGGGGAACTCCACATGTGATACTTGTCTGCTCAGATGTGAAGTTACCTATTGATACAAAGTATTTCCTGTTTTCTACGTATGTTTTGAACCAGTTTAGTACAGTTCCTGAAAGACCTGTCCAGTTCTCCAGTCGTTTGAGTAATATGTTGTGGTCAACTGTATCAAATGCTGCACTGAGATCCAGTAAAACTAGGACTGACATTTTTCCACTGTCTGTATTCAGACATATGTCATTAAACACTTTGGTCAGAGCGGTTTCAGTGCTGTGGTTCTGTCTAAAACCTGACTGGAAGGCATCGTAGCAATTATTCTGTTTTAAGAAGTAACTGAGCTGTTGAGAAACTGCTTTTTCAATGATCTTACTTAAAAATGGGAGATTTGAGATCGGCCTGTAGTTGTTCATTTGTGTCTTGTCAAGATTGTCCTTTTTCAGTATAGGTTTGATTACAGCAGTTTTTAGTGATTCTGGAAACACACCTGATAATAAAGAAAAGTTGACGATCTGTAACAGGTCTGACTCTAAAGTCTTTGAGACATTTTTGAAAAAACTTGTTGGCAGGACATCTAAACAGCAGGAGGAGGAGTTCAGTTTACCTAAGATGTCCTCCAGGTCTTTGCTGTTAATAGGTTTAAACTGTTTCATGGTGTTTAAACAGTTTTTTGGTGGACACAGTACACATCCTGGATCTGCTGTTGATGTACCAATTGCTTGTCTAATTTTTTGGATTTTTTCTGTGAAGAATTTGGCAAAGTCATTGCAGGCCATGGTTGAATGAAGTTCAGCTGCCACTGACACAGGAGGGTTTGTTAGCCTGTCAACTGTAGAAAATAAGACCCGAGCATTATGGCTGTTTTTAGTGATGATGTCAGAGAAGTAGGACCTCCTTGCACTCCTCAGTTGTAAATTATAATTGTGAAGTTTCTCTTTATAGATGTCATAATGAACCTGGAGGTTTGTTTTTCTCCATCTGCGCTCAGCTTTCCTACACTCTCTTTTTTCATTTTTCACCAGTGTGGAGTTTCTCCATGGAGACTTTTTCCTTCCAGAGATAACCTTCACCTTAATGGGAGCAATAGTGTCCATTACATTTAACATGTTAGCATTGAAGCTATTGACGAGCTCATTGACTGACCCTCTGGACAGGTCAGGTGTTAATGGGAAGACCTGGTTAAAAATTGCACTACTGTGTTCAGTTATACACCGTTTTGTGATCACTGTTGTTGATATATTTGTGTGGGCTGAGATTTTACTTTCAAAGAAAACACAGTAATGATCAGACAGGCCCACATCAGACACAGTAACCTTTGAAATGCTCAGGCCTTTGGAGATCAGTAGGTCAAGAGTGTGTCCTCTATTATGTGTGGCCTCTGTTACATGCTGAGTCAGCCCAAAGTTGCCCAGAGTGTTACTCAGGTCTTTAGTCCCTTTGTCCTGAGGGTTGTCCACATGAATGTTAAAATCCCCAGCAATAATTACACAGTCAAAATCAACGCAGATCACAGACAGCAGTTCACTGAGGTCATTAAAAAAGTCTGTGCAGTATTTGGGAGGCCTGTAAACATTAAGAAACACAACTTTGGATGGGGCCTTCAGCTGTAAAGCCACATATTCAAAAGACTGAAAACTTCCAGGAGATAGCTGCTTACATTGAAATGATTCATTAAATAAGACAGCAACCCCTCCTCCTCTCCTGCTCACCCTGGCCTCACTGATAAAACTGTAGTTAGGAGGGGTCGTCTCGATGAGAACAGCTCCACTGTTACTTTGGTCCAACCAAGTTTCAGTTAAAAACATAAAATCAAGGCTGTGCTCAGTGATTAAATCATTAATTAAAAATGTTTTCCCAGCTAAAGATCTAACGTTTAATAAAGCCAACTTAAGTGTTTTAGAGGTATTACTTGTCCCCTCGTGTTTGGGAGCAGTCTGTGGCACACAAGGTATGTTTACTATGTTTAAAGATCTTTTAGAGTGCAGCTCTCTGTGTTTTGACCAGGCCACATGTCTCCTGTCACCTAAAAGTACAGAAATTTTAAAACCTTTTTGGGGGACAAAAAGGGATTGGGACGGGGGGTAGATCTGAGCCCAGCATTGACCCGCTCCATCATCTCCTCAGTGAATTTCAGGTGTGGGGAGGAGGGAGAAAGGGAGGGGGAGGAGGGTGATGGCCTGTCAGGGGTTTGGGGGACTGGGGAAGGTCGTGGTCCCTTGTCCTGGTCGTTGGTGTTGTTGAGAGAGTTGGAGGCAAATAGGGACCCCTCTTCTTGCCTTAGATGTCTCTCCTTTCTGAGGCTCTTCCCGGGTGGGGGCAAATGGAGCTCCTCCTCAAGGTTTCTGCTGGGCTTTGTCTGTTCTTGGAGTACTGTTTGTTCCTCTTTATGAGATAACTCCTCGTTTATCTCAGCCTTGGCACCAAGCACAGATGGATGACGTATGGAATAAAACAAGTTGGAGGTGAACAGTTTCACCCCTGACTTGTTAAAATTAAATCCATTTGCTTTGAACAGATGCCTGCGTTCCCAAAAAATATTAAAGTTGTCGATAAAGTGCACTGAGTGGTCAGCACATGCTGATATAAGCCATTTATTCAGTGTAAACAACCTGCTGAATCTCTCGTCTCCTCCTCTGACCGGCGGTACAGGTCCACTGATGAATACAGCTGCATTCAGAGAGTTTACAGTATTTAATAATCCAGTAAAGTCCCGTTTCAGAACCTCCGACTGTTGTTTGGACACATCGTTTGACCCTGTATGCAGAACAATGTTTGTCACAGTTGGATATTCATCTGCAATTTGAAGAATTCTCTCCTTCAGGTTGTTGACCATATCGTTAGGAAAGCAGAGGACTTTAGTGTTCTTACCGCACATCCTTTGTACATCCTTTACGGCAGAGTCACCCACAATCAGAGTTTCAGGCCTAGCCTTTAGCTTTCCCTGTGGCCTTTCACTTTTCAACAGATTTTCAGACCTTATTTCGCTGCTTTTAGATGGATGGTTGTCCGATATAGATCCAGGGTCCTTTGATAGTGCAGCAAATCTGTTCTGCAGTTTCACATTCAGTTGTTTTGGAGGTTTGTTGTTAACCTTCCTATTCACGGTTGTCCAGTCCTGTTTCCTCCCGTATACAGGGGTAGAAGAGCTTCTCTGTCTCGTAGGAAGTGAAGGCCAGTCGGTTTCAGAGATTTCAGCTCGCTGTGCCCTGCCTGTGATACGTCCTCCCCCTTCCAGGAGACATGATTTATGTCTTGGTTTTGCACCAAGACAGTCTAAGGGGGGATTATCACTTGAGGATTTATAATAATGCACAGAGTCTACTTTCTTGGTCATGTTATCTGTGCTCCTTAGCTGTGTACTAGCTTGCTCATCGCCATTGTTTTGAATCAAAGGCAAGGTTGTTTCATTTCCACACAGTCCATTTACCTCCACGTTTACTTCTAAGCGATGAATTTTTGTCTCCAGTACTGCAATCTTCTGCAGGAGGCTGTGGTAGTCATCTGTGGAGAGGGAAGGCATCTTGTTGCTAGTTAGCCTAGCGGTTAGCACCTTTCCAGGCTATTGAGGCTGCTCGGTGCCCAGACGCTGTAATCAGGCTTCAGCTGTGTCTAGGCCACAGACACACGGAGCGCTGAGGACAAGGTAACCATAAAATGTTGCTGTTTCTGTTAAGAACACTCTAGTCCTAATGATCTACAAGTGTCCAGAAGTTATCGCAGGTAAGCTCACACGGAAAAAAGGGAAAAAATCAGCATAAAAATCAATAAAAATCAATATAAGAAGCAAAGCATTCAAGAGCAAAGAGATGAAGCGTCCACACTCACAAAGGGGAGGAGCAAGACGAACTGCCAACTCTTGAGCCACGATCGCCCTAAGTAGGAGGATGTATAGAATACCGCAGAGCAACTGGACAAATATATATGACTCTGATCCTCCATCGCCATGTTTTTTTTTGTTTTATGCAGTTTTATGCAAGCATCTTATTGATTTATCATTATTTAGTTCAGTTAGTGGCCGTCCTTCCTGAGAAGTTAACTTTCAAAGAATAATTAACTTTCACAATGCAATTAAAAAAAATCGCCAACAAGAACTGAACCTCTTTGCACTTGATTAGTCACAGTGTATCAGCAGTTGGCAAAACCCAACAAGACATAAGATACAATTTAAAGAACGTCTTTTGGGCTTTGTCCTGATAGCTCCCCTAAAGCTATGCTAATTTTAACTATTATTTTATTTTTATTATTAATATTTTTCTGTTACTGTCAGTCATTTTCTGTTACCCCTCTGAAATGTTGTAAAGACAGTGAGACATTATCTCTGTAGTTTTTATATCAATATTTCCATTTCAACAGAGCGGTGAAAATCTGCACAAATATAAGGACGTGAGCTGGAGGAGAAAATGAACGGTAAAATTAATAACAATAAACCCTTTTGGTCGCAAAATATGAAAAATATCATGAAAATACACATGCATAAAAACAAACAAAATGCTCCTCTACAGCAAAATAATCTTTAAAAACACAATGTTTTTTTTTCCATTTCCAAATCACATCTCCAGTTATTCCAAATGACAGTGAACATCTCACTTTGCCACCTTCCTAAACGAAAATTTGAGATTGATGAGAAATAAAGGTCATTAAGTGACATGGATGAGGGCACAGTCAGAAATGCTTTTCATCTATTTACACTTTATATTTAGGCACAAATGTAGTGATAGGAGAAAAATTGCACTAGTATAAGGTCAGTAATGATGTGCACACTGTGCAGCCCATTTCGATTTTTACAAGTACTGCATGAATGTAATAATTTATCATGTTTACTTCTGCAAAATTCTGCAAATGAGTGAAATTAAAGGGAATTTATTACTAACCTGAACATATTTCTAAACAACTAAAAACAACCTGCTAAAGTTCGTATGCTGCTACATTAGGACACTCAGCAACAAGATTTTGTGAGTGTCATAATGAAACTGTGAAGGTTGAACAATTTGTTGCATTTT
This sequence comes from Mchenga conophoros, assembly GCF_057382185.1. Classification (NCBI taxonomy): domain Eukaryota; kingdom Metazoa; phylum Chordata; class Actinopteri; order Cichliformes; family Cichlidae; genus Mchenga; species Mchenga conophoros. The sequence continues at coordinate 4,308,108 of NC_140526.1, forward strand.
GAAGTTAATTTTCAACATGATCAGTAATCTCAGTGTACTTAATATTGTAAACTACAGACTATACAACACTGCAGATTGAAATCCCAGCAGTGTAATGATCCCATATGAGGAGCATTGCAATGGTCTACCTTTCGTAGACCATTGCAATGACAGCTGGGATGAGGTAGGAAAAGAAGATTAAAAACAAAGCAGAGGAAAACAACTCACCTGTAGCCATGCTGAGTGTCCACGCACACTCCACCGTTGTAGCAGGGGTTTCTGGGATATGTGGCACAAGGCTGATGGGACTGTTCTCTGCCTGGGCAGGAGCACACCGCTGTGGATTCAACTGTCACAGACACAAGACTCATAGTCCCACAATCCACCACTGTGGGGGTGTCCCGCACGTTCAAAGTGTTGGAGCAGCCACCTGTCCCGCCACACTCGGAGCTGGGACACTCATCCACCCGGACCTGGAACACGCTGACCTGCAGGAAAGACTGGAGCTGGATGGAAAGAGAAAAAGAGAGCACTTATCAGGCAGACTGTCATGTCACGGTAAAAGCACAGGGTAAAATTTTAGTCGAACTTTTATCTCTCCAAGCACAGCAGGCATCGTAATGGTATGGATTTTTTTTGGACATCTACTTCTGAGTCTGTAAATAGCACAACAGGGTGCATTTCCCTTTGCACAGACATGAACTGGTAGGAGATGCTTTAGAGAGGCAACAAAACCTCACCCACTTCCCGCACATAAACAGTGCCGACTGGGCTGAATCAATGGACAAAGACGAGTAACATGGACCTTTGTCTGGTAATGAACCCAGACCTCTGCACTTTGCCATCTACGATGTAACACAAAAACATTAACAGCTACATACTGAAACACCACTTGGTCTCTTTAATAGTTCCTCACAGAATATGCCTACTTTTCTGAGAATATGCTTGCACTTTCTGCACACCCATCCAAGCGCTTAAATTGTATGGTAAGTACTGACAGTGTTGACAGCTTTCACAATGAAGCAGCTGCAGCCACGATCACATCAGTCACACTCAAGAATAACATGTGGCTGAGGTCAGGTTTGACTAAATCCTTTGAGTGTGTGTGTGGGATAATGTTGGCCTAACTTTTGTATAAAGTGAGCTATTTATAATTTGAAGTAAAGTTTAAAGTTAGTTTGACAAACTTTAGCTCTCAGTACAACTTACTATTATGTAGGTGAGAAGTAATTAAAGTAATTACACGGGTAAATGTAACCCAAGTTTAGTCGTTAGATGTCAGCCCAAATCGGGAAGCAAAATCTGTGTAACACCAGATGAGTGAAGGGGTCTCATACATTCAGCTGCACCCTGATTACCTGATAATCTACTTTGATTGACAGCTAGATGTATTTGTGGAGCTGTGTGCCAATTTAAATAAAAAACATCAAGAATGTAAAAACTGATTTCCTTGGAAACAGATGAGTAAAATTAAGCTTATCTGTTATGCCACGCTGGCTGCAAATCCCTCGACTTGCAAGAGAAAATGAACTGATTCCAAATCAGCTTTAATGTTAAAGTGTTTGGACTCTTTTGCCATAACCGATCGAATTATGCTGCAGCCTGTGTACCCGTTAAAGTATTTCAATGTGTATTATGTTTACTGTCTAGACCAAAAAGTCCTGATTGAATCTTTTCAGTGAAATAATTGTAGTTATATATAATTTTCTGATCAAGTTGTTTTTTTCATTTTCATGTAGATGTAAGTTGGACATCTGATGTCTGACTGGATGCACAACCAGTTGGGAACAATGTTGATAAGAGCAAACTCGGTGTGTGAATGTGTTCGGATTACCGAAGGCTGTTCAAGTAATTGAGTTATTTTTCTGCGCTGGCTCCTGGAAAAGTGGGCTAAACGGTGATGAAGCAGAGGGGAAACTATGACTCTCCAGGTTGAGCAATTTGATAAAGTGATGTGAAAGAAAATTAAATGGAAACTGTATGTTGTTTGTATGCTTTTGGATGAGTCGACTTTCACTGGTAAAGCTGACAAAGGTCAACTGAGTTTGTGCACACATTTGTGTGCTCATGAAGAGGGGCGAGCACACACATACAGACATACTGGGGGTAGATGGTACTGAATATGAACGCAGGTCGCTTTATGCTCAATATTCCAGGCAGGCTGGACTTTAGTCAGTGTGAATCGATCGCACTGATTAACCAGGCGGTGCTGCAGGGACTGTAACTTTGATAAGGATTTTGTTTTATGGATCAGTTATACTTCTGACTGATGTCTCATAACATCTGACGTCATTAGCAGTAATGTCCTCCCATTCAAAACTCGCTTCTTTCATTTAAACTACCTGTGTCATTAATTTTTGTACTTCATAGCAACTCAGACACAAATGCTTCTCTTCATTGGTTTCTCTCATCTAATGCTGCTGAAGGTATATGCATTCTTACAGCAAATTAATTTGAAAGGAGGTTGGCTGCATGAGAGCTCAATAAAAGGGGCCTATAGATGATCACACACATATATATAGCTATGGATATCTGAATCCCATTTCCTGTGCCCTTGGTCTGTGTCACTGTGCACTGTATCATGACAGACTGCCAGGAAATCATATAAGAAATGTAATTTCTATATACAAAATTTGCAAAAGCTCATTTGGTTTGCAGGAAACATTATGCAGGTTTTTTAATCAACATGAGGAAATGTTTTTAATGAACCTGTTGGCATGTAGCAAATATATTAAAGCTGAACTTATCAATGGTTCCAGTGTTGTTTTCCTCCAGGCACACTCTCAAATTTTAAGTGTACAATATCCATTTGTATGTTTATGTTGAGCGATGTGCAGCACCTTGTTAAGGCTAAATAAAAATAGCAGCCTGGCTTTAAAGGAAAACTTTCGAGTGACTCGAGACTCAAGTTGTTATGTATATTTAAATGGCCTGCATTTGTATAGCGCTTTTCTAGTCCATAGGACCCCAAAGCGCTTTACACTACATTCAGTCATCCACCCATTCACACACACATTCACACACTGGCGATAGCAAGCTACATTGTAGCCACAGCTGCCCTGGGGCGCACTGACAGAGGCGAGGCTGCCAGACACAGGCGCCACCTCTGACCACCACCGGTGTTAGTATGTACGGGGTTAGTATCTTGCCCAAGGATATTTGGCATGCAGCCAGGATGCAGCCTGGGATCGAACCACCGACCTTCTGATTAGTGGCTGACCTGCTACCTGACCTGAGCTACAGCCACCCCTATATTTAATTAAACAAGACATACGTATGCAACTTCTGGACACTGGTGGAAGAGCTGTTGGCTCTGTATGCTCAACATTTACAAAAATAGCAGAATGTGTACAATGGTGTACCATATCAGTCATCATATCTTGACAAGATAAACAATAACTGACATATTCCTCCACTGAAATGAATGTAGTTAGTACAGTAATGAGGATGCTTTTGGTCCTCTCCAAGGTTTCTGTTAGAGTAATAAGTGAAAACAATTTAAGCTTTACAAAATTTTATGTTTCAAGCTGTGCCTTTGATCTCAAAAAATATATCTGAAACACAGCATGCAACTCGGATTGAACAAAACGGCATCTGCTGTGTACTGTGTACCATTGTGACATCGTAATGGAATCCAGCAGGGGCGAACGTTTTTGAGTGTAGCTGCTAAAAAGTTCTAATTGTCTTGAATATTTGCTGGAACTGGAGGGCAAACGTCATCCTTTGCAGTAGACTGAAACGTGACCTGCATAAGAGAACTACATGTGCTGGTTTCTGCAGCTTAGATGTTCAAACATTTTTACAAACGGTTAAGATGACATGGTTTGAACTTGGTGGAGAGCGGTATAAATGGAGGTGCGAGACAGAGACTGTATGTTTGTATGTATTCAGTTTAGCAAAAGTGTTTGCGACACACTGAGCACATAAATCAAATTGTGAGAGGCAGACTATGCCGCAGGGAAAGGAGAGAAAGGGGTACAATGGAGAGGGGAATGCCAGACACGGGAGTATGAGGAGGAGTAAGATATCTGGGGATAAGGTGCTTTGCGGTGGAGTCAGAGTCATGCTGGCTGTCAGTTGGTTCTTAAAGCAGTGGGTGAGCTGAAAATAACTTTATAATAATTTTTGTCTGCTAGCGTCTTACACAGCCATGTGTGCAGGAAATCACTACATTGGTCTCGTCCTATTCAACGGCACCAGATGGAGGGCTTTGCTCATTCTAGTATTTCTTGTTAGTCTGGCACACCAACAAGGCATTTCAAAATACTCACAAAAGAAGAAGAGATTTGATGTTTCCCTCTCTCTCATCCAATATTTCTTATTTATACATAATGCACAACTTTTTAAACTTCTCTGCAGTTGCAGCGTGCGCCGATCTGTCATTCTTTTCTAAATCATTTTACTTTGAAAGACATTTATTTTAAAAGAACACTACTGTACTCTCCATTGGAGTTTGCATCCCCAGGAGCCTAAATGGCTGCACAGACATGAGCGTGCTCCATCTTTTGTATCTGGTCTCCATTGAGACATGCACTGAATTTCAAAGGCAGAACAGTGTGTATAGCAAGGAATAAAGGACCAAAGGGATCTATTGTTCCTTGGACTATTGTTCCACTGCATTAAGAAGTTCCCTCAGTCCTCTCCCCTGCCCTCGGGGCCACATTACTATAATGACAACATGAACCTTGGTATCTGAGCACCATACCGATGATTTTTTTTAAAAAGTCAAAAACCAGTGTAGTATCATTAGCAGTCAAGTAGAGCGTGATGGATTGAAAACACTGACGGATAACTTCCATTATGGAGGTAGAGCAAGCAGAAATAGAGAGGGTATAAAGACTTTTTTTTAAAAAACCCTCCTACTTCTGAGGCATTACAGGAGAATTGAGAACATTAATAATAAGAACTGCTTCATCTTCTACACCCCCCCTCCTTTCCCTCTTTCTTTCTCATCCAGCTCCACCCCCTCACAATCTCCCCCACCCTCCCCAATCTCTCCGACTCTCGTTCATCCTCTCTCGCCACGCTTCACATCTCATTCTGATCAATGTCTTCTCCGGAGAACCTGGCTGAATTCAGATGAAAAGCTCCGCGCTCTCCTCACAAATCACACCTGAAAGCCCCGGCTACCTCACCACTTACACATCTTTCTCTCCCTCTCTGCTTTCCTCATCCTACACTTGCAAATCTTTCCATCCTTTGATAGTCACGTGAAACAACAAGAGGTTAACTGAAAAGAACGTGGCTGAGGGCTGAGTGTGGCGAATGACCTGAGCTGACCACCGGGACCACAGCTGGATTCTCACGGTTTTCTCCCTGACAGACACACACATGCAAATCCAAACTAGCTCATCTTTCCCTCCGAGGACACCAGTTCAGCTCTCTGTGCTGTGAAATGCATACAATTCAACGTCTATGGTTCAGGCTCTCTCAAACACACACATGCACACACACAGGTCCCCTACTTCCATTCAGACTTCTGAAACGTGAAATGAGGTCTGACTGAAGCCAGCGACCAGGGGGCATTAGTGTGATATAGTAAAATGTTTGTTTTTTACCAACTCCTTTTCTGCAGTGGTGGAATGCATTTTTTTAATACAACCTTTCCTTTCTATAAATGTAATTTAGAAATACAATATACGATTAAATACAGAAATATAACTGTACACAACAAAGTACAGCTCTGATTCCTTTTCTCTTTTTGTTGTTTCCCCCCTCTTCCTCTCTTTTGTGCAATAGCCAGAGTACTGAATTACAAGCATACTACACACTGTGTATTTCTGTTAGAGTCAAATTAAGCTGGATTTAAATGGATTTTCCATACTCATGGACCATGAAGTATAATATATTTTCTTTTCCTGGTTGGCCCAGAAATAATCCAGTACAACGGTCAAAATCAGGTCTCACCTTCCCGTGTCCCACATACCAGAAATGATTTGAATTCTTACACAAGGCTGAGGTAAAACTTTGGACACCATAAATGGCATCACACAAAAAAGGGTTTTAAACCAGAAGTGGATTGTTTGGATAAATATACTCATCCCCGGTGTTACAAACTGGGAAGGCTGATGCAGCAAGTCAAGTCCTAGTGCTGAACTGTTTAAAATGTACATGTGTATATCCAACACACTGACATGCTGTTCAGTACATTAGTACGGGAGGCCAAATGCAACATAATTATGCATGTTTATTTGGTTCAAAAGGCTAAGATAGGGTTGAGTATAAGCAAAATAAAATGGAATGCAATAACATTCAGGACTGAACTCTCTCTCTCATGAAATCATGTTTATAGAAATGTCAAACAAGAGGACAAGATGACCTTGAGCTCAGGAAAGCAACATCTGTTCTAAATGAACCACTAACAACATTTTTGTATCATTTTTTCTATTTAAATTAACGAGATGGTTTAAAGTAAGGACATAAACCTCATTCTAGAAACATACAGCCTGACCATTAAAAACACTACATTCCCTTTTCATTTCCTTTTCATGTAAATAAGCACAAGTGTAATCACGAAGCTCACCGCCCGTTCACAAAGCAGATGACGAACAACCTGAGATGATGGCTCAGCGGCTTTTCCACATTCAGTCAGTCTACTTCAATCACGCGTGCTTTACAATTTACAGATCACAGTGAAACAAACAAAGACAAAAATACGCTTACGGGCAAAGCATTTTAGAACAAAACAACAGCATTTCTTTCTGATTCACACAAACAGTGGAGATTTAGCATAATGCTTTGCAACATCCCAGCATTTAAAGGCACAATAAAAGGTTTTCACAGGACTTGATGTGGTGTGTGAGAAATTAAATACACCTTTCCCCTCTTCTATATGTGGACAGGTATCAGCCTAATCAAACGTAGCTTAATAGGTAATTGTGAATAAGTGTGACCACTTTTATAAAAACAGAAGTCTTTCCAGGAGTGGACGTTCCAATGAATTCACCCCGAGTTCCGACCATGCAACACTAAGCAAGCAGTAAAGCGAAGCTGCTAAACAAGAGTGAGCCAAAATACCTCCACAATGATGTGGATGTGGTATGGGACTACTTTTATAAATAAAGGTTAAATTAAAAATGATCATGAAGGAAAGATGGCAACCACACAACCACATTTATGACATTAGTGAGTTTAATAGAAACATGTAACTAAATAATAGCTTCTCGCAATTAGCAAGTGTTGCCCTCTTTACTGAGACAAAGCTATATGATGTTTCAGGAAGCCACTATATAGAAATCAAATGCCTATAGAAAGGTTAACTCCAGTATTTAGCTGTAACTTCTTCACAGTCCATGTGATCAGTACACTTAATGCTGAATGTGACCAAGTTAAAAACACAGTTGAAAAGCAATCTGCTGGAGAAAAGTGCAAACACTGAACGCCCTTTTGAGAAACACGCAAGATGTGATCACACCCCGAGGTGTTTTCACACCTGCTGCGCACAGAGTGGTTAAATTAAACTCTACGTTGTTTACAGCAGATCTGGTTCATTTGGATACACGAGAACGGTTCGACCAAACACTTGTGTTGTATTACCAGCTGATTCCAGCCTAAAAATTTGTTCTCGAATCAGGTCCATGTCAGACTCAGTGCTGGCACTTGCACAACAGTATCATGGGCTTTTTGCTTTCAATCTTGATTTCCTTAAGGTTTCAAAAAATATATGAACTATTTTCTTAAACTATTAAAGGCAAATTTTGACATGAACAGACTGAGTGAAATCTCAGCATGCCACTGTCAATCAGACAATCAGGAGCTAAGTAAAACTGCTAATCACCTCATGAACCTTGTAATGGAGCCTAGTGATAAGGCCAAATATTACTTAATATTCTCTGCTTTTTGTTTCTCAGGCTTCTTCCCACAGTCCAAAGACATGCATGTTAATTTAATGGGTGATTCTGAATCGGCTGTGGGTGTGAACGTGAGCTTGAATGATTGTCCGTCTTCCTGTGTTAGCCCTCTGATAGACTGTAGCCCACCTCTCACCCTTTGACAGCTGTGACAGCCTCTGGTCCCCCAGCGACCCTGAATTGGATAAGCAGCTAAGAATGGATGGATTACATAGCACCAACTACCCTCAACAATCTTTTCAGGGAAGAATACACCGTAAGCTCAATACCTTGCAAAAATATGACAACGAAGAAGAAGAAAACCTGTCAAGGATATAACAATCTAATAACTCATTTCTTTGTGAAAACTCCACTGGAAACCTTTTAAGTTCTAGGGAGAACCTTAGACTCAGATACCAAATGACAATACCAAATAAAAAAAGGTAACAAACAGCTTCATGTCTGATTTTTATGAAGTAAGACAGGACTATGTGTCATCCACATAGCCCTGAGAATGTTGTTGGATTGGATGGTTGTGGAGATGAAGGTTGGTTCAAATATTTCATCTCTGCTATTGAAATCATTTTTTAATTATTATGTCATCAAAACAAAACGTATCAGACACCTTTTTAAAGCATCACTCAGTACAGCTACTCTGTTCGAGTCACCACTCTGTCACTTACTAGTGTGTTGAATAACACAAGCTTTCTGAGCATGTGAACTGCAGAATCTGTTCAAATGCATTTAATATTGGACTGCTAATTATAGCACTGCTTTATGAATCACTGCTGCTTATATCTGTCAGGGAGTGATTGGACTAAACTATAAATTATTAAAAGCAGCAAAGCTTTCATGAACAACAGCAGCCTAAGTTGTTGCTTATAAACAATATGCATGTATTGATTCATAGTTTTGAAAGGGAACGTGTGTTGTTGAGCTACAGCAACTGGGTGGAACCAGATTACATTTTTTAATGGTGCTTTAGTGGGTAAAAACGTATAACCAACAGGTCACTCATGGGAGGAACCAAATGTTAACTTCACTCAGCATTTTAAATCATATGTCTAACTAATGCCCAACAGATGCTGCCACACCATTTGTATCATCAGCCTTGTCACATATTTATTTCCAGGCTAATGTATGATAAATAAAAAGGGCATCAATTTTATAACCCTGCACTTACAAAAACTGCCAGTCAAAAACATCCTTTACAGACGTGTTGTGCAAAAGAAATTAAGTTGAAGAGTTTGGATGTCAAGGCTGGTGTCTTTCCCTACGAGGTTCGCTTTCACTTTAATGAGACATGATGTAGATGAAAATGACCTAAATCCATCAATTTCTCAGACACTTTTGATGCTCACTTGGCTGTGCCAGCCTGTTTTCTTGTCATGCACAACCACTAATGTGCTGCAGAGTAAATAAATGAAGTTGTCAGTACAAATGAGCATCTGTTTTTACTTGTTACTTGGTTAAGTTTATTTGTGCCAAAAATCGAGATTTCTTTTGCTAGAGAGACCTGAACAAATTACATCAACGCAGACTCAAGAAAATTCATTTACTTAAAACTGTTATTTCCGCTCCACACAAAACCCACCTTAACTTAAATAGGGAGAAATATTTTCAGCTTTCACAATATTTAGGTGTATAGCAGAAACCAGTATTCCCCAGTTATCAGTCTTGATGAGAGTCCAAACTCTCCCTTTATTGGATAATTGCCTCTGACCTCAACTAAGAAAGTTGAATATCTGAACTGATTAGTGAGCATCTGTGTTCTAATAAATAAAAACACAGATATACTGCTGCCAATTAAGACCATTCGTCTTTTTCATTTAACAGGTCGGGGTGATAGTAATTAATCAAAATGCACCATATTGGACAGTATTCAGTCATTTAAAGGCAGTGCAAGCATAAAGATTAATTTCTTTATCTTTCTGTCTCTAAAATAAGCAAGCATAATAATTTTTTCACAGTTTACTATTTTTGTAATGTTGTCCAATATAGATAGGATTGTGAACATTGTGGCTCTTAGTCTTTAAAAGGGTTCATTTAAAATGTGCAAAATGAAAAAAAAAAAAGCCCAAATATTATGGACTCAACTGGAGGTGTGCTGCCCTGAAAAGCAGCTTTCATTTGGGGGAGTACAGTTTTGTGGTGGAGTCAACACATATACAAAGATATCATCAGCATAAAAATCAGGATTATAAAAATGAATATTACCTATGTACAGACTATCAGTGGGTTAATAATGGTTATGAGGAATTTATGATTGGAACCAGCTGTAGGCAGAAAATCATAACCCACAGAAACCAGCTTATTTCACTTAAACTGTATGTGGGAAATACAGACAACTGCTGCACTGGGGCTTTTTTTTTGTAGGTCAATTGGCCTGTCAGGGCTGCAAAGTGGAGTTGTTTTCAAGCAATAGAGATCACAGCAGAAAGCAGTATTTGGTGAATATTACTGCTGCATGACAGCACCGCCTACACTGCTGTGGAAGCAGGTGAGACAGGTTTCCCCCATTTATGACAGCTTATTGTTTACAGACAACAACTAGCAGTTTCGATAGGTAGCCTGATGAGCATCACCAAGTCAGAATACACTGTGCTTTCTCTCAGCACCTACGTGGCCATCAAGCAGCAATGTTATCATTTTGCTTCCTGGATTGGCAGCTGCTGTACCGTGACAGGTCCTTCTGTCTCAGGGGCACAGTGTGTGCTACAGGTGTCAAATGACACAGCTGGACACAACACAGCCACACTCTGGCATTTGATGGGTCAGGGGAGGGAAAACCACAGTCAGGTATAGTTATAGAGGCATAGAAAATAAACTATATGTTTTTCTCTCAAAAAGGCTTTGAGCATAGAAATCAGGTCAAATTTGTTTTTCCAAAGCAGGAGACAAGTGTGCCGACTTCGGTGATGCTTTAAATACATTTTGTGTAAAGTCTCTCCAGTTAAACCGCCAGCAAGGTGGAAACATACAAAAGTACAGAAAATTATGTGTGTTTTTGAACTGGGTGTGTCAGTTATGCTGGCATTTTGGAAATGAATAAGAAGTCAGTGCTAATTAGGGCTAATTAGCTAACATTTGCTAGCTATCTAATGTTGACCTGGATATATTTCCAGTTCCAGGCACAGTAAGAATACTAGGTCTAAGCAGTGATATTTTGGTTATCTTAACACAATATGTTATTATATAAACCTAATCTAAAATAAACCCGATGACAGATCAGTGGTGTGGAGATCTGGTGACAGCACCTGTGTGACAGGCTTAGGGGGAGTGTTTTATATGCAGTACTGTACTTTAGGTAGCTGGTTGTTTTGTTAGTCACCATCTGCGGCTCCGGGTGAATTCATCTGACAAATCTGACACACCACTTGTTTTATCTCTGCTGCAGTTAGGTTGGTTGGTTGGTTGGTTTCTTTGTATTGTCTAGAATTGTGACTGTCAGGCCTGCATCATGCATCCAGCAAACTGAGAAAACGTCACAGATTTTGACTGCTACCTGATATGTTAGATTTTAATGTAGACATCAACCAAAACACTGCCAGAGGCAAAACTTGTGCTTGCAACCAACAACTGCAACCATACAGTGAGAGAGCACGACCCAATTTTGGGAGGCTTACTCACGTGCATGTGAGATGTCAGAGTGTCTTACCCTATAAGTGGCGTTGCAGTGCACTTGCTCACTGACGTACACTTGGTTAGATTACTTGAGCGTCATTCGAGAGGTTGTGTTGTCAACAGATCGGCCAATAATCAGGTTGAGTGGCCTTTATTATGAGAAAACTGAGTGTCAGTGTTGAGAAAAGCCTAAAATAGACAAAGAATAACCTACCTTTTGCTTGTGAGCGGCCAGGTAACCATGCATTTTCTCGGGCTGAAGGAAAGATGGGCCACTATGCACAGCAAAGCGAACATCCAGCATTCGCTCCTTCACGTCCATGAGGCTAAAGATGTTGACATCATCAGGTGGGACCGAGAGCATCTCAGACAGGAAGTCCACCAGCAGCTCGTAGCGGCTCCGCTGCTTCCCCCTCAGTTCAATGAACTCCTTCGCTGTGATGTCTGAGCAATACATACATACACACACACACACAGAGAATTGGAACTGTAAGTGGCCTCATTATTTCCGCCCCTGCTCAAGGATAAATCCAATTATTTTCAAACTGCTAAAGTAAAAAATAGTCCACAACACTCCAGACTAGAGCTATGATGATAAATTATTTCAAAAGGCTTACTGTATCTGATAAAATCACTTGTTTGTAAGTTATTTTGCATCTGTTTTCCTGTGTGTTTGTTTCAGTGCGCCTACAGTATGTTTGTTGGTGAAGAAAGTGCTCAGGAGTTTGATTTCAGTTCCTCTCAATAAACGTATTTGCTGATTTTGTATTCGGTTCTAATCATATAATGCTGTGAACCTTTGAGGGAAAAATGTTACTCTTCTTTTGCTTCTCAGTGCCAGTCTGATTCCAGTTGTTCAAAATGTAAAAATTACCCCAAAGACTCGTACAAATGTTCAAAGACTGGACAGGCGATCCTAGCTGACAGACGTTTAGTCTGTCAGGTAGGAGCATTAACCTGGCCAACACAGTGAATATCTGGGCAGCAGTAACCAAATCTCTGGCAGTAGATGGCCCTGCAACTCCCATGAGACACCACTTATCATCGGATTTTGGATCAAAACAATCATGAATAATAACCAGAAGCTGGCACTGTGTATATGCAAATAATTGAAGGAGTGGCACGGACAATTTTGCCTTTATAGAGATTAAATGAGCACCACATTTAAAGCTTCCCATACAGCACCATAATTGGGAAAGTTGAAGTTAAAATTATTTTCTTTTTAATGTTAACACCCAGGTGTTGTTGTACGCACCTGCAAAAAGCAGTCAGCATTAGTCAGTGAGAAGTCAGCAGAGTACCAATGTTATCCAACAGTACAGAATAAAATTATCTCTGCAGAATTTTCAGGAATTCACTGCGACTAATTCATAATGGATGGAAAGAACAACAAATGCAGTAGAAAGTCAAGAAATAATTCGACACACAGACTAAAAAAAGCCCAGATTGGTATCAGTTTAGCTTGTTCCAACCAGCCTTAACAGCCAAATCATATCCACAGCCAAACAAAGCAGCAGACGAACAAAGGCAACTTTATGGATTAGTTCTTATATAGCGCTTTTCTACCCTGTTTGAGCCTCATTCACCTATTCATACAAGCACTTCTACACTTCAGTGCACTCTATCAAACATTCACATATATTATTCACAATCCAGTGAACCTTCAACATTCAAAATGAGACCAAGAAAGTAACAGCTAAAATATGACTTACAAAATATACTTTGGCAGCCAGTGTGCAGCCAATTAAAGTCTGTGTGTAGAAAAACACTGGATATTGATAACAGACAATACACAAATTAATACAGAGCTAGAATATGCAAAATATACTTTTTGAAGATTATGGACAGATCCTATGTGTCAGGACTGAAATCAACAAAATGAAATCTTGTGTTAAATAATTTGAATTTTTGCTCCACTGAGCTAAACTCTAACTCAGATCCATGTTCATACCAATGTTCTATTCAAAATATGGACAGTTTTTATGCATCTAAACACTTGTGATGTTTTATAAAGTAATGACCTCATCCTGTACGTAGAGAAAGAGCAGATCAACAATGAACAATGATGGGAATGATGAGGTTCATGGAGCCCACAGGTTTAAAGGATGCTGCAAATGCCTGAGAAACACAGCTTAGACAGCTTGGATGAAATAAAGGAGCAAAAGAGTCAGAGAGATAGCTCCGTGTGGCACTCCTGCTGGGTAGATAACAACTTTCTGTTCTCTTTTTGAACTTTTTTTTTTCCATTCATCAAGTGAAATCAGACCGTCCAATCAATCACGTCTCTTTTTCACACACACAGCATAAGTGCAACAGAGTGTAATGTCCATATTTAGCTATGTAGTCACATGACATGAGAGAAATGAAACCTAAACAAACAAATTATGGCATTCAACAATCCTAACAACACTCATTATTACAGAGACAGGTAACAATATGTGTCACTCACAGCAGAGACGAGCACAAAGTAGTGGTAGCGCCAAAAACAGAAGAGGAAAAAAATATTCTCAAATGAGGAAACAAGAGACAACTGGGACCCATTTTATTGAGAATATATCCAGTTTTAGTTGTTATCTCGTAGTATGCTGTCCATGTAGCAAACCTTCTTAACCTTCTCCCTCCATCGATCCACTGTGGGAGGCTGCGGCCGCATCCATGAGGTTGTGATCATCTTCTTATCAACTAATAAAAAAGACTCTCAGTAGGAATATCCTATTGTCGCCTTTTAATCCTTCTGGCAGTTGGCCCATTATATACAGAGTAAGATGGTTTAAGGACACTTCTCTTTATGAATTCATTTTGTATATGTTGGCAGTAGTCTGATAGTTTGTGCGTGTTCTCTTACCAAGCCACAGTCCCTCCACCACTGACCTGAGATGTTCACAAATTTTGATGTGACAAGGGCTTGGAGCGGGTGGGGGGTGTTAATGGTAACAAATTGCTTCATATTTTAATGGCACGGCATGCAGCTTGTCCCATTTTTTGCCTTTCTCTACAGCTGAAAAATAATGTGGTGGACGATCATATTTATTATATTTGTGCTGAAGCTGCTCAAAGAACACCAGGTCTTCTGCTTCAAACATCTGGTCCAAGAGTATCGAGCTGTTTCATTCCCACTTTCTAAACCCTGCTTCTAGTCGGGAGGGAATAAAGTGAGAGTTATGTGCAATCCTCACCTGCTGGAAGCTGAAGTTGAGAATCTTAGTTTTTTCTCACAGTGGGGATTTTTTTTTACCTTGTCATGAATTATTTCCTCTCCTGATATCGTCACTCTTGAATGGCATTATATCTAAAATATGTGGAGCCCTCACTCTTTTCCATCCTGACCCAGTTGGTTTCGTTATCTTGAGATATTCATGTAAGCACTGACTTGAGCTGGGCTGCCCAATTTTTTTTTCTCAGGTATTCAAATTCAATTCCAGTTTGTTTGTTTTTTTCTAAATGACTTTAGATAGTCATTTATTTATTATTTTAAATGTAGGTCAGATAAAGACCGAAACAAAACGAGTAATCTAGGTAATCCATTCATGTGTATTGTTTCTACTTGTCCCACATGTTTTTAGGCTGGCTTTTATTTCACCCATCAGCTTTCGATAGTTAGCTTTGAAACATGTCAGAGGTTATGACGATCCCTATCTGAACTCACGATGACACCAGAAATCTAGATGTAGGCCAGTGTCCCACCAACATCAGTGTCTGAGATTTCGATTGACTGATCCGATAACCTTTCTAAGTTAGGGAATAGGGATAGAAGAAACGAGGTCATATCATCATTTACAGCTTTAATGTTGTAATTCTGCCATATTTAATTTAGGTTTAATATTTAAAGCAGAGAACTGGAGTCGACCACCTTGGCTGACCCCTCTCTGAACAACAACCCTTCCATTTGACATGTGAGTCTGACGTTATACGTATAACCATTATCCAGTCCACATTCCCATAACAGTCAAGGTTTTGTACAAAAACTCTTGATATGTCAACCACCGTGTTCTCCAAGCTTAGTCGAGTATCTTTTCTTCAGCTCTGTAGTCAGAAATATCTCACTGTAATGGATCTTGGAGGGCAAAGTGCTTCAGCTTCGTGGTTTGGGATGTGAGACCTGTTTTGACACAGGTCTACATCCTCCATTAGTTCGAGTGATGTGAGCAGGAGGTTTGTTAAGAGATCACTCATTTCATTCTCATATTCCCCGTCTTCTTTCACAGCGTGTGTAGGTTGTCCCATCTTGATCTTGACTCCAGGTCATCATACTTGACCCATAACTTCTCTTATCTGTGTCCTAAATAACAAACAGCTCTTACATGTTGGAGTATTTTGTCCTCTACTTCACTCAGTCTCTGTTCAATATTCACAACTTCTTGTTCTAGTTTTGTTGTACACTCCAGTACACTCCACATCGCATAGAGTGGCTTCCACCCTCAATAAAGTGGCCTCTGTGTCTAGGGAGGCCTGAGTGTGCTCTTTCATGAGTTGTGCAACTCAGTTAGCACAGCAGCCATGTTTTCTTCAATCCATGTCTCACCGGTGTCCATTTGGTCTTGTTTATCATCTTTTTCTTGTGGTTTTGCTTTCTTTTCTGCCTGTTTGGTTTGAGCAGACATGGTAGGTTTTCTCAAAGGCAGTTTGCATTAATTGTTTGGCTGTTTGTTTCTCTTCCACAGCAGGAGAATCAGGCTGCTTCTCCTAGCATGACATCCCAGAAGTCCTTTTGTTAACAATTTTCTAATCTAGCAGATTCAGATTATAACTAATAATAGTCACAATAGTAATAGTCACCAAAATGTGATGGGTTTGGGCTGTTTGGTTACACAAAACTCAAGGCTTTGGTTAGTTTAGATTACTTTGAAATATTACCACATGTAATGACTTTTAAATGTAAAGGCTGTTTCATATATGTAATCTCAGTCAGTCTCAATGTGTTTAACCTTTACTAATGGAATTTCAGCTTAAGATCTCAGAGAACTGCAAAAATATATTTCAGACTTTGGTTAACTCTTAGATCAAGTGGGTATCTTCCAGGGAATTTTGAGCTTAAGAAGGCAAATGCTTAAAAGGAAGGAATATCTTTGAGGCCAGAGTCTAAGCAGGTAGAGCTGTTAACAAAAACATTTCAATTGTGCAAGTTAACATGTAGATGGGAGCCAATACACAAAGGACCAGGACTAACAAACTGCTCTACGTAAGAAAACCCAAACTAATTTCATTGTTATCAGCACTACGAGACTCAAAGTTCATCTCACAGAGAACGAAGTAAAAGAATGCACACACACATATATATATATAAAAAGGGGTGGGCAGGGTGATTAGGTTTGTGAGCGTAGAGAAGGAGACAGAGCCTAGGCATTAAGAGACAAGACAGGGGGCTCAGAATGGGCTCAGCGGATACACCGTGAGGGATCGAGGCTAATGTCAGCTCCCATCAGTCAGTCCAGAGGGAGAAACAAGGACACAGGCAGACAGAGAGACAGTCAGGAGGGATAGGGGCTGGCGGGGGGAGAGGGTAGTAACTCCTAACGCAGTGTGGCAGCCTTTGCACCTGGCTTTGATCCAACCTCACAACTGACTTCTGCTTTCTCCTTCCCAGAGGCTTCATTGGAGGCGGTGCACAGATGCCCTCCTGCCTCAAGGCTTGTGATTTTACACAAATAAATGGACTGCGTTTATATGGCACTATCCTAGTCTTATCAACCACTCAAAGCGCTTTGCACTACATGCCACATTCGCACACACACACACTCACACAGTTTATTCTATCACATATTTGGCTGGATCTGAGGCGTTTATACGAGATTCAGTATCTCGCCCAAGGACACTTTGATATGCGGGGAGGGAGCCAGACGCTCTAACTTCTGAGCCACAGCTGTCCCTTAAATAGACACAAAAGGGCCAAATACTTACTTTATATGATGAAGTTTTATATGAATAACTGAGACAAAAGAGTGAGAACTAACTGTGGCTTTGTCTTTTTTGCAGTCCTTCAGAAGAGGTCAAACAAATGAGGATTTTATGAAGCCCTCATGATTACTTGTAAGATTCCAAGAATGTTTTCTTTAACAAAATGCTTTGATAAAGCAAAACACCAAGGAGAGGCTGGTGGCATTGTATCTTCCATAAAAGACAAATGCTGTAAATGTTTTGGAAATCCTGATTAAATCTAGTAATTATATAAAAACACACCACTTTTTATATAATTACTAGATTTACCGGTTTTTCTTTCAAACATAATAACACACAAAGTATTAATAAGGACAAAAAAAGCATATTGTTATTTAAGCACATTTAAACATAATTCTTTGTTGGCTTCATTGTGCTCAAAGTCATTATTTGTCTTTATCATAGCCACTGAAATACACGATTAACTTCAAGCTCTCATACCGTATATGAAAAATCAAAACTTCTTGTGGATGACTGACAAAAAGTTCAAATGATTTCATGAATTCTAAACCAGCTTCAGTTCAGGACTCCTTTCAGTGATTAGAGGAGCAGCTGAAGGGAACAGAAGGTAAACTTTCACAATATCTTTCCCAGGATCAGAACAACAAGGTTGAGTTTAATCTCTAGCAAGCCAGACTTTTTTTTTTCCGGCTTATCCGACTGACCTATGGGAAGAAAATAACAATCTCCGTTATCAAATGACTATATGATGAACAATCAGCAGAGAAATGTTTGCCGCTTCCTGCTCAAACATCAAAGCATGCAATTGACTGAACAGAGCTTCCTCTCACAGCTGATGCTTTGAAGCATCAGCTAGATCCTTGTTTCGACTGTGCTCTTGGTTAATTGATGAGAAAGGCTGAAATCAGAGGTGGAGTAATCCTCTTTTCATTTTAGGGAACCTATGTGTGACGCAGGTCTAGTTTTCTGGGAAGCGAGACTCTTGAAGTATGTAAGAATTAATAATAGCAGCAAGCAGCCACAGCCGCTGTGGAGTACATGCTGACAGGGCTTATTAAGGTGCTGCAGATATGTCTGAAGCCTGATGTATAGTCCTGTGTTGAGCTGCCATACAGCCCATGCCATAGTGGGCAACGTCACTGCATTTATACTTGTATACTGGTGTGTATGTATGGTGCTGTACAGTGTGCACTTTTCTGGGAACGTGCTGATTAGGGCTGCAGTGTAGTGTGCAAATTTATTACCTATAATATACAGTTTTCCTGTCTTATAAGAAACGTAATAAATGTTCAGCTTAAAAGTAAAATAAAATAGATAATGATTCAAAATAACGACCAAAATAAACACACAAATGCATTTCAGAATGCTGAGTGGTGAGACTTGCTTCGAAAAGGATTTTCATTCCACTCACTGCCTGATAAATGCCCAAGGGTCACATTTACTAAGCGATGCAAAATAGCGTGTGAGTGCAATCCCCAAATAGTTTCATGGTGATTGACAAAAGTTTTGTGTTCTAAACAAAGGTGCAGTCAGTTCATTCCAATGACATGTCAAATCTGCCAAGAATCCCGCAATTTAGCACGAGGTTGAAAACTAAGAGATGATATTTAGATATTCTGGCAGAAAGAGTTGTTATAATAGAAACAGGCTTCAATGTAGGACTGTAAGATCTATGACAATATTTTGACATTGGGCTCTGTAGCATTCTTGTATTAGGACAACATATATCCTTCAAGGGACAAAACAAATTGGAAATGTCTGACAGACAAACGTTTATTTCTATACTCTGAGTGAGCACAGCTTTTGCGCTGTCCATGGTCCTGAAATTATAAGCATTTTATTAATTTAACATTTTGTTGTTTATTTAAGTGTGACAAAACTTTATTAAGGAGAAATATCTTTGAGATTATAAATGTAAATGGATTGATCAGACAGGTTTGATGATAACAAACAAAAAACAACAACCTCAAACTATTTCAATACATAACAGGGCTGCTATTTAGACTTCCTATGCCTGATGTCCATCCAGGGCCTGAATTTTTTTTTCAGGGTCCAACGTCAACATTTTCTCTCTGTTGTTTAGCCATCTTGCTCTGAATGTCATCGTACAGGCTGTGAAATTCCTGTCACAGAAGCCACAGTATGTTGAGGAGAACACGATGCCAAAAAAACGAAGATTTGGATGTTTTTTGCTACTGCTATTGCATGGCTCCTTTTGGTTGGAGCTTCCAGGTCATTCCTGACTTCACTGAGCAAACTTGCAATTAGATGGCTTGGTAATCTCTACATTTCTATCACATCTCTGTCTGGCATTCCAAATAAATTGACCCGAGTGGAGAAATGCCTCTTCAAGCACACACATCTAAATCTCTGCTATGCCTCCCCCGTTTTTTTAAGGGTGGTAAATGCCGGTGCAATTAGTAAAACATTTTGCAAATGTGAGTGAAGCAATTTGCTAGATTGATTTAAATATTTTCCTCCCTTTATTTTGCATCTATATATGCATATCCAAGAGGGTCAGTTGCAACTATCTCTCACGTGCAATCATCTCACTACACTCTGTCTGAATCGACTGTACCTTTTCTTCATTTTTCATCTTTAAATGCTAAACATCTAAACACTTAATGTGTAATAGCATTTTCAGTTTTTAAATTTAAATTCTTCCAGCATAAGTAGAGCCAATCTAATGATATCAGGTTTATCAGCTCTTCAGACCCTTTAATTGGGAAAAAAAAAGTCATGAGTTAATTCAGAAAATGGATGTGGAAGTGTTGTTAGCGTGGCAGCCTGCTGTATGAGACCTCGTCACCTTCCCTATCCTACTTATCTGGTTCATTAAACAGAAAATGCACTTTCATGATTGAATTTTAGTTATTTTTTCGTGGAACAACAACCTCCATTCACTGGGGCAGCATTAGATGACTACAGTGTGATCAGTGAAGGAAGTCTCCAGAATCTCACATATAATAACAAACTAATATATCTTCCCAATTTCTGCATATTGATCCCACAATACAGGCACCCTGGAGCGTAGACAGACGTGAGAAGAGAGAGAGCGAGGACTTTCGCACTTCTCAACAACGCATCTGCCAAAGGACAACTCTCCTGGCAGGAATAGTTTATAAAGTCCTCATGTTTGGAAAACTGCATCAGCTGGTTTTAAGCAGTTACTCATCGTGTGTTTCGCACTCTGCTCCCCCCTGAGCACCATGCATTTTACTCTCTGCTTGTGTTATGTGGACATTTCAAGGACTTTTTGTTTACTACATTTTTTACCTTTCCATCAATATTGAGAAATGGAGCAGGGGGACTGAGAGGGAGCCTTAATCTCAGCAAGGCAGATTTAACTAGTCCTTTCTTTGTGCACCCTTATTGAATTCCACATTTGTTCTTGAAATGGGATTTAAAATGTCAAGGAGGGTGTAAGTAATGCTATAAGTAGAATATTTTCATAATCCTTGAGACTGTGAATCAATGAGAGTGTTTACTTCAAAGCACCAAAAAAAACCTGGAAATTACGGTTGCATATCCTACACACAAACACGCACACACACACACACCTGTGTTGCCAGTGTGCAGTCTGCAACTCGAGATGATCTCAGAGTCATTAATCCTTGTATTACATTTTGTTATGAAACCACTAACTTACATGTTTCGTGAGTTTGCTCCTTGCTGAACTGCAGGTTAAAAGCATTTGAGTAGTTTTGACAGAGTATTCAGAGTGGTGTCTGACACTGGTGCTCTCTGGCTCTCAATTCAAGTCCCTATGATAGAACCAGGGTCTATTAAATCAATGCACTCTACAGCTAAGAGCCCTTTGATGACAGTGGAACCATTTAAAAATCTTCAGTGAAGGCGCACCCTACAGGGAGAAGTTGCTGACAAATCTAAGTGTATTTTTCTAAATTAAACGAGTGAAAATTACAAAAACAAATAACTACATGGAGACTTTAATTGTGCAATTATTTCATTTCAGTTTCCATTATTCATCTTAAAAAACACACAGTCTACGTTTCTACAAATATTGGAATGTGTGTGCCAGCTGTTCTCCACCGTGCCTTCTCTGTGCACATTAATTTATCTCAACCTTCTTTTAGAATGAGAAGAAAATTCTTTTATGCTCGACTCTCGCTTCCACACTTTTCTTCCTTCTCTCCCTCTGCTCTCCTCTCATCTTCGGAGAGCATCCGCTGGCCTCTCTGTCTGCTTCTATTTCAATATCTCGGAAATCATAAAAATCCTTCAGCCATGTCCCATTTCTCTAAAGCGAATTTAATTCTGAGCAGACAGCCGATGTGCCGTACATCAGGTAATGATGGATGCTGCTGAACATGTGAAGAGAATATGCTGGCTGAGCAAAACCTCGACTAATTATTTTACCAGCATAAGTAATGGAAATAGGCTTCTCTGTGCGAGCACTGACAACAACTGAGATCCCACGAGTCAGACGAGAGGAATTAATAATGGGCGTAATCTTTCACTTAAAAAAACATCTTTACCTTGGAGCGTTGGAATTTTTGGAAACACTGGAAACAAACAGTAATCAGCCTGCATTCATTTTGTATGCCTGGAGATGAGTCTACAAATAATGAGCATATTCCCCAAAATATTATTTAGTTGGTATTAATATAGGTTTTACCTGTTACTGTAGGTAATGTAGAGTGTGACTGTCACAGACCATCAATCAGAGCGAGAAAGAATGCAGGCTGATGACAAGTGCGAAGATGGAAATGTGAGCTTGGTAGGTCATAATGCATTTACCATAATGAAATGTGTCACGTACTTTGATATGTTGTAACAAAACTGATGCAACTTAGTGGAAAATTAAAAACCCCAAAGCTCAAGTGTAAATTAGTCAAGTACAGGTTTTTGCAGACTCAGAAGCATATGGATTTATAGTCTCTTTAGGGGGAGATCAAGTTAATACTCTCCAGGGTATAATGTTCACAGCTCTAACTTAATTGTGATTTACAGCATTCTGCACACATTGTCTCATCTTCACTGAATTTATTCAAGACAGGAAGTATGGTGCTGGACTGGGACTTAGATAGCACCTTTCTACTCTGCTGAGCACTCAAAGCTCTTTCTACTGCAGGTCTCATTCACCCAGTTACACACATTCATACATTGTAGGGCTGCCACAAACGATTATTTTGATAGTCGACTAGTCACCGATTATTTTTGCGATTAGTCGACTAATCAGATTATGCATCCATTGAACATAAAACGTACAGCTTATTGCACCAGCAGCATCTGCTCTTATATAACTATCATTAGCTTACAGCTTTAAGTGTTTAAGGTCTGTGCTAACTAAAAATAAAGACAAGCGCTATATAAATACAGGCCATTTACCATTTACAAGATGATAGTTTATTACATTTTAATGAAATTTGCAGATTGTTTCGGTGAAATTTAATAAACTCCTTGCTATCTAAAATATAACAGGACACTGGAGTATATTCTGGAGCATCTCACACTTCTGATAATCAGCTGTCTGCTTGACGTTTATTCAGCTGTGTAAAAACTAACTTTCATCTCAGCCAAACCGATTTACTCAGGAACAAATAAAATACTAAAAAAGCCAAACAATAACATTTTTAAGTTATCTAAGTGACTCATATATATTTAACCTGAGTAGCGAAAGACAGCGGTGGGTTTGAAAACTGTTTGCCGGGAGTCCGGTGTTCTCACCGGCTCTAGTGACCTAGCCCCCGGCTAACTATCGAGCTAGTGGGTAACAGACGTCTCCGAAAACGTCGGAGCGCTTTTGAAAATATGTGGTGTCCTGATAAACTGAGCCGATATTTGAGGTTTACACAGCTACATTCTCGCCTGAAAATATGTTAAACGTTTATTTTGTGACCCAGAAAGAATAATAAGAGTAATATTAAAACTAAGTAGCTGCCACCATTGTTGGAAACTGAGCTGGGCTGCGCTATGAATTCTGGGACAGAGCTACTTCTTCTTCTTCGGGGTTTAACGGCAGCTGGCATCCTTGTACATGCAGTGCTGCCATCTTCTGTTTCAGTCCGTTATTACACTCTTAAATCCTGCTACTTATTCCTGCGTCTTTTGTGATCTTACAAAGCTTCAAACGATGCGTCGACTATTAAATCAGTCGTCGACGATTTTGATAGTTAACGTAATCGTGACTAGTCGACTAATCGTGGCAGCCCTAATACATTGCTTCTATGCCTAAGTGCTTTCTAACATTCACACAGGACTGATCCCCTGACTTTCTGATCGGTAAATAAGTTGCTGTACCAAGCCGAAAGATGCATATTTACTGTTTTATATACTGCATAATTAGTGAACTATTAGCTTCAGAGACAGTGACAGAAGTCATTTGTACCTTACAAATAACAAAAAACCCATAGATATTTCAATATCTGGTCATTACAAGATTTATTTGACCAACAGCACCAATCCAACATACTTTTAAACTTCGGGTCACAGTTACATTAATTAAAAACCAGATAAAAGACAAAATATAGAGTTTGTGGCTGGAGTAAGTGGGGAACTTGATCCCCCAACATTCCAAATGGTGGACAACTCACTCCATCTCATGAGTCACAGCCATTACCAAAGTCTAACACGTTTGCCTAATCCTAGCAAATCAATCCACACCCCTAACCTAAACAAGCTGATTAGAGAATTAGAGCATGCAATAAATTTGTGCCTGAGAATTTCATCTTTTATTTCTCAAACAAATGTACTGAATATGATACAAAACACATGTTCTTGCTTTGGCTACATGGTAGGTTGGTAGACCTTTTTTCCTTTTACAATATGTTTTGGTCAGAAAGTCAAGAAAGTTACTTTCAGACGCTACGAGAACTAGTGAACTACTCATTTGGAGGCTCAGACAGGAGGGAGCATGTTCACGTGTCACTGCAGAGTTAATCTTACCTGCCAGGCGAAGTGACCCCGAGTTGTAGATGGCGTCATCTCGGAGTTCCCTCACGTGTACGGTAACAGTGGAGACAGCATCTGGCCAAATTCCATCTGACACCCGAACCTGGAACTGGTAGGTGCCTGGTGGGGCGTTCTCTTTGATGATCAGGAAACCAGTTCGCTTGTTCAGAATAAAGTAACTGATGGAAAGAAATAAAACACAAGTACCCAAATCAGAAAAGGAACCCATTCAGATGCTTTTCTGCCATTTCACATAAGACGAGCAGTCAACAGGGGTGATTAAGTTTGTCACCCTCATTTAACTACACATGAAAACCTGTCTTTCATGTATTCAGCCAACATCCCTCAAAAGCAAGCTGCTAACCGGTGCAGTTATATAAGAAGTAATTACTAGTAATATAATGCATTCTGTGAAGGTGGAGGTCATTCAAGTAGCTAACAAATGCACCAACCTCCTAGCTACAGCTGACACAATCACCTAAGACTGAATGATGTGTTTGCAGCATTACATTTCAGTGCAGGTAAACACGGTTCATTGACT
The DNA here is from genome assembly GCF_057382185.1 of Mchenga conophoros. Classification (NCBI taxonomy): domain Eukaryota; kingdom Metazoa; phylum Chordata; class Actinopteri; order Cichliformes; family Cichlidae; genus Mchenga; species Mchenga conophoros. The sequence goes on from NC_140526.1 coordinate 4,332,891, forward strand.
GCGCTACACAGTCTCAAGCTGCTGAATCTATAGGATTCACCAATGGAGAGGCACACTGATTACATGGCTTTATGTCTTTGAGAGTTTGTAAAGACCTGTAATTTTCAGTTATCAGTGGGTTAAATAGCTAACTGGAAAGTATGACTGAATGCCTAATGTCTATGGTTTGTATAGTGTACAGCACAGTATTTAAAGAATTATGTTGTAGTTCATGTCCTTAGGTAGCTTTAATCCGATGGAATGGCAAATATACCAAATAGCAGGAACTGGAAGTTGGATTCTTTATTTTAAATACTGGCAGACTCGTTGCAGGCTGGCTAATGCTGCAATCACACTGGGGAAAACAGTGGCTGGAGGGAACACACAACTAAACTTGTGACCTTGTTGTTTTTGAAATGGTGAAAACAAAACGAACCAGCGTTAAGACAAAGTCACCCTGCTATCAGTTCATGATTGAATGGTTTTAAGTTGCAAATTAAGCAGTTAACCGAGATAAATCGTCAACAGTGGAATCTCCTTCTGACTGAGGGAGTCGGATAGTCACCCTCTGGGCATCCAGCGCGTCATCGTAACTGCTTGTAAATTGTCACTGAACGTAGAAATATTAAATACCACACAACTACTGATTTTCCCCAGTCATTGTCCTCGTTTTTACTTGAGTGTGACTGGGCCATATACAAATTTCTAACATGTTTATTTGCTATGATAAGAGGTAATACTCCAAAAAGGAGTTATTAGAAAAGTCAGACTTTAGTAAAAGCTTTAGAAAATTTAAGGTTTTCTAAATTGTAAATAACATGTCACGGAGAAGGTATTTGCAACAACACACGCTGTTAAAGACATTTAATGGCATCATACCAAACAGAAGTGATGATGTTATTGTTGTGATATGTTAATGTATTAATTTTAATTTCAATTCAGGTTCGATTTTTTTTGTGCAGGTTTTCTGTGCGCAGAGACTGTGCCAGCAATGCGCAATTGCGCACCCGCGCAGCTTAGAGGGAACATCGGTGACAATGGTATTCAATTTACAGAAATGTTGCAAGTAAACATAATCTGGAATTTCACTGATTCATCCAACATGATTGTTTTGGTATGCTGCTGGCACACGGATCAGCATACCAAACTGTGATCTCCTATATACAAAACTGTTACTCTAATATTACGTAAAAAGTGTGAATTAATGAAACAGTTTATGAATATGTTACCTAACATAAAAGCTCAAATTATATGCACACTTTTTCCTCTTTCAGTTGGCTGCACTTCTGATACAACTGTCCAAGCTGAAGACAGTCCAAAATAAATATTCTTTCATCCCTTTCAGCCTGGACTTTTATTCTGGATTTTAGTGTTTACTCTGTTAATCAATTGCCCTCTGGGACAATAATAGAAAGTGAGTAGAGACGTTGCATTAGGGAGAGGGAGGCAAGGGGGAAAATGAGACTGACTAATAGGCACAAAGACATGCAAGGAAGCAATTTTGCTTGGTCCTTGTCTCCATGCTCCCTTTGTACAGTAAATGAGCTCATTCAAGTTTAATTAGAGAGGAAATCCAAAGCAGAACCTTGGCAAATCAAATAATAAACCACTTGTGGAGACAAGAGCTGTTTTAACTCATTTTACAGCACATGCTGTGGCATTCATCACGTCTTAGGTCTAGCACTTAATTCCAGGATTGACATCACTGAAAGACAATTTTACTGTTTTAACTGGTTTAACTATCAGTGGTTCCTCATTTAGTACATCTGAATATGCTGAAACCTGATTCTATTGACCCTTATGTGAACTATTTTGTTACAGGTTGTTTCTGGTGCCAACACTTGTCTTTCTTCTGGTGTCTTACCATTTTGCACAATGCTACCCCAGATGACTGTGTCTACATACACATTACATAAAACGTCACCCCATCTCTCACCTAGAGATCATTAACCCAACTCAAACGAGCAAAACTGAATCATCCCTGGACTGGCAGGCAGACCAGCTGTATGCTGGAATTAGTTTGATATCTTAGTGCTTGCATCACCACTTCAGGTGTCCTTAATGTGGCATGAAAATGAAAGAAAATCACAACTAACAACTAAAATTTAATCTAAACAAGTAATCCTCCAAGCTGCACAAACAGCACAGGTCTCTCTGTGTAGCCGGCTGTGCAAAACGTGTGCCAGGACCATTGACAAAATATAACAGCTTCGACAGCCTTACTCAGCATACTTTGTATTGTTTCATCAAAAAACACTTTAACCAGCCCTAGCTTTCAATTTCAATAATCTATTCACAACTTTAAGACTTATTTCATTGGTTCTGTTTGTTCTGTTTGGCTAACGATTTAAACTATTATCTTGTTTTATCATCTGTTTATTTTAGAAATTCAAAACATTTTAACCACTGGCCATACATTTGGCAAAAAAGTGAGTTTTTATTTAGAAATCATGCTAAAGTAGCGACTGGATTTCAACTTTTTTGTTTATCTAACACATCGTCCTATTAGTTATTGCTTGTTAGACAAACTGTGATTGCATATATGTTGGTACCCCCGTCCAGAGTATGTTTGTACTCCTCCACTTTGTGGAAAACATTGTTCCACCAGAACATTTATTTTTTACTTATTTTTTCCCCCGCACTGTTTAGCTAAAATACTGAAAATACTGTTTGGTGAACTGAAATAGAAACACACAGTAGGTCTTGAACCTCCCCTCATCTCCACCACATTTTGCTTGGAAAAATGGGAAACAGATTTAGTCTGCAAACATACATGTATAAGGCAAAAACAGAGTTTGCACAATTCTAACAATCTTAAAAGTCGGTATTTGGTATAACCAACATGACTGTCAGCCAATGTTCATCTGCTGCAGTATTTAGTATTAGTATTTAGTATTTATTTATTTATTTATTGTCATTGTCAAGAACATGAAATTGCATTTGGGGCTTCCATACAACCCAAAAAAAAGAAGAAAATAATAAATACCCCTTAAAACCCAAGTGTACATATTTAACCCAGTGTGACTCCAATGCAATAAGACAATCCTTAGCAATAATGTTCGTAGAAATTCAGACAAAGACCTGAGAAACATGACAAAATACAACAATGCAACCCATTCAATATTATTGTACTGTGAGATATGATATCAGATATGATGTTTTTTACGCCTGCAACTCTTCACCCATCTTAAGGATAAACTGACAGACTGCCAAGACATGTGAAGTTTTCAGCTTATAGCTTTTTGGGAATCACTTTATTGCTGCAAAAATATTCTTCTACACCTGTCAAACTGTGTTACATTTGGCATTTTTTTTAGACAAAAAAGAAAATGGGAACAAATTATGCATTTTTGCAACAGGCTGCTATTCACAAAGTGAGTCCTCTGCTTAGTTTTCTAAGAGACACAACATGTAGACACAACATCAATTCATCCCTTAAGTTAGGAGCCACTTTTATGTGGCCAGGTACAAGGACTGGACTAAAAATGAGTGAAAAAGCAACCAGTGTCCAATGTTACATGAAAGCCTGTCTAATTTTAAGCAAAATATGAGACTTTTGCACAGAACTCTAAAAGCAGAGGTGAGTGCGCTATAGTATGATATGTATTAAGAAAAGCACAACGGTGTGTTCTGAACTTAAGTCGGGTTTGAACCATGACGAGATGAGAGCTGTCGTGAAGTTCTGATACCTTATATTGCACCCAGTCCTTCATAAAGCCTGAACTCTGACTTTGAGAGAAAAAGTAGCAAAGTTTGTCATTTTGAGTTCAACACAGCATGAAAGATGAAGACGAAGGTGTCATAGGGTACCGGAGTGTCACTTCGGGACTCGTCTGTGCATGTGTGTGGGAGATTGTCAAAGTGCGAAGCGTTGTGGCTCAGTGTCACTTTTAGCAAGTGAAACTCTCAAGCAGAGTATTGGCACAAACACAACATCGTCATCCGACGGCAGGAAAACACACATGCATTAACAACAAAAATGGAAAGAGAAATTGAGAAGAGGCATTGAGGAAATAGAATCAGAGGAAGAAAATTGGACAGGATGGTAATGGTAATAGAAAAATAGGATGGTAATAAACAGATGGATATTTCGCTCCGGGAATTGTTGCTTTGCACTATCTAAATGTCTAAATCAATCTAACGACTAAAAAACAAGGAGGTGCCGCTGATTAGCCGTAAAAGGCAACTTGGTTCAGGGTATGAAAGAAGTAATCTGGCACACAGAAACTCCTGCATCACTGACGTCAGGATGTTAGACATTTCTTGGAAAGAGTAGATGCCCTGCCATCATTCGCACTCATTTAAAATAGCTTATGACACATTTCTGATTAGAAACTGCTGACCCATTGAATTAATTTGTTTTAATTTACCTTGGCACATGTCCTTCAAAGACATACGTCTTGTTGTCCCAATCATCTGGGTCAGGAGAGTAGACCTTTCCGAGCACTGTAGTTGGCATACGGCCTGAAAAGAGAAAATGCATCCGTTAATCAGTCTGCGTGAGAATGATTCAGCAGCACTAAATATGTCGGAGAATTAAAGGATAACCCTCTGTTTTTGCTTTTGGATTGATATATACTGTACATGTGTTTAAGTGTGTGTGCTTCATGTGTTTTACATTCATTAGAATAAAGAAAAAGTGGAAAAGCCTTGAAATCACAACACTACAAACAGTAGCTTTTCAAACACAGGAAAACAAAATCAACAATGTACAAACATAGTGAAAAACAGCAGAAACAGCAAAATATCCAAAGACACTCAGGTCTCAGCAAAACTGAGAAGTGACATTGCAGGTGACACTGGGAGAAAGAAATGCAAAAGAGAAAATGCTGTTTGAATGCATAATGATTATAATCAAGTAGAAAGAAGTGTTGTTGTCATTACTCTTTCTCCTCCAATTCCTCACACTGTACCATGTGGGAATTATTCACAGGGTACCCTTCAAAATTTAAAAGGCAGACCTTGACATGTTGAATTTTAGCTGGATTGTCTTTGTGAAACTTAACTTTTGAGAAGAGTTCAAAACCACTGAAATGTGCATTTGTAGCTCTGAATGGCAAAAGAAGATGAAGCATTGCTAATCCAAGTGCAAGCATATAAACAAAAGCGACGTACTGTACCTATCAACAGAGAGACAGCAAGGCCTTAACTGCCTGACGTGTACTTCTAATGCATAACTCAACCTAACTGACAACGCAGTGTGCCGTGAAGCCTGTGTAAGTCTGAAAACTACATGGACGCTTTCTGGGACTAAAAATCTGAGATTCACTGCCTGAGTTCAGACAGACCAGAAACGCAGTACGCTGTCAGAGAATAAACATTTAAAGTGTAATTAACTGTGTGTCAAATCGAGCACTATTTGCCTTTGTGACCCTTAGAACGGCACCGTGGGAGTCACGGCAACTAAATAGTGATCATGTGGGGAATGATGATGTAGTGACAATGGAAGAGTTGAGGCGGAGGTGAAAAACACAATAAACACAGTGTGTGTGTGTCTGTTTGTGTGTTTTAATTACTGCTCACTGATTAGGAATTAATTAGCTGGCACTAAGAGAGCCACCTACAGAGAGAGAAAAGTTTGAGGGCAAAGTTCAAAATGTGCTTTAAAAAGTAGATGAAGGCTGTTTTATTAAGTAGATGCTGGTTGAGCGACATTTTAAAACTTTCCCACCGACCTCCGTCTGTCAAATAATGTTAAATTCACAAAGAGACAGACTTTTAATTTGACAAAGTAAAATAAAATCACCCTAAAGACAAAAGGGAATTTTCAAATAAACCCTCCAATCGGTGTCGTGCAGCTAATCTGTGAAGGCCAGAAAAAGGTGGTTTTGCCTCAAGGACACCCAAGCTGATTGTTGATAGCACAGAGTCGGGCTGGGCAGATACCTGGATTTAAATGTGAATTATAATGACTTCCAAATATTATGAAAACACACTAATTGGTGAAAAACAAGTACATTTATGCATTCAGTTTTACTTTTTCACCACCGCCTACTCACCCCTGTGACTATTAATGAAAATTTTCTTCTCCCCTGCCACGTGTGCATGATCATTTTGGTCACCGATGGTCACAGTCAGGGTGCTGGTCACCGTCTTGGCTGGACTTCCACTGTCACTCATAATAATAGGAATGAGAAACTCTTTCTGGCGCTCGCGGTCAAATGTCCTCAAAGCTGTTAGTGTGGCTGTGCCGTTGAGATTGTCCTGAAGGTAGAAATCGTTGCTGTAGCGATATTCAGGGGGGACTGCAAAGTGGAAAGGAGGACCATTCTCAGGCGAGTCGTGATCCACAGCTTGAAGGAGGGTCGACGTTTGGTTCAACCTTACTACCTAAACAAGATGAAAAAGGATGAGGGGTTGTAGCTTTGTTCACTGAAGATTTTTTAACCACACAGTCAATCATTATCATTTGCTTCGTCTTTATGAAAATCTATACATAACAGTACAGTATGCTATATGGGATTAAACCTACCTGCGGTCCAGACACATTCTCAAAGACTATTGGAGAGTACGCTGCTTCAAACTCTGGTCCGTTATCATTCACATCCAACAGAGGCAGCTGAACTGTGGCGCTGCCTGTCAGAGCTGGAACACCGTGATCAGTCGCAATGACAACTAAGTGATGCTGGGGTATCCTTTCCCGATCCAGAGGCCGAGCCACTGACAGCAGACCGGACTGATCAATGGTGAACAGACCCTCAGGGTCTGAGTCCTCTGACAAGCTATAGGTGATGTCACGGTTCTGGCCTGAATCAGAGTCGCTGGCTACTAAATGGGCCACACTGGTTCCCACAACAATGTCCTCAGGTAGTGGAGCAAGTGACATGAAGTGTGGAATGAAGACAGGAGCGTGATCGTTATAGTCCTCCACCTCCACCACACAGTGCAGAAGGCTGGAGAAGTCCAGGTCTTCAACCTAAAACAGGAAGCGCACAAATATCACACACATGCATAATAACAAAGATCATGAACTCGATACTTCTTGTAATTAGAGCCAAAATAATTTCACAGTGCACTAAACAGTTATTGTTTTTGCAATTATTTTCCCGAGCAGACTTCCAAGTTTCCAGAGCCAACAGCTTACCTAAAATAATCAGACAAAAGCAAATAAAGACATTAATTTTTTTACAGAAGAAGTGTCATGCCACGAGATTTTTGCATCACTTTGGCAAAGTTGTTATTGGGATGTGGCTTATGGATTGTTTGTTTAGGACAACAAAAATGTTGTTGCCCTTAACGAGGTAACCAAACAAGAGTAGAGTTTAATTTTAATTTAATTTTAAGAGGTTAAGGAGGCGTAAAAAGAAAAATATTAAATCAGAGTATGAAGCCAATTATTCACCATTGGGAAAGTTAAAAACATTAATTGGCATCTTGCAGTAGTTTCTGTGAGAAGCTTGACTGCAAATATCGAAGAAAACACACAAAAACTGCAATGTTAACAGTAAAAAGGCTTTATGTGACACAACCAGTGTAACTTGGTTGTATTCTTGTAACTTCTAAGAATCAAAGAAAAGAATTAAGACTACTATATGTAGGAGGAAGTGTTTGGATTGGCTCATATCATAAAGGAAGAGCAGCTTAAGTTGTCTTCAAATTGGCCAGTTCGAAAGCATTGGTGAATTTTTTTTAAATCATCAATTATAAAAAAGCAGATAGAGGGTTCCTCTGGGTTCCTCTGGGTGTGCAACACTTATATCCATTTATATCCTTTTAGAATTCGAGGTTACTTTCCAGCAACTTTCTGTCAGTTCTACCAGTATAAAAACTTGCCTGGGGGACTTTTCTTATCTGTAACTGACATATGACACTGACACTGTCAGACTGCCTTTATGCTATTGTCTTCACCTTCACAACTCTTTACGTTAGCTGTTGATGGAAGGGCTGACAGGTTGGTTTATGAGATTTATGATCATTGCTTACAAAATTCTAAAAGCCTGTCCTCCCATCAGTTTTGACAATACTCAAAACTTTCCAGGATTGTTCTGCATGTGAATGCAGCCAAACTTTAAACGCTGATTAAAAATCAATTTATTTTTAAAACCTTAAATTCTGTGTAATTTTCCATATTCCATTCACATGTTTCATACTGTCAGCTGAAGGTTCACATGACTATTATGAAAAGGAATCCAATGAATTAGAGAGAAATCTGAATCAAAGTCATTTTCAATAGTGAAAGCCTTTGTAATTGAAATGCCTTCCACGTACCTTCAGTGTCAGGTTGAACCTCTGCTCGCTGTGCCGTTCGTAGTCCAGACGTTTCTTAAGCCGCAAGGTGCCGCGCTGCTCCTGCTTGTGACTGACCATATAGAACTTTTGCTCCTGGTCTCCAGACACAACACTAAAGGTCAGCTGGGCGTTTTCACCAATGTCCCTGTCCTCTGCTGCAAGATCCAAGACCTTAGAACAAGTTACAACCAGCAATTACATTGTGTTAAGGGAACTGGCTATTTACATTTTGACAATAAAAAAATAAAAAGCAAAGTGCTAAATCTCCGAACAATAAAGATAACCCAGGTTTTCTGAATGTAGTTACGATAAACATGGACATGACTGTCTCTGCACATTTCTGACAAGAGCAAATTATCCATCATTTTCAATATGATACAGGAAAGCTTGCAAAAATAACTCCCGACTGTGTTCATTTGTTAAGAATAGGATTATCAATATCCCTGCCCCATCCACACAGAGGACTTCCCATGATGCAGTGCAGTATAAAACTGAATTGTACTGAAAACGTTGACATAAAGGCCCATTTAACAATGGAATAGCAGTTCCCTCCTCTGAGCATCTATCTCTCATGTAAAACTGGTGATCAAGAGTTTCTTGCTTTTCTAAGACAACCCTACTGCAAACTAGTTCCACTTAGGAAAACAAAGAACTCACCTTTGAACCTATGAATTTTGAGGTCTGATTAAAAGTCATGGCTGGTCTAATAATCTCCTGTAAGAAACACGAATGAAACCTGCAGCTTGTCAGATGAATATTAGGTGTTAAGTTTTAATGTGAATTTAATTTCAAGATTTGTGAAGATACCAGAATCCAATCATTCTCATAATGCACGAGCCATTCAGCAAGTTTGATTCCAAAAAATAATTATATCTGGTCACAATGGAATGCAGCCAAACTTGCATGTTTTCTTGCTATTTATTTTTGTTTTTCAAACACACTAATAAACAAATTACCACAATGTTGTAGTTCTGTGCTTGTTGATGCCTTTGGTTTTATTGTTTCAGATCTTTTAGTGTCAGCTAAAAAAGGCGACACTAAAAGATCTGGGATGATTTTGTTGCAGATGTTAAATATAGGAATTGTACCAGCAACTATTCCAACAATAGGAATTGTTGGGATTGTTGCTGCTGTTGGACTCGATGTGCAGCTTGCCCCTGGTGTGGCCAAAAAGTATAAAAGTATAGAACCTGCCAAACAAAGTTGAAGGAGGTTGGCTCTGAAACACACTCATAAACTGAGTGGTTGTAATAATTTTTGTCCCTTTCACTGCTCAGGGACATTTATCTTGCTGTATTAAAGCTGCAAAAATTTTCTGCGCAGGAAAATGTTTCGTTTTCTGTCTGAAATTAAAAGGAGAGGAAAAAATGATTTCTGAAAAACGTGTTTGTGTGTAAACACAATAAAGAAAAGCCATTATGAAAAATGCTTCATGTTGTACTTGAACTCAGGTCCTTCAACATACAAGAGAGTGGTGAGCGAGTGGTAATTCTGACACTAAGCCAACATGAAAGAAGTAAGAGATAGCTGGCTGTCTATTCTGAGTTGAAGCACACAGAACACAATCAAGACAGCTGTTCTGAGGTATGAATGGCCTATCTATGAAAAACGGTGTGAGACTAGTTAGAAAAATAACTGATAGCATATACTGGGAATGCTGCTTTGCAACAACTCCACCAATAAGAAAACGAGCAGTGAGCTGTCTTAAGGGCGATGTGTGAATGTGTGTGTGAATGGGTGAATGACTGAATGTAGTGTGAAGCGCTTTGGGGTCCTTAAGGACTAGAAAAGCGCTATACAAATGCAGGCCATTTACCATTTAAGGAGTATTGTTTTTGTGATAGCAACACCAGCCACCCACCTCTGCATTGGGCTCTGCGTTCTCAGAAATCCTTGCCAGGCAGGAGTGATCAGTGAACCTCGGAGCGTGGTCGTTCACATCTTTGATCAGAATAGTAGCAGTTCCCGTTCCTGCCATCCCTCCCCCATCCCTGGCTTCTACCACCAGGAGGTAAGACTCAACTTGTTCCCGGTCTAGCCCACCTATGCCTACAGTGATGGTGCCTGTGGTGGGATTGATGGTAAACATTTCTGAGAAGGTGGGGACTCCGCCCAGCTCTGCATTAGTGGCATCTAAACTACCCACAATCCTGTAAGAGAGCACAGCGTTCTGCCCCACAGCTGAGTCATCCAGGTCAGTCGCCGTCATTTCCATCACCGATGTCCCTGCTGCTGAGTTCTCTGCTACTTCTCCGTGACAGCTGGGAGCGCACGTGAAGATGGGCGCGTTGTCATTTATGTCCCATACATTGATGATGACATCTGTGAAACCCGTCAGACCTTCGCCGCCCTCATCTGTGGCCAGGACAACGAAACGCCAGACAGCGCGCTCCTCGCGGTCAAGCGTCCGCTGGGCATAGATCTTCCCTGTGACCTCATCAATTATGAATTCACTGTCTGCACCTTGGCCGTGGAGAGAGTAACGCAGGGCCTCCTGGTCAGCGTCCTTATCTGGGTCAGTTGCCGTTACCTACAATGTGAAAGGCACAGTGAACCAGGCGAGGCAACAATCTTACAATCACGGAGCTTTTACACCGTTGCTGACTTGGTTGTGATATCACGACTCACAGCACTCCATAAGTGCCCTGTGCAGCTTTGTACTCTCTGGTATTTAAATCTGGCAAAGGGCCATCTTTTTAACCCCAAGCCTCACCTTTCCTCCCCCTCTTCTGTCTGCACATTTTGCTCATCTTCAACACATTAGCAGCAGTAACATCAGGTCAGGCCAAAGTTGCTTTAACTTAACACAGTAATTGCAGAATGACTGAGAGCAAAAATGTATGTGTGCTTCTACAGACGAGTATTAAATCCACATATTAGAGACATTTGTGAAACCCAAACTTGATGTGTACACATGTACAATTTAATAACCCACATAGTCAACAAAACTCAAATACCTCCTTCAACATAATCAACAAATATGCAGTTAAACAAAAGAAACAGTTTGAGTTTTACGTGGGTTTGTAAAAGGGAAATGACATCAGATTTACCTGTGTTACTGTTGTGGTCTACCTAAGACTTTCTATTTAGACATCTTACTCCTCCGAGGACCAGAGAGCGGTAGAAAATAAAATTCTCTTTTTCTTCTGGCAGCTGTTAAATGTTATTAAATTAAAAATACTGCTTAATATTAGCTACAGGCGCTGGTTAAAAAATGTCTCCGGTTGCTTCTTTGAAGAGAACCTGTTATGATCAGTATCAGCTGCATATTTTTATGCTTGGGCTATACCAGAGTAACTCTGTATAATTCATTGTTTAAAATAACCCTCACTTAAGTTCACCCTGCGTCTAAAACAAGCTGCTTTGGCTCATTTCTCTTTAAGCCAACTTTCTACTGATTGACATGGTTGGTGGGGCTTCGGTGTAACAATCAAAGCTCGTATGAATATATCTTCTCTCTGTGACATCATGCAGATCCACAAACAATAACTAAATAAAGAAAGAAAGAAAACTTAGTTTAGAGCAGCCAGAGCTCAAAGCAAATTGACTAGATAGATATGAGCTCATAGGAAGGTAACAGCAACTCGCAACAACTAATTTTATCAACCAGAATATGCAGAAGTGCATGCAGCAGAAGACACCGGGAGCCACTCCTGTAAGCTAAGAACAGGAAACTGAGGCTCACCAGAATTGAACAACAGAAACCTGAAAAGCTATAGCCTGATCCGATGAGTCAGTTTTCACATGGATCCATCCTGTCTTGTATGAGTGGCTCAGGCTGGTGCTGTGATGTTGTGGGGAATATTATCTTGGGTCTCTTAGTACCAACATAGCATTGTTTAAACAACCTTTGTGACATTATTTGCTGCATAGCCTCTACTCTTTTTTTTGAGAAGCGTGAGAGGTTTAAGGGAGAGTTCACCTCAAACTTAAATACTGTCTTCTCTGTTGGCCTGTAGTGCTATTTATTTTCATGTTTGTAGCTCAAAGTGGCAAATAAATAAACTGACAAAACTCAGCAGCAATGCATCAGTGAACATATTTATGTAGAATATAGTTTATTCCTTCTCTTACTAGTCATATGAAGAAACAATACTAGTAAGCTTGGACTGTACCTGCAACACAAACACTGGAGAACCATCCAGCTCCTCTGTTACGCTGCCGTAGTACTCGTTAACAGTAAACACCGGAGCCTCGTCATTCTTGTTGACCACGTTTACTGTCACAGTCGTGTAATCTTCCCACTTCCCATCTGAAGCCAGAAGATGAAGCTTGTACCTGAACACAAGTTTCAACTTTGTCAGGGATGGACAATCGTTCAGCAAGCTTGGAGGATTCTTCTCTGAGTGTGTTCCTACCGTTTGTTCTGTTCGTAGTCCAGAGGCTGGGCTATAAAGATAGTGCCCACCTCTGGTTCCACATCAAACACCCCTCCTGTGTTTCCTGATGTGATCTGGTACCGCAGCTTAGCGTTTCCACCTGCAAACCAGTGTAAGGATGAAGACAAATTAACAGTGACAGTAGAAATAAACCAAAGTATAGTATGTAAATCTTTTTGGAGCTGTAGAGCGGAAAAGTTATGGAGTTTAGTTTTTGTATTTGTAAAAAGAAAGAGCTTTGGTGAAGGCTTGATCCCCCACGGGCTAGCAGTACCCATTTCACTCAGTACTGCTGGTTTCTGCTAGACCCAAGATCTGTCTCAGTTAACAGGGACAGACAGCAGCCTGCTTTAGCTGACAGAACAGAATTCAGATATTAAGTCTTAGATCTGAAAAGGAGCCAGCGTCCGTCCTTACAGAGGTGATTGCCATTGCCTAACATGTAAGAATTTCATCCACGTGACAAGAAATCTCTTGAAAAGTAAAAATCAGATATTTTAGAGCCATTCACAGAAAAGAAAAAGGCTTTACGTTACCTCTGACTCTAACAATTTGATCACAAAATCAATTATGACCTTTACCAACAATACAAATAGATATGTGCCAATTATTTCTACCAATCCTTCCAAACTACACAGAAATTCACCCATTTTTAAAAAGAGAAATTTATGCATACTGTTTATTCTTCAAACTGAAGACTTTAAATCAAATACTTGTTCTTCTTTATGGGATATTTAAAAAATACACTTGTTCACTAAAAATAATTAAAAAGTGCAGCATGCAAATGTACTACCAATTATTCCTGGATGGATCCCAGATACTTGATCACAAAACATCAATTATCAATCAGAAGATTATAGCAATCCAGCCTTTTAAGCTATTAAATCTGACAACAGTGGGATTTAAATTGCTTTTAAGGGCGTTAACATTGTTACAAAGCCAGAAAACTGCAAAAAATACCAATAAATACAATCCATCTCCTAATTGTTGTTGTTAATGTTATCTATTAACTTTCTATGTCGGGTGCAGTCTTTGGTAGAAGTAGTGTGTATTGCTTGTGAGCATGGATGGGAACAAACTGCACAAGACATCAAAGTAAGTGTTAGGACTTGGGTGCTCGCCTCTGTCAGTGCGCCCCAGGGTGGCTGTGGCTACATGTAGCTGCCACCACCAGTGTGTGAATGTGTGTGTGAATGGGTGGATGACTGGTTGTGTAAAGCACTGTACAAATACAGGCCATTTACCATTTACAGCCCATTCAAGTAACATTGCACTGAAAGCTGTTTAGTGGTTTTGTATAAATGCCGAATTGTGGATATTTTCTTAATATCATAACTCTCAAGGAAATGACACTAAGCTCTCTTTTCAACTGAAGATGAATGATTTCCATGATACCGATGGTTTTGGAAAAGTTGTGTCCTAAAGAACACCTATTGTGCAGCCAAGAATAAAACCTTTCACTGTTAGCAGACTTACTGAAGTCAAAGTAAACTTATTGTCAGAGGAATGTGAACAGAATTCAGACGGTGGTGTTTACATTAACAAAGACGCATGTGGGAATTCATATAAAGGTAGCAAAATACAACAAAAGTGAGTGCACCCAGTTCAAGATCGCATAAAATGCCATTTATCAATATGTAAAGTACTTTTTTATGTGTCTTTTAAACAGAGTTCTAACTGTGCTCACAGGTCGTAGACACATGAGACAATAATTAGAAAACCTGTATAGACAGAAACCCTACAAATTTGCATTGTAAAAATTACCTCTAAACTTCAGAATTTTCTCAGTTTTAACCCTATGGACCTACATTATGTTTCCACACTGGAAAGAACTGCCACAATCTGAGCAAAATGTTTGCGGCAGCAATCACGAGGTCCGGAAAGAGCTGTAGTACCACTAATCAAAAGTGATTTCCTCCAAATAAATAACGTTATGGGCAGTCTGCTACTTGTTCAATCATTTAAAAAAACAATACATAAAACAATAACTTCAGACTTACCAGGTCAACGAGTGCAAATAAGAGTTCGTATTGACCACAAACATGGCTTGTACAATTCAGAGTACAACCCACATTCAATCAGGCTCTAATCTATGAACGATCTCACTGTCAATTTAGAATCAAACATTGACCTAACATGAATGTTTCTGGCAGCTTGCAGAGTTTAAATGACACTGCGTAATATCTTAATAGTCCGAGAAATAAACCCTCTCTAGTGCTTTGATGTAATACTTCAATACTAAATATTGCCAAAGAAAATGAAAAGAAGCCTGATGAATATCAGGAGCACATTCTTTGGTCAGATTACACCAGTGGTTCTCAAAGAGTTTGACCAGAGTTTTGACAGGTGGGGCGCAAATCACCTGGCAGAAAAGTCATGCGGAACTAATGCTTAACATCAGAATCACTTTTACGGCGGAATAAAGACATTTGCGTCAGTTATGTTAATAATATGTGGATCTGCTGCAACAGATAGCTGCAGAGTGTACTGAAAGGTGCGAATCTGTTGTCCGAGGTCGTGCCAAAGTAGGTATCCACGACAGAATTTGTTTCCCCTTCGTCGGGAGCACGCACTGGGCTGTCCAAATCACGGACAAACAGTATCCCACATTCCTGATTTTTAGTTCACAAACACCTCTGATAATGACTAACTACTCCTGAAATTTTGGAGGTTTTAGCTCTGTACAGTTACAGAAGAATACAAATAATTATCAGTCAAAATGTCCTTGGTTTATTGAAACAATCCCGTCTGATAATACGTGAGAACAATCAATGTACCATGTTCTGTTGTAACCCCCAAACTGAACGGTAATGTAACAACACAATTTTTCACCACAACGGTTTATTACTCCCACGTCTAGTATGTTGTAACGGAGGCAGAGTCAGATGGATCCGCTCTTTTCTGTCATTGTTTTGTTTAGATGGGGCGTGAAAATATTTCTTCCTGCCATGTGGGGAACGATGTAAAGAGTTTGAGAACCACTGGATTACACCGAGATACATTTGTTGTGTTGGGGTCCAGATTTTGGCCTAAACCTGGCCAGGAGAACCTGCTGACTGCAAAGTCCAGATAGCAATGCACAGAGGTTGTAGCATTACTAGGTTGCATTTCATGAATACAAAATAGTGGATCGCTGTGTGTGTGTCCTAGAATATTGTGTAACAGGATTAATTTCTAGTATTCAGAAACCAGCAAGATAAGTGCATGATGGTAATTCATAACACACTGCCAGTATCACATGAGGGTTTCTAAAGAGTTCCCCCTCATGAGGAAGAAACACTCCCATGATGAAATCTCGTAAACAGATTTGGGTCTCTATGACAATCACAGCATCTGGACCACACAAAAAACAAACAAAAACAAAAAACACACAAACACAGTGTCTGTCCTGACAGTCTGCAAAAAGCTTTACACTGTTAAATTGATAATTATAGAAACTTACTTAAAAACATCTCAAAATTCAGGAAACCAGGGAGTATTCCACATGTAACACAGGAGGGCCTTAACTAGAGTTTTAACCAAAGGGATGTCTATGCAGGCAGCATTTTGCCCATCGCACATCACTTTGTAGCTGATAGCTTGTTGTTAGCAGATGTGTCAGGCTCGGGTTGCCTTGGTAACCCTCTAATGTAATGACCATCTTGTCATATGTCTATCAGCCATACTCTTCTCTGTCACTGTTTGCTTTTAAGTTAAGAAAAGTGTACAAGGGGTTATTTCACCAGTCGCCACTAAGTGTTTTGGACTTTCTTTGGTTATTTACCACGTCGCTGATAATCTTATGTGAATATAAGATACAAAAGAAATTCGTTTATATCTTTATTTGCGGTGAAATATCTCAGTCCTCTTTGTGGATGTTCCATTTTTTACTTGTGTTTTCAGGGGTTTCACTGATTTATGGAGAGTTGTTTTGCTGTTCCTTAGAGGCATTTTTTCTTCTCTCTGATGCTCTTTTACTTTCTTCATAAGGGAATTCTCCAAATTGCCCCAATGGTGTTCTATTGGATTCAAATCAGGTAAAATGGCCTGACACTCGTCTTTGTGTTTTTTTGTGTGCTCCAAGTATTTCTCACTTTGTGGGAGCGTAAATCATTTTACTAGGTTAAATTATGAATAAGTTTCTTCCTAATAGGGGACAAAAACAAATCCATCTCATTTAAATGATTAAATCAAGGTTAATATGTGTTTTAAGGTTTAGGCTTGGATCAGGGAATAAGCAGTTAAGGTTAAGATAAGTCCAGAAAACATCCTCTGGAGTCACAGATTTGTGCGTCTGTCTCTCCTCGATTTGTGTTTTGTTGTCTGCATATTACAGTTTAAGTGAAATACAGCACCTAGGGAGATGGGAGTTTTAAAATTGGCACAGCTGGGAAAAACATTAATTTTCTCTCCATTTGTTTGTTTGTTTTAACCGCTGTATCACTCCCTCTGCTGTGTTTTTTCCCCCTTTAGGTCTCAGCGGTTTTCCAAATACTTAAGAGATTCAGACAAACTAAAAAAACAGAGAATGCGAGTGAACCGAAAGGATGCAATTACGTATATCCCCTAATGTCTCATTTAAAATGAAAACAGACAGACGGTACAAAACGACCTGGATTAGAGCATTCTCCTCTCCTCTTCCTTGACTTTCATCTCATTAATAAGCTGTGAATCCCATCTCGTCTTCAGAGGGTTCTCCTTTCCCTTTCATATTAACATTAGGGTGGTAGATGCAACAGCGATTGAGATGCAGACCTTGGCTTTATCCGTAATTGCATTTAGGGGAACGTTTGTTGATCAGCTTCTAATAGATTTTATTAAAAATGCTTTGCATTGATTAAATGAGGTAGAGAAAGAATTTTGGAAATAAGAACAAAAAGATTTTAGACTTGGAGCGCCGACGTATTCAGAATTCAACAAAAATAATATGTCGCTGTTAAAAACATTATTTCATTTTCATACAATTTTCCACAGCAGATTAAAAGTGCAGTACATATGTTTGTTAAAATCATTTTAGTTGCATATATAATACTACAAGTTATGTTAAGCAGTCCTGTTTAAACTTAACCATTTATGGTATAAATAACCCTACAATTGAAAGCAAAGTGTTCACGGTCACTTAAACATTAAATTACTCAAAATGTTATCATCTTATTATAATTCATTCACTTAATTTGTTAATTAAGGAAGTAAAAACAAAGAAGATCATGTAGAAATGTAGCTTTTCATTGTGTTGTACATAAGACTCCTATTTTATTTTTATCTTTTTGTTTTAGTGTACACTGAGGGCCATGGGAGCATTGCAATTTCAAATTCCTGTGTATGACTGTACATATGGTCTTTGACAATACAGCTGACTTTGACTTTTGACCTATTGGCAGTTCAAATGAATGCCTTTTTACAGTTTTTCACTGTCTAATACCATAGACTACCATAACTACTTCTATTTTTATTTTTATTGTTATGTAATCTTATGCTAGACAAATACAATAATCAAAACATAAAGTCAAATTTAAAGTATTTTCCATTTTGGGATTTGTTTTGAGATTTTTTAAATTGATATTTGATCTAACAAACCTTTCAAGTCATTGTAATGTAGACAAAATAGTATCAAAGTAAATATTCAATTACGCTGTATTGAACATTCAGCGACACGAGTCACCAGGTAAACAGCACTCAGCTTTCATGGAGAGAGAAAAACATCACCTTTGATGAAACTAGTGTTGGGGGTAAGTAACTGCTGGGGAGGTTCTCCTTAAACTACACCTTTTGATTCTCTTTGCTTTTGCACTGCAAACAGAAACTCTGCAGCTGGTAATGAAACGCCACCTTTTGTCATTCACCTTTATTTCTCTCTAATCCTGTTTCCTCCTCCTCTTCATTTCCCCAAGAATGGTAAGTGCTCTTGTTAACATGGCCAGTGTTTCAGTCAAGTTTAACACTATTTAATGGAAGTTGCTGCTGCTGCAGTCAAGTATTTGACCAGCCATCGTACACTGTATTACTTCCTCTTAGTCTGGGAAAGTACCTAAAAACTGCAATTACTAAAAGAGGCCTTAAAAACAGTTTAGGGACTATGATGTTTCAAGTTCTTGCAGTGGAGTTGGAAAAGGGGGTACTACTGCCAGTGGGCTTGTGTCACTAAGAACTTTTGTAGCTATTATTTCTTTTTGATTTGCTATTTAGTGAAATTAAACATTCTTAAAGATGTCAGACAATCAAAGGAGTCATTAACTAGAGTGTGCGCTAGAGGTTCAAAATTGCCATTTGAAACTATGCAAACATTTTACATCTTCAAACTGCACTTGTCTCTAGTGGTTTCAGCAATTATTTTACATGGACTGTTAATGACTGTGGCTAACTACTATATATTAGCTGTGTGATATGAACAGGCATCGTTCTGTCCTCATTACTGGCAGCAGTGTAGAAATCACTTCAACAATCTCCTTCTTTTCCTCCTTCATTAACTTAACATTCTGCACTCCTCGCAAGGAAAGAAGAAAAATCAAGCATGCACACACATTACAGCTCCCTGTGGTGGTAACTTTATTCTGAACTCCAGCAGTCTGTTGCTCTGTGTGTGTGTGTGTGTGTGTGTGTGTGTGTGTGTGTGCATATTAAGGCAAGCACTGATGAGCAGAAATTTAAAATTACTTCTCTAAGGCTTATTTTTACCGTTTTGGAAAAGAAAAAATTATTTAATGATAAATAAATCTAAATAGTGAATAGCTTTGGTTTTTAAAAAGGATTGTGAGCGACTTGCTTACAGGTTTAATTCACTGGACGTTTTATCGGCAAAAACACTACCACTGGTACCACTGAGTGAAACTGAAGTGGTCTGAATCATGACGGAAGCCCAAAGGGTCAGCCCCCCTTTTTAATGCAGCCCTGACAGTTAATTTTCCTCTCTTGTCTGTAACACAGGCACTGCTTCCGATTCCTGGGCGATCCCTAACTGGCACGTAATATGTTCCAGATGTGCACAATTTTTAAAAAAAAAGCCTAGAAGTGAAAAGTGGAGCCTGTCAGTGTAGGCAGAAACATTTTATCAATTCAATTTGAATTACAGGTGCAATTATAAACGACAGTTAAGGCAGAAGACTGGCTACAACATCTGGATTGCGGTGAAAAAAAAAATCACTGCACGCAAGTTCAGTTGCAGCAGTTGTGTTTCCTGTTTGAGTCAACAGTGGCAGATTGCTGGAAGCTTGCTGACAAATGAGCAGTGATCAGACTAACACAAATAAAACTGCAGGAAATGTGAGTCAATGTGTGGGTGTGGCTTGTAAGTGTAAAGCTCTTTGTTGAATAACACTAGAAATAAATCTGTGCAAATTCCAGGCCAAATGAAACCAGACGCAGGTAAGTTTATATACTATATTCATAAACACCTCTTTCTACATTATTTTTTGAAGGTTTCCTTTCTAATTTTTGGAATCTTCTTTGTCATTCAATAGATCTTAAAAAGGAAGAAAGTTAAATTTATTATATAGCTGCTACAAGCTATAAAGAGCTTCTAGCATCTGTGTTTCTATTTCTTTTTCTCAGACGGATGATATTTTTCTGCCTTTCAAAAAGTTCAAAACAACTATTTTTTGTTTAAAAGTAACATGAACAGGGGCATATTTGTAAATCCGGTTTTAAAGTTTTATTACAGAAAACAGATATCAAAACTGAATACACTGAGTTATAAAATAGGGCTTTATGCAAGTTACATGAGACGTATTTTTAAAAGTACTATGCTCTTCTTGGTTTAACCGGTCACACTGTAGCAAGTCAGCCAGCTTGCTTTTATTGTCTTGTTGGTTATGTTATATCCATGTTTCTAATGTATTTACTAAGTTTTGTCACTTATTAATACATTAGTAAAAACTGAATTAAATAACGTGTAAAGAACTGAAACCCTACATATGGACACAAAAGAAAAGTCAATGTTAATCTCATCATATGGAAATAAATCAATACAATTGGCCTGTGGTGGCTGAAAATCCATGTTGGTTGCAAAAACTGCATTTATTACTCTAATGAGGACCTATTATACACAGCTCTCTCTGTTCTTCAGGACATAATAAAAATAATCTACTTCTTTGCAGGTCTGAAAATTAGGTAAATACAACTTCAGAGGAACAGCACAACCCTATCATATTGGGGCAGCTGTAGTTTGGGAAGCAGAGCAAGTTATCTACTAAAGGGAAGGTTGTTGGATTCGATCGTTGCCCGTTCCGGTCTGCATGCCAAAGTACACATAATGCACAGTACCATGTTTGCAGTCACAGCATATCAGCATAAACATCTCACACCAACAAGAACATCAAGAACAGCGGTCGAGGGGTGATGATTTGGGTTTGTGTTGCAGCCAGAGACCTGGGCACCTTGCAGTCATTGAGTTGAGCATGAACTCATCTGTATACCAAAGTCTTCTAGAGTCAAATGTTAGGCCACCTGGCCGACAGCTGAAGCTTGGCCCGAGTTGGCTCATGCCATGGGCCAATAATCCCAAAAACCAGCAAATCCTAACTGGATGGCTGAAAAAGTAATGAATCAAGGTGCTGCAAAGGCCCAGTCCAGACATCAACCCGACTGAAATGCTGTGGTGACACAGAAGATGATTACTTCTAAGTTATTGCTACTAAAAGTGTTTCGAACAAGCTGTTATATCAAGAGATGTACTCAGTTTTTCACACACTACTTCTGCATTTGGGCTTAGTTTTTATTAATTCAATTCAGTTTTATTTATATAGCACCAAAGTGCATCAAAGCACTTTATACTGTATGGTACGGACCCTACAATAATACAGAGAAAATCCAAATAATTGGACAACACATGGAGCAAACACATGGAGAGAGACAGACCAGGGAAGACTAGATCATTTCTATTTCCCCCCCGATATGAAACCTGAAGTGAAAGCAGGTGTACTACTACTTTTTACCATGACTACAGTTTACTTCAGAACTAAGGAGTTGTGATATGTAAACCTATTCTAGTCCAAGAATCCAGGAATAAAAATATGGAGCTAGAAATGAACATAATTAGGTCCCCTTTGACCTTATGATGATGAACATGTATCAGTTTTCAACTTTTCATGTTCAAAAGTCAAATGAAACAGTGTTAAATAAATATAGAGGGAATCTTTCCGGTATTACATACAAGCTCTTTTTATTAATTTTTTAAACTCCAGTTCAGTTTCTTTATCTCAAAGGCATTAATTCACTCTGCTTTGATAGCCAAAAAAGAGCTACTGTTTCCCACACGCCTCTCTCTGCCCAAGTAAGTCCAAACGTGACTCGTAGACTCTCTTTCAGCTCGGTTTCAGTCACCCACCACTGTAAATAGCTTTGGCTGCTTATGGTGAGCATTTAATATTTTATTTTATTTACAATCTGTAGATTTTGTTCCTTGCTGTCGCTACCACTTCAGGAAACATGCATTAAATATTAGCTGTTAGAGATGTGTGTTCTTCCTGAGTGCAATTATGGTCTTGTCTTTTCTGTCATGAGCTGACATTTGCCTCTGGCCATGACAGCTGAGTTTCTTGGCGTGTTCCCCCACAAAGATAAATTTTTTCATTTTGGGACTTTGGAAAGCTCTTATATCCTAACATGGCTCCATAATTAGTGGTTTTAATTAGGGAAGTTCAGTGAAAGGATGAACCAGTCTTTAAGATGTCTGGAATTAAAAGTACCTGGTACATCAACTCAGGACCACCTTCTCAAATGAAAACAGTGTTTATTTTAGAATAAAACCCATTTGCCACTGATGACTTTTAAAAAATGACAACATTAATAGCAGGAATTTAAAGGCTGTAGTAAGAATAAGAATTCTTGACTACAGTAAAGATGTTTTTTTTTGAAACCATTGAAAGGTTTTATTAAAAGAGTTCAGTTTTCTGTTTCAACCTCTCGTATTGCAGTTTTTTTTTATTACATGTTTTACACTGCAAACCTTTCCTCAAAGTAATAGGGGGTTAGACAAAAGCAGTGAAGGGTGAAAGTTTTTCTTTGGTGAAGGGAAAGCAAAACACTTCAGCAATGAGCTGGAGAAAATGTGCTCAATATTGAACATACAGTGCCATCGCCATCATCACTCCTACATATCCCAAAATTCCGAAATGCACAAGTACATACAGAATCCTTTATCCGTGCCACCCACCTTCGTCCCCGTCGTTGGCGCTGACTGTGAGAATGGCAAAGCCCACATCAGCGTCCTCATCCACATCGACCTCATAGGAGGCCTGTGCAAACTCCGGCTTGTTATCGTTGACGTCGCTAATAAAAATGCGTACGTATGCTGTGTCTGGAAAAAAAAGTAAGACAGAGACACTATTATTAAGATGAGGCTGTTCTTATTCCATCACCTTTTTAAAAGGAAACTATCATTTGCAGTGATGCAGATAAAAAGGTAGACTTTTCTTCATGCATTCACAATATATATAATTGTTCTCTTTCCGGTGCTTTTATATCTGCCATCTGTCTCCACATTTTCACTCTGTGTTACTGGTAAATTCAGCTGGTTCTGCTTCTTTACAGCATGCAACCACAGGCTGAAGCAGAGTATGAAGCACCCTGGGGGGATCAGTGTAACGCTCAGCAGTTGAGCAACCCAACACACCATATTTCCTTTGATATCTGTATCAAAACGAGCATAATTTGCAATACAGCTTTAAGATGAGATAAAATATTTAAACCAGGGTGGAAGAGTTGGTATACAGTTCGCGGCACAAGTAGCAAGCTAATGCAGCCCTTGGAGCTATAACAAAGCAAGTCACAGATGCCAGAGCTTTTCAAGTGTCGGAGTCTGTCGGAGAGAAAAAGGTAAGAAGAGGCGAAACATGAATACAGGAAGTGGAAAAGCAGATGTAGCAGTCATCCCCTTATCCTCCCTCTCATCTGTTAATGATGCCCACTCATCCATGTTTTCACACTTTCGTGCCATGCATGTGTTAAAACTATGAACCCAAATCCACCCCAACATGAGTTGCGAGTAGCAGCTTTGTGTCTCTGAAAACAGTGTTAATCAGAATTATCCTTTCTGACTAATTGACTGTCTGTTGTCTCTAGTTTGCAACATCTCTTGGTGTTGCAAAGCAATTTATGTGTGCTGGGATGATGTTGCTACCCGATATGCTGACCTTGCTTACCTGAAATGCTAAAAGTCTTCACTGGTATAAAAGTGATAAAACTCTTTTACAAAACATAACATTACATAGCATCCCACTTGTTAGCCAATGACAGCTGGACAGACTCCAGACCAGCAGAGACCCTGAATGGAACAAGTGGAAGAAGACGGATGGATGGATGGATGATGTACTACTACACCAAAGCCACAATTTAGAGGGGGAAGCAATATAAGCTCCTTTTTCTATCTTATATAAAGCTTATTCCGAACATCCACCAATATAATCATTCAAAGCTGCTTTTTGCTCTAAGCCATAGATTGTACTTGTGACTATGGCTGAATTTCTCTGAGGACCAGAGGAAGCACTGTAATTCCTTGTAATTCCAGTTGAGATGAGTTACACTGAGTCCACATTAAGGCTTGTTAATGCTCTTGTCTTTTCAGCAGTCATACATTGACTTTTTTGACTACTGAATGTATAAAAATGCATATTCTACTTGAGCACTCAAAGAACTTTATACAACTTGCCTCTTTCACCCATTCATTTAAGCTCTTTTTTTTTTTTTTTACCTATGCTCTACCTAAGTGCTTTCTATCCAATACGCACACTCTGATGGCTGCATCAGACAGCAAACTGGAGTTCAGTGTCTCACCCAAGAATACTTTGGCATGCAGACTGGAACAGCCAGGGACTGAACTACCAAAGGACAGGATAAGCAATGTATGGGCCTGAAACTCAAAGCTACCTGTTCCCTAAAACATAGCCTGCTTTTAATCTAATTGAGATCTAAAATTATGAAATGAACATCATGCTGTCTTCAGTTGCACTTAAAACTCATAATAAAGGCAATAAAATCATCAGTAAAATGTTTACTGAGGTCAGAGATCAAGTTAGCTAAAGGCACGTCCACACTTTTCTAGATCCTGACTATAAGACCTTTTTCCTTCCCAAAATATGATTGTACAAGAGCCTACACTATTTATTTATTTATTTATTCGGGACCAAATACTTTTCTCAAGTCTATATTTTCTGTGAGAATGAACCTTTATCCGTTAAATAATGTCCAATATGATCACTAATGTGACACTTTTCATTTAAACCAGGTGTGTCCAACTCCAGGCCTCAAGGGCCGGTGTCCTGCAGGTTTTAGATATCACCCTGGGTCAACACACCTGAAGCAAATGATTAGTTTCAGGCCTCTGGAGAACTTCAAGACATGTTGAGAAGGTAATTTAGCCATTTATAATTTTGTGTTGGATTAAGGACACATCTAAAACCTGCAGGACACCGGCCCTCAAGGCCTGGAGTGGGACACCCCTGGTTTAAACCATCTTTGCTACTGAGAAATGTATCTTTCATTTTGCATATGTCTATCCAAATAAAAATCTGCCTTGCTGGCAGTTACAAGTAAAGCGTTACTGTAATCCAAAGCGTGGATGTACTTACATTAATTTAAGTTTTAGACCATAAAAAGTGACCAAAACATTAGCATCCGCTGTACAGCCTGCATGGGAAGAAAACTTCTTTCTACAGTGAAAATTTAAACTTCAAATCCGAGCAAGTACAGAGCACGCTGCCACGGGAATGTGAAATTCACAGAGAAACCCCCGGATCCCCCCACTGACAGACCGCTGCTGCACTCGGCAAAGCTCCACCTGCCCCACTCCTGCTAAACAAGTGAAAATAAATTTAAGAGCAACAGGACTTAGTGCCGCTGAGTCTTTGATATTATTTATTTTTTGCTGTGTTTTACTTGCATCTATTTGAAAGAGTGTAAACACGAAACATTATTTTATTTTATATGCTGAAATATGCAGAAAATAGGATTAAAAGTTACAGAATTTCTTCAAGTCAAAGACTGTTGCATATGATGCAATTTTTGCTTAATGCAATGTGAAAAAAATAAAAGATTAAAACTCATAAAACAATTTCTAAAAAGAGGCTTTCCATTTGATTCAATTTTATATGATGAAAAAATAGAATTGAGCTGAAAGGTCTGTTGCTTTATTACGCATTCAGGTTGTGTATAATGATTTTAAAAAGTAACTAAGTAACTAATTGCTTTTGAAAATAAGTAATCAGTAAAGTAACAGGATTACTTTTTTAGAGAAAAAGTAAGTAGACTAACACTCATGGCGCCTCCAGAATTTTGATGGAGAGAAGTGCTTCCACTGTCAGTCGCATGTTTTTTTTCCCAGAAGAAAATCATGTGGAACCAGAGCTCCTCCCACTTTACATCTCTGTTACATTCACTTGTGGGTGTTTGCATCAGTGATAAGTATCTGTTAATTTGCCTGTCATCCATCCTCCTTCATGCCACCTCATTTATTATTAATATGACAGAAACAAATAAATAACTCTGGCAGCTTTCCTGCCGCCTCTCCTCTTCTTAATATTTAACTTCTGTTTACGTTGCCACAAATGTCAGTGAGTCAGACCGAGAGAGAGGGTCTGTTAATAATCTATGATCATATTTATTAAAAATACATCCTGGTGTGTTTTTGCTGTTTTTCAACACCTCTCTCCATCCACCCATCTGTCTCAACATCTGTTTGTTTCTTCGCGTCTATATTCAGCCAGCGCATGTATGCATTTCATCTGGCAGCAAATGAGAGAGAAATAGAGAGATGGAGGGAGACGGGGTGCAAGAGAGAAAGATGGAAAGAGAAAGGTGGCCTTTGGTCCTTTCGAAGAGAGAGATGAGCAGATGTGGGAAAGCGACAGAAAGGAAAACAGAGATTACTGCTGCCTTCAATGAAGATTTGGAGCTTCAGACTGAAGAGTACGGAGCAGCTATCTGCAGCCGTCTCCTCCTCTGTGCTCGCTCTATTTTGCAGTCACTATATGAGGAGCCACCATCGCTACACAAACGCAAAGTAGATTACGACTCATATCCATTACATCGATAGGTTTGCATTTCTACAATCTGTGCTCACGCAGGTTATATAAAAGTCATTAGCATAAATAGGTTCTGACTAAACACTTTTCCTGGTGTAATGTTGTTTCACCTGCTCTTCATTCAGTGCAACAAACATTTCTTAGCAGTATTACAGTCAATGCTAACAGTACAGGTGGGACTAAACAGACCCCGAATGATGTGATATTGTCACTTCAGTACAATATTATTGTGATTCTTAACATTTTGCAATATGTTGAGTATTGCAATACCATAGATTGCGATTGATCACCTCTTTTCAACTGCAAATTATGTCCTCAAAGATAAACTTTGTTAATATCCATTTTATCCAATAAAAAAAAATGCACATTTTCTTTCTCCAAAATGAAATTGTCACACATACTAACAATTTAACTAAAACCTGCAAAATATTACATTCAAATGATTTTCTCCGTTGTGCATATCATAACTAGACTAGTGGACAGCTGAAGGAATTAAACCTAGGTCCTACCTGGCAGCTTTATATAATTGTTGTTATTAAGAGTCAGGCTCAGTACTGAAGAAACTTAGCAAAAACACAACAGGAATCACAACTTAGTTATAGATCCAGTTACAAGATGTTCTGTGTAGTGTTGGTCTTATTTACCAGAGTTGGGCTGCCCATGCTTGCCGGGCCGCGCTGACTCCCATCCATCTACAGACTGAACCTCCAACAGGTACGAGCTTTTGGTCTCACGGTCAAATACGGCCTGAGTGTAGATGAACCCCAGCTCTGGGTCGATACGGAAATACTGATGGTCCCCACTGCGATCCTCCAGCAGGGAGTAAGAGATCTGGGAGGTGGGGGCAGACACAATTATACAGAAGGCCAGATGCTAAAACTGAGTTAATTAGTGCAAATTTGCACAGCAAGGAAGAAGACCTCTTGAATAATGAAAAGCAGAATGAAAATAATACAGAGCAGAAATTCAAAAACATTCATTTCAACCAAGGATGCATCATTACTCTTTACAATGATTTGTGTGTAAACGTGTGGATTTGTTCTCACCTTGCCATTGGGGCCCAAATCCAGGTCATTAGCTGAAACCTGGAAAACCAAAGCTCCCGACTCTGCTCCTTCAGTGACCGAGGCCTCATAGATGGATGAAGTAAAAAAAGGGACGTTGTCATTTACATCTGGAGAGGGAAGAAATACAGATAGTGCTCAGAGTTAAATAAAAATGCTTCTCCATTTGAGATCTACTGGATTTAACAGAAATGTCACAGATAAGCGATGGGCTTTCTGAAGGGGACAAGCTAGTCTTACTTTTCACACTGATTATCACTGCTGCTTCAGAGGAAGAAAGAAGGTGTAACCAGGGCTGCACATAAGTGTTCCACAGGTGCGCGTTCGCTGTCAAAATAAAAGACGCGCACCAGATAAGAAGTTGCAACACGCATTTGCGTACGTAAGATTTTCTGGAGGAGGACGGACATTTGCTCAGAACTCTTAAAGATGTCGAAGAAGCAAGCTCCGTAAGCAATTACTTTGGTGTTCCCCCACCGCCAAAGAAACGTCAGAAGGAGTTCAAACCGCAAAAGAAGCGCATATTCTCTGAATTTCCGGGAATATGCTCTTCTTTTGCGGTGGAGGAACACCAAAGTAATTGCTTACGGAGCTTGCTTCTTCGACATCTTTAAGAGTTCTGAGCAAATGTCCGTCCTCCTCCAGAAAATCTTATGTACGCAAATGCGCGTTGCAACGTCTTATCTGGTGCTCGTCTTTTATTTTGACAGCGAACGCGCACTTGCGGACCACTTATGTGCAGCCCTGGGTATAACAATATCTATATATAGCATAAAAGTCACAGAAGTTTAAAACAAAACAAAAAAATCTTGGTTCAAACAAGATGAACTGCTACAGCAGCACTCAGTGTAAGATAAACTATGTTTATTATGTACAGCAAGTCATGCAAAGCTACTTGAGTCTAAAAAAAGGAAATGTAGAGCTGGAAATGAGCACAACAGACCTCTGACATCCTCACCTGCTTACAATAACTTAAGCTCCTTTTTCTCCTTCAAAAACAACTAAAGAAACAACAGTAATTTTATTCTAATTATATTTATTCAACTGGTGATTCACTGGCAAAAATACTTTTCGTTTCATGTCTGTGAAGGTTCTCAGCCAAGGTGTGAAACTGGGTGTGGGTCCCAATCAGCCAGGGTTTCGGGTGAGCTCATTGTGAAACCTGGCCCCACCTCATCATGCGAATTCCTGAGGTCAGATGGTCCAGGATGTGAGTGGGCGTTAAGGCGTCTGGGGAGGGATCTCAAAACTGGATTATAGATGGCAGAGAGTTGGTGTCGTAAACCCCGCCTCTGTTCAAAGATGGTCGCTCACAGTGGACATAGATGGCTTCTTTTACTACTTTTCGTTTCCTACTTTCCACATGTTAGCGTTTGACTGCAGTTTGGCAGCAGTGTTTCTGGGCAGCACCAAATGCACAGAGCATATTCTTCCTCTCCTGGTTGCTTTACATTTATTTGTACAATTAAGATCTTTTAAACCTACACTTATATGCTTCTTTTTTTAATAAAACAAAAAACCCCAGATGTTCAGAAATACTCTATAAATTTTGATCACTTGTAAATGGAATTTGTGTTAGAACCACTTTAGCTCCAGCACAATAAAGCAGCCTTCGTGTCAGTGTCAGGTCACATGGAGCCACATGCAACAAACTTTCAAACAATCTGTTTGCAATTAGAACTTCATTTTATTTTGCTCTGTAATTAGCTTGATTTTTTTCCACAATTCGCATTGCTATTAACAGGCTGCTGCAAAGCACTGCTGCTGTAGACAAAAGTGAAGAGAAAAAGGTCACTTTGTTTTTAAACATCTGTAAAAAGAAATAAATAAAATAAAACACATTTTAATCATTGTGACAAATCTAAAATAAGTGCATCTGTGATAACTTCTATCAGAGTATTAGAAACCCCTGTGCAGTGCTGTTTGGTTTGTTACCTGAAGCATCTCACCAAAGTGGCTCTTTTCCACTTTATAATGCAAACATAATATAAAGTCATGAAAACTGAAAAAACCCAAAAACCAGTCAGATGAGGATTTGGTTTGACTGCCCTTTGGTGCCAAGTGTTTTCTTACAAAGGACCATCTGGAAAATGGAAAAGGGCAAGCAATATCTGACAGGTGACTAGATGAAGACTAACTTCAACCTACTGGATCAATGAAACACAAAACACAGAAAGCACTGAAAAGGAAAAACAAGCTGCAGTCTGAGGGGCTTTGAAAGTAAGCAAATTACGAGTCAAGTATGCCAATTTACCCAAACCATCTGTGGTTTCTCTGTAAGCTCACTGTAAGCTCACAGCTTAAAGACTGGCAAATCTCACATGATTATGATGCCATAAAATCTTCTAAAAAACAAAAATGAAACAACTGGTTTGCAAAGTAACTGCTTTCAACCAATTCTCATCATCATAAGGGATGAGTATCAGCACGGTGGGACATAAAGTGGCGAAATCATGCTAGTCTTTATATTTACTGTAACAGCAACCAATTATGTCTTTGCACAGTTTTCGATATCGCAACTATTTTTCCCCAGTTTGGGACAAAATGAGGATCAAAGCGTGCATTAGAGCGCTCAATACTGGACAAAAAAACTGGGCTTTTTTTTCACATCACTTACCTTGAACCATAACAAAAAGAAAGACAGAAAGTTATAAGCCAAAAGTTGAAACGCAGGCAGTACCAAGAACCAGTGAGGAGGACGAGAGCTTACGTTTTCCTCAACAGCGGAAGCCAGATTTTAACACAGCTGATTTAAGACCAAAAGCATTACAGAAATGACTTGAACAGAGCCACGCATTAAATCTAATGCTGCTTCATATACCTTTTTTCTTTCTCCTTTCTTCTCAGCAAATGTCTTAATCTATGAATTAAAAATGGGGCCTTAAATCCATTAGACCTCCCTCACTTCCTCAGACTGACTGCCTCTGGAGAAGTCAAAGAGCTTTCTTATTAAGACAGATAAGGGGAAGGAGGGGTGAGGAAAGTCGGGAAAAAGAAAGAGAGGGTCTGTGAGAATTAATTATTTCTTACTGGATTAAGACCAGTTCGAAATGGAGTATGTGTATGTGTGCATATGTGTGTGTGTGTGTTCATGCATGCATGTTACAAGGGAATTCATAGCTCGTGTCTGGTCAGCAGGGCATTACTATTAACTGCAACAGACCAAACTAATAATGGTAGAATAAAAATGATAGAGAAGAGTGACCTTTCATTGGAAAATGTGAGCTTTGAGTGACAGGGTGAGATCTGCAGTGGCAGCGAGGCACTGGGGTTAAGCATATATATGTATATATCTATGCTCACTCCCAAAAGCTGTCAAATTCTTCAAAATAATTTGGATTTGTGTAGTTTTAAACAACTCTACTGGAAAATTGGAGCTCAGTTGGCAGACTTCGGCTGCCCTGCCATCTCTATTCAGTCTTTATTTTCTTCTGTGGCCTCAATTTAGAAAGGACCAGTACAACAACAGATCAATGCTGAATAACAAGACAACAATAATAATCTGAACTGAACTTTTCTACTGTACTGAGTCAAAGCATACCACAGAAGGTGAGAATGCTCAAAAGAAAACATGTTTTATCAGCAACATGCATGTAGAGCTGCAACTAACTGTTCACTATCAAATACACAACCTGTTTCTGCCTCAGTTTAGTTTGTGCGACTGGTATTGTAACACATTAACTAAACATCAGAGTCATACAGCGACACCGCATTCTTCACTTTTTTAGTGTTAAAAGAGGCTGCTGGGTTTAACAGAAACATTTTGGCTCTGGTAAATTATAAAAAAGGTCACTTTGACAGCAAGTAAAACAATAAAAAAAACTCTTATTTAACCAACAAATGACCAAACCATCACCTTCATGTTGTTCTGTGCTGACTCTATAGCCACAGAGTGTGGGCAAAGTAGTCATGAACTCATTATTAAGTGCAGTACTAGGTGTGTGCTGCACATATTGTTTTATGTGCCACCGCTGGCTTTCTGCAAGCTGTTTATGTGTGTTTGCTACTCTCTCCCCTCCCTCTGCTGCATTTTTTCATAACACATTTGTTCCTATGGTCATATTTATTATTTATACATATTATTTCTGGCTGCTGTTACAACCAAATCTCCCCTTGTGGGACAATTAAAGTATTATTCTATTCTATTCTATTTTTCTTTTTTTTACTGTCAGATAACAATTGACAATGAAATGTTGACGTTAACGAGGTCGCTGCCCTGCACCGCTCAAATTTGGATTTTTGGAAGTTCAATGCTGACTGACAAAATCTACATTGACATAATTTTAAAAACAAAGACTGTGCTGAGAATCTATCTGTATTTACAAGTTATCATTGCACACTGTACTGTGAGGAGTATAGTATACCATTACCTAACTGTGTGATATTTAAATGGCATCATGCACGATCTTAAATTCAACTTAAGTTATTTTATTGCAAACAAATGACTGTGTAACTAATAACTGATGACATTACTAGTAATGTTATCAATTGTGTTGATGGTAAGTTAGAAAAGAAGATACTTTTGGAGTTATTTGGACTTATTTCCCAAAGATGCATAATGACGCTTATTATCAAGTATTTTCTTGATTTTATTTTTCTGTATCTTGAAAACTCGAGAAATTAATTCTGTTTGGAGCTTATTTTACGCAGCCTGACCAAAAAAAATGACTCGACTGGCATTTTTTTGTTTTGTCACAGAACAGAAATTCATTCCTTTGCTGAACTTCCTCTCGCTAAATTCTTACCTGCTTCTGATTTAATGCATCTGTGTGACATTGTCCTTGTACCTTTAATCATACCATGTTTTAACAACATTGTTTTGCTTATGTTTACTGTTCACTTAACGGGCATTTATTAAAGGCATCTATTGATAAAACAGTAAGTTTTAATAAATAAAATGTGACACATGGAAGGCTAAATTATTCCACAGGGCGACTGTTGTGACAATTTCCATGAGATATCAAATGAAACATGTTACATTTGGAGATTCTAAATTACAAAAAGAAAGCATGAATAAAAGAGGGCTTACCAGTGACATTGACATAGACTGTCGTGAAGGCAGCCAGTGGTACAGCAGCAACATTCTGAGCTCGAACCCTCAGCATGAAGTTCTTGGTGGTCTCATAGTCCAGGGGCTCTGCCACCAGGATAGATGCCGAACCATCCTCTCGGTTGGGGGTCAAGTAAAAGCGCACTGGCATGTTGGTCTCTGGGACCATGCCATCCTCCAAATTATAAGTTACTCTGGGATCTCCAAGAGGTGAAGTGGCTTTGATGGTCTTTTTGGAACAAAGATAAGAAAAGAGGGAAACAATAAAGGCAAAATATCAAAACAATGGGATACCTCACTTTTTTGTCTGCATGACACCACCACAGAGGGGCTGTCACATAAATATTAAAATCTCCACAGAAGGAATTTTAGTGTAGCCTTCATCCATGTCTGGGAAGAAGTCTTTGAAATGGTCAAAGTCCACTAGTGGTTCCTCAGAAAACTCAATAAACTGCACAATAAATGATTTAATGAACTTCTTTTTTTCTCCTTGTTCCCATTAGATAAAGTGTCACTATAAATGAGTTACTCTGACTCCCTGGAAGTTGTCTTACCAAATAAACGACTGAATTCACATTTAATACCCACAACAAGGTTTGGGTCTATTTGCCTCCACGTGTCGTTCTCATTTTCTCATATTTGGAAGTCACCCATAACGATTCTACCTGAGAGATGACCAACAGCACAGAAATCCAGAAAACCAACAGCAATTTGCATTTGGCAAATTTTTTACATGTTTCCAATTATGAACTCTGAGAGCTGGAAAAATGCTAAATTCCAGCAGTGACCCTCAGGACAGGAAGGGAAGTGTAAAGAGCTACTGCTGAGCTCCAATTGAAGGGTGCATTACAAATAGGGGGAAAACGATCTGCCCAAATGGGAAAAAAGCCTTTTACAGCCCATAATAATGAACACTAAAATAATAGAAAGTCTCAAACTGTTACACTAGACAACAACCCGCTGAAATGTTGTGGGATGAAAGGGAAACACTCTGCTCTTCATTCTGCTTTCTCCATAAACTAATTAAGGAGAAACTATTCAAAGCTGATGCCACATACACCCCAATTAAAATCAAAAATGCCATTTCAGGCACGATGCAGCTTGCCTATGGGTGACCTAGCTGTATCCATTCAACCTGCAGAGCATGGCAGCTACAATAATGAGACACCCTGCGAGGCATGCGGAACTAGCAAACATGTCTGACTACTATATGCCCCGATTTAGGACATAAAAACTCTAAATGTCCATGGCAGAGATTTAACAACCCACCGAGAGTCATTTTATCTTTGCTCAACGGTCAAATCAACACTGATCTGCCATCTCAATTTATACTCCATACCGCAGGGACCGCGCTCTGTGTGCTTCCCTTTATCAGCATCTGGAACAAACACAATTAAACACACACAGTGCCGTATAAAGTATTCTCCCATGTCTTTTTATTTCAACCCTTTGAGTTTGAATATTCATCATAAACTTTAATGGATTAAACTGCTTCCAAGAGACTCTTAGAAAATACTGTTAATGGCATGAAAAGCCATGTCCATAAATAACAAAGTGCTGTTGACAGGATACATCTGAACCACACAAGCAATGAATCAACAGATTTAAGGGTCTTTTGAATGTCTGCATTTTTCTGTAGCTGCGGTTCCTAAACCTGTAGCTGCACTGGCATCCCACACACTTCCTACACAGTTACACTCTTTTGTTGTTGCTCGCCATTAAGACCGACTGAATGCCTTAAAAACACATCAAAGCTGTAAAAAGATTGTGAGGGAAGACCGACACAAAACGGGCCTCTGCTCTTCTCTTCAGACACGTTTAGGAAGGGATAACATCAGGATTAACATGCAACAAACATCTTTGGTCAGCAATAATCCACAAACTTTGCATAATATGTTTTTAAGCTCGATGCCACGATGCCAAACAATGGTTTTTTTTAATGTTGTTTCATAGTCTGTACAATCTTTAATCTTTATTTTTACTAAAACTGGGCCTTTTTTTCTCCAGTTTCTCCAGTTTATACTTGTGCATAAAAACAGTATTTCCACATAACTCCTTTATTATTGAAGACCAAAGTAAAAAGCCCGCTGAGAAAATCCCCACTAAAACTTTTTGAAAAAAAAAATTTTTTACCATGAAAAATGGATTAGAGTGTAGCAGGGCTTTGTGTACAGAAAGAATCTGAAAACACAAGCATTATACATGTGATAATTGCCCCCGAAAAACGAGCAGGAACAGCCCGACTGCCAATTAGACACTAGATGAGTTTAAAACAAAAAAAGACAAAAAACAAAAACGTTTAATTTTAAAATCAAAGTAAGTACTCCTTCAAACAAAGAAAAATAAAATTATTAACATATAAATATGGATTCATGGCATGTCAAGTGCATCTTTTACATACATGTACATATCCCACATAACATGTACTTGACATAAACACAACACAATTCATATATATAAAAACATACTGTGTAAGTACTGATCTAATCTATTTGTGTGCTCTGGAGGAAGCCTGACTCCTCCGTTCTGCATGTGCAAGTCTCCTTGGGCATCCATCAGAATGAGCGTGTGTGTGTCTGTGTGTGTTTAGAGGAACAGAATAAAGCTCAGTAGGAATACATGTGTGATAAAGCGAGTAGTAGAAAGTGCTTTTATTATTCAGTAAGAGTAGAAAACTATAAAACTATATAAAAGCCAGTCCATTACTTTTTAGTGATTAGATTACACAGTATCAACTAATTTATTTTGCATATTGTATGTCTGGTTATAGCTTCATTCATTAAATCTCTCTCAAGTTTAATGCTGCAACTGTTTATTCTGGTGCATTCGTTCACCACAAATAAAGACAACCATCTCTTTAACATTTTTTTTCATTCAAGTTGTCTTTTGTAGGAAATGCATGACACAGCTACACACATTCATATCTTAAGAAATATGGGGCATTTTATAGTGGTAATGAGGGAGGGGCAAAGACTACATTCCCCATTCAGCTTTATCCACACTGGTTGAAAAGCAGAGCACACTTCTTCAAGCTTAAGGCCGATTTATCTGTTGTGCTGTACCAGAGACTAGAAAGAGAGATCATGTTTCTCCAATATTAGCTTGTCTTCACCTCTTCATCTTTACCTTACATATAGAGAGCCCCAAAGCAACTGGTGAGAATTGCTAATGTATAAATAAATTTGCACTGAACTGAATTCAAACCCATATGTTTCTGTGCAACCCCGGAGCAACATACCACGATGGGTGTGTCCCGGACGGTGTTTTCTGGTATGACTACGTTGTAGTTGTCTTTTTCCCACTGTGGAGGCTGGTTCTTCACATTGGTGATGGTAACAGCCAGCTCCACTGAACTGCTCCTGTTTCCTCCATCTGTAGCCACAATGTCTCTGGTAATGTAGGTCCTCTGTGGAAAGAAGTCCACACAGGCAAAAAGACGAGAAGGGGGAGAGAAAGTCACAAGATGTTGTATTCAGTGTGACCGAGGGGTGCGTAATCGTGGCTTCCTTACAGACGGAAGAACAATGTGAAACTAGATCAAACTGATTTCGGCAACCAATCCATTTTCCACACTTCAGTGCAGGATGAAATCGACGGTAAGCTGCATTCGGGTAAACATACTTAAAGATAAGTGTATTGATTGAAGGGCATGGCTCATTGTCGAGCAACGGAGGGGAATGGAGTTTTGCAACCCTTACAAGAGCAATTAGCTTTATCCACTGCAATCAGAGGAAATGATCTGTTCTGGCAAGTAAAGAGAAAAAAACGTAACAATACTCTGTAACCCCAGTGTGAATGAGCTGTCATTATTTGGGGAAGTTTTGTCCAGAGCCTCGTGGTTTATGAACCAAGTTGTGGATGTTATGGGCAAGTTGTAATTTCATAATTCTGAGTGAAATAAAAGCTTTTCCAATAGCAATATTTATTGCAGTTACAAAAAAAGCACTTTTTATTTCAATCTTTGCTCTCAGCAATTAAGACACTGAGGCTGTCATGCTGGCAAATGATGAAGAAGTAAGCATGTAGGCATTGCCTGGATCTGTTCATTTGTACTCATTAGTAGGAAAAGAAGTTTATATTTTCAAACAGGGCCATGTTCTGGCGAACAATCCAGTGAAACCAAAAATACTGGCTTGGTTCCAGAGGTCAGTATAAGATGCAAGGTGCAGAGGTTACAAACATTCATTCGTCTTGGCACTGGAAGATGGTTCACCGCTGATTTTGGGGCTTTTATCACTACAGCACTCATCTGAGGTGCAGACTTGTTTTGCACAGGCTACGTGGCAATTTCCTCTATTGCTTGTTTATGTTCCCACCAAGATTGTTTTTCTTGTTGGCAGTGAAGCAGGCAGAAGCAGTGAAGTGAGAGAAATAACAGAAATTCTCCTGCAGGCAAAGAAAAAGGCCTTAGTGAAGACATTATCACATTCGCGGGCTGCGGTCTGCTGCTGGCCACAGGACTTCTGCCCCCTCACGGTCAACAAATAAAGGGCTGGAATGCAAATGTACTTGGATACTGGGAGAAGTAGCTTAGTTTAGTTAAAATCTGAAGTTCCCTGCTGCCTTTTTTATAGTTCTCCAGTAGAATTATTAAAGGAAGTCTCACAATTTCAGAGTTTTTCTATCATTTAGAATAGCTTGAGCTTGAAGCTCCAAGGAATCCTGCAAGATAAGTAGCTGCATAGGTTATTCATGTGTTTGTTATGCATCTGGAATCTCATTATGGACTTCCATAGGAACGGAAAACTGTACGAGTTAAGCCTTTTAAAAAAGAGCAAATGGTATCCAGAACATAGCTAAAGTGTACCTGCGAGATGGGTTGGTTAACGTACACCCAGCCTGTCAGTGGGTTGACCCTTAGGTACTCTGGCTGCTCATTAGACATGGAGTATGTGATGGCTGCATTGGTCCCAAAGTCATCGTCGTGAGCCGCCACCCGTAAGAAACTAGTTCCAATCATAGTATCCTCACGGAGGAAGTCTGTAGGAGAAGAATAAGAATAAGAGTGCTTTGCAATTCAGTGGCTCAAGAGACCTTAATTTGTAGTCTTTGATATTGCATCCATCAGCACAGAGGCAAGAGAGAAACTCGAACTTGAAACAATAAAAAAACAAAAAAACAATAAAAACTGTAGACAAACTTTAGTAAACAAAACTAATTAAGAAAGGAATTCAGCAATTTGACAACAAATATGAAGCTTAAACAACCAACAACAGAAAGCAGAAAACAAAGACAAAAGAAATTCCCCAGTGACATGAAAAACTGAATACATGAGCAATTAGTAAAGAGCTCCAATTCTGTAATACTAAAAATTCTGCCATCATAGGAATACTAACACCAACACTGTTAGCTCATTAGCGTCAGTTTTTCTTGTCAAAATAGGGAGAATGTTTTTTTTTTTTTTTTAATCTTGTTTTTAATCTATATGCATGTGCTTTCATTCTGCGATGCAGCAGGTCGAGCTAATATCTACTGACACTCGTATCTGAGGTTCTCAAACTTGGGACTGTTGTCATTCTGGTCCAGAATGAGAATGTTCAGCTGACAAATGCCAATCAGCGGGTCAGCCGCCTGGTCAGTGGCAGTCACTGTCACCGCGTACTCCCTTTGCCGTTCGCGGTCAAATTTCCTGGCCGTCACAATTACTCCTAGAAAGACAGAGATAACAAGGTCGATCAGATAGCTGAATCATAGCAAACACTGCTTGGTCTCATGTCCCCCAGAGTACTTGTAATTTAACGCTAAAATGATTGCCTCTGCCTGCTTCGAAGCTAAACTTTAAACACAGTAGGGAAGATGAGAGGCACATTATGAAAGAAAATGAGACTTTTTCAAGAGTAGTTATTGTCAAGTCCAAAGAGAATTGTCTTTATTATTTATTTTAGAAATAATTTTTAGCAATGTAATTTACAATATCTCATGCTCTACTGTTGCTACTGAATAAAA
Source organism: Mchenga conophoros (assembly GCF_057382185.1). NCBI lineage: Eukaryota > Metazoa > Chordata > Actinopteri > Cichliformes > Cichlidae > Mchenga > Mchenga conophoros. Next base: position 4,371,532 of record NC_140526.1, read on the forward strand.
AGCTCCATAATATATAAACATATTAATGCATGATAACTTTTAGCTCAACTACAGGTAAAGCTGCATAACAATTCAGTCCAATCTGCAGATACTATTTTTTATATATAATGAATCAAGCTGAAACGTGCCTGAAATAAGCTTAATAATCAAAAACCCAAAGTGGCTCATGTCCAGCACTTTTCCCATTTATTCCCTGCACAATATCGACCACAGACTGACAGACTGAAAGGAACATGTTGTAAAATATTATCCACGTGGGATAAAAGCCTATGTGTTGTTCTGTATGTGTATGTGTGTGCACACGAGTGCTTGTATGTTTCCGTACCGGTTTCTGGGTGTATACTAAATGCAGGCACAGTAGAGTCTTTGTGCATGAAGCCATATGTGACCCTGCCATTGGAGCCTTCGTCAGCATCCACAGCATGAACCTGCAGAACAAACGTCCCCGCTGGCTGGTTCTCCAGGACGGATGTGCTCTCACGGTACTGCTGACACTGAGAATGAGTGAGGCAGGGAGGACAGGTGGGAGGAAGAGAAGACCACAGGAGTGAAAGTGTGAAGAAACTTAGATCAATACGCCATTCCATCCAAACAGTCAGCAAAGGTGTGTGGGAAGTTAAATGTTGAAAGGACAGATTTAAAATTACTACAGTAGTCTTTTACTGGGGGACAAAAAGTGTAATGTTGAAAATAACCACAGGAAAGAAAGTGGGAAGCCTGTGCCCAGCAAGTTTTCTTTTTCTTTAAAAAATATCAGCTTTTGCTTAACCTGTTTAAAGCGGAAGTGGTTGATACCGGGGTGGTGGAACAAATCTCAGATGCCATTAGGCAAACGCTCTCAAAAGCAGTTTAGCAATGTGTTGGTTGTTGCTTTTGTGTTTTGAAAAAGGTGATTTTTTTGGTGTACAGTGTGCATGTTTACTGCTAAGAGCCTTCAGCAGCATTCAAGGAAACAGAAAACACAAAAAACGTCCATATACGGAGAACCCAGCACTCCCAACATGTGTGGGTCACGCCCTGGAAGCCTCGTAGTGACCAACGCCAGGAGTGCCCTAGATATCCTATGGTCTATCAAAACACTGACCCTACAATGTGAATTAAAAAACAACAACAACAAATGTGTTTTAAATGCTCTGTAGGCCTGACAGTCTGACCCTTGACGACACATTCATGGTGGGGTGAAAAAACAAAACAAAAAAACACCCAGTGGGTTCTGGGGAAGAAATGCCATCATGCTGCTAATCTGAAATGGAATTCTTTGGGCTTGGACATGGGACTCATGCACTAAAGACTTTCAGGGAACAAGAAATCATAAGATGTCTGTGTAGGTTCTCAGTTATCCATCATGGCAGTCTAAGTCGCTTTCTTTCTAAGCTCTTTAGACTAAGTTACAATAAAGGTTTACATACACTGGGGAGGAACGTCACGGCTATTTGGGACTTATGGAGATTTCTTTGAACTTTTCTTTTTCCGGGGTGAAATAATTGTTCAGCATGCATCTTAAATTACTTTAAGACAACAAAAATTGGATGTACAGTACTTACGTATAAAATGGGACAAAAGTATACATAAAGGCTCAAATATGTACATACACCAACACTAATCTTTGGTTAAATGGCCTCAACCACACACTTTTTGTAGCTACAAGCAAGCTATTGAGAAAATTCTGCCTGGATATTTGACCCCTCTTCTTGGTAGAATATGTACAGGCATTTGGTTGTCCATGTGGGTCGCTGCAAACTTGGTGAAACCTTCCAGCAGTTACCATGGCAGGCTTGAGCCTTAGTGGCTTCTGGGTTGTTCCTGAACATCCTAACCATTTTCCTTTCATCTGAGGCTGGCAGTTATGGTTTTCGTCCATATATTGGCAAAGTAGACACATCCCAAAAATTTGTACTGTTGAACAGTTGTTTGAGATTATGATCTTGGAATCCGCAGTTGTTTAGAAATGACTCAAAGAAACCTTCCCGACATGTATAAATCTACAGTTCCTAATCTTCACTGAGTTCCATGGACTTTCCCATTGTTGAAAATCCCCAATAAATTCCCAAATCCCCAAAACTTGTGCAACTCGTTAAAGATGTATGCTATAAAATCATTCCACCTTGGAAAAAGAAGAGTTCAAAGAGATTAAAATTAGCCACACATTACCATGACATTGATGCCCACGATGAATGGATGTAAACTTCTGACAACAGATGTATGAGTCATAATATGAAAGACAGGTCAGTTTGATACCAAAGTTAATGTTTCCGTGCAAGCTTGAGATCAATGAACAGAAACTGAAAAGACACATGTGTAAGTCCAAATAGGACTTCAGGATCGATGCAAACGTAGCAGAAATTCCGAGGGTGGTGTATGGTTTCAAAAGACTTTAGACCTTTAAGAACAAAGAGGGAATTTTAATAAGGCTTTCTTTTGTTACAGTAACAGAACTTTTTGATTGCACATCATCTGTGTGCCTGTGTGTTTGGAGTATCTTTTGAAAGAGAGATGAACTGAACTGGATCAAAGATGGACATAAAAATATTCCGAACATTTACTTTCAATGTAGACAAGCTCCAACATTATATTTCTAAAGATTCTATTATAATTGCTGTTGGATTCTCTGCACAGCACACTTCTCTTTTCCCAAGGTACAACTTATAGATTCCCTGTCACCTTGATGTTTTGCACTGAGATCAAGGTAATGTGATTAGGAAAAAGAGGTAGGAGGTAATTTTTTGGACTATTCAACCATATGTCGTGACAAACAGAGATCTGAAAATAAAATAGCAGGCAACTAAACAGAAACAGTTATGACACCCATGTCGGAGCTATTACAGCAATAATTCCCTGCAGATAAAACTGCCAAGAGGAACAGCAGAAGAGTTTGTGCATAACATTTATGGCACTGTGTTCTTTTTTCCTCTCAAAATGCTTTTAGAGACATGTCTTTTTGCTATAAAATGTGCAGGATCTGCTAAATATGAAAGAAAAACAGAGAATACACTTAAATTATGAATCATTTGCTGTCCTCGGTTTTAAGTGTTGGAGGATCTGGAGTTTCCCGAGGGAAGGGTGATATACTGTATATACCCAGGAAGTGAATACTTTAAAATTCAACTCTAAAACATTAACACTACTCCCTGTTTAACACCGCATGCATTCTTGGAGTCATCATAGAGATTTATTCAGTGCTGTCAGTTCTTTGCGTGTTGTAAGGTAGCTGCTCCCTGTTGGCTAGCTCAAAGATTTTGTTAATCACAGAACTTGTCAGACACATAAGGAGCTTTAGTATCCCAATTTAAGCACCATTTCTGCTTTGCTCAATTTATCTTTATTGTATCTTTTTCTGTGGTCTTTTAACTTTCTCGCTTATTCTTTATCCATCACAAATTCTTTTTTTTTTTTACCTGTTTCACTGGAGCATTGATGTTGATGTACTACAGAGGCAGAGGAAAGAGAGAAATACCTCAGTGCTGCTGGCTGATGTGTTCCTTTGACACCTAATTAATTACAGGAGGGCTTTGTTAAAGTTGTCTCCTGTTACCTTTACTCCATGCCTACTCTCATTCTTTCTAGCTCATCTCCACTGCCACCCATTTTTCCATCATCCGGCTTTTTCATTGTTCTTTCACATTTGTTTGCTCCCATAGGTTGTTTTGGGACTTTGAGGAAGATAAGAAGGTCTGGCTACAAGCATCTAATTTATTAAAAGGGTCAAAGTGTCATTAGTTAAAAAGTTGTTAGCCGACAAGAAACGAATCCTCAGGAGGTCAGATGAGAGACTTCGTATGGAAAAACACAAAAATAAGCCTAAACACAAAAAAGAGATGTCAAAATATGCACTGAAATGTGCAACTTTTTTTCTTTAGCTTTTTCAAACTACCACAATTTATTGTGAGTGACAAGCAGGCTTTGTTTGCTCACGAGGAAATGAGATACAAATAGTTAAAAAAAAAATCACTGAAAAGGAAGATTTGGCTACAAAAACAAACCCAACAGCCTGTAGAGGTGAGTCAGTTTATTCATCAAACGCAAGCAGCAGCGAAGCCTTCCGCTATGCCCGACCGGCTGTCGGGACACCCTACATTTTTAGCTAAGATTTGTATTTGAGAAAACAGAATTAGGTTAGTCGTGAGCCAGTAGTTGTGAATGACCATCATTTAAGACCGTACTGTGAAACCTTCGTAACAGGATTTTGTTGACCTCAGCTTGTTGTTTAGAAACATAGTTTCTGTTGCATTTACGTGAGGTTTCAGCTCTAAATACATGTAACATGTATACTTCAGAATATCACAAATAAAAAAGTCACTTGTTTGTTATAAGTAATTACATAAGTAACTGTGATGATCATAAGAATAAAACTGTTTTAAACCTTGTGTGCCCCGAGCTCTGAAGCTAATGAACTGCCTCTCTGAACCACTCACACTTTTTGTTCTCTCTGTTTCATTATGGAGTCCATATTTAAGCTACTAAATACATACTGACCAAGAAGGCAAGGCATTGGCCATCGAGGACTGGATGAATATAAAAGCACATACTAAATTCTGTAATGACACTGAAGGAAATAAAACTGCAGTACTGACATGAAGGCTGCTATGGATGTGGCAGACTTCTTCCTTTGAGCTTCTGCTCCCTTACAATAAAAGGAGACAGTGGAGGTGTGGGCAGTGGGAACTTGGGATATAGCAGGAAAAAGTGGAAGACTTAGTGTGCTGCTGCGTGACCCAGCAGAAGCGTAGAACGGGTGGGCGGGTGAATAGATGACAGTGGGATGGGATTTGGTATGTGCTTACGGAGGAAAAAGTTGCTTAATCAGCACTTTCAAAGTTGGCTTGTTGGCTGGTTGTTTTTGACCACGCTGCTCCAGAGTTCCCTTTTTATTGTTGTTTTTAAAACCGTGCCCTTTGAGACAGGCACTGTCCTGTGTTTTATTCAGTTTTACTCAATATGTTCTGCTTCTATAAAACACTGTATATGAGTGCAGATCAGAGAAGCACTAAAGCTTTAAAAATAAATCTAATCAGCTTATGTAACTTTCTGCTCCTGGGAAATGCTGGAGCCTCCACTCTGTGAGATCTTGCTTCTCTGTTTCACTACCTCTCTGCGAGCCTCTTGCTGCCTCTGTCTTGGTCCACTGATCCAGCCCTGAGTTCCACAGAGGCTACGGCATGTCGTAAGATTGGGCATCAAAACAAGATAAAAGGGCCTTTCTGCTTCAGTGCCCTGCTGCTGGCTTCTAGTGACCCAGGAACCACCAGCGAACCTCGGATGTCTTCACTAACTGAAACGCTAATGTACAGCAGGGTTTTTCCCAGAATTTCCTTTTATTTTTCTCTATTTTTAGACACTAAAATGTTTTTGTCTGTGATCATTAATTTTTATTTGCTACATTTTCTTTTCTTTTAACTCCAGGTTTGTGTGCTTTCATCATTTCAATTCTTTTTGACTTAGAAGAGTCGTTTGGGGGGGTGTCTGGGGATTGTCTGTCCATTGCTCACAGCTTTCTGCCAGCAGGGAAAAAAAGAATGAATCATAGACTACGGTATGATGCCAGGAGAAGATTCCTGAGAGAGACAATTGAGCATACAGTGCACATGAAAAAAAAATGCCGACCAGGAATCCCTCTCTTCTTTTCTGTCTTCTCTCTTGGCTCTCATTTTGTTGCCTGTCCCTCTGTTTCTTCTTGAAGTGGAACGAAAAACGCCTCCACCCCCACCCATGACAGAGTGAGCCAGGTTTATTCAGCATGGCCCCACTCCTAATCTTGGCTCGCGATACCTCAAGGGCCTTGAAAAGTCATCCCATTTAAAACTGAAACATGGCTAGTGAAGTAAAAAAAAGCAGGAGGAGATGTAGCACTTCGAGAGTGGCTCGGTCGGGATTTCTCCCACGTCCCTTGAAGCTTTAATTAAAAGACCATGATGATGTAGGAGAGAGATGAGAGAGCAGATATGAGGGTCAAGCTCACTAATCGCTCCTCCAGAGAGGAGAGATAGAGGCTAATGAATAGAGGAGATAGAAAGACAAAGACAGGGAAACAGGAGTGGAGGAGAGCTACAGGGGATAGGCAGGCGCAACAAGAAAAGAGTGAGACAGAGATATATTTAGAAGAAAGTAAAAGAAAACCTTGCATAGTGACTACTGTTTCTCCTGCCATTGTCCTAGGTTAGTGGTATGATTTGGGAGAGCCCCTCCCACTGCTGTTATCAAACCAGTAGAAAGAGAAAGACTAAACAACATTTAATGAGGCGACTGTGGGTGAGGGATCATCTTACCTTCTCAAAGACAGGCTTGTTATTATTCACGTCGTCCACTCCAACTATGACCTGAGCCGTGGATGACAAGGTCTGAGGTCCGCCTGAGGCATTGTCATCCGTGGCTGTAACATTGAGGACATATTCAACACCCTGGAGGCGAGGGGGTGGGCTGGAGCGCAGCCGGATCAAGCCTGCAACCAAACATAACGATGACAGTGGTTAACACACGCACACAGTCACACTCATTACACTCAGCTGGTTCAATTTTGAGTTTGAAAAGGTATAAAGTCATTATAGCACCCAAACTGGTAACATGTTTGTTTTTTAATTTATTTTCTCCTGGAGCTAAAATGTAATAAATTCTATTTGCATAATAGATTAATTATACAAAGAACGGCTGGCACATATCAGGGAAGGTAATTAAGTTATTACACAACATGGCATGTTTGACAGCACGACAGGCTTTAATGGACAGTACTTAATGCTTTTTTACCTATCACCTTTCCTCATTTCCTTTCCTACTTTGCTTTCATTTTCTTTCTTTGGCCTCACCATTATGCACTACAAAAACCAGGGCTTATAAAAACTGTAACAGCTTCTTCTGCTTCGTGCAATAGAAAAAACATTCTAGAGATGAGTTTCTCTCCAGTGTGGGTGAGACGTAATTGTGCTCTGTCTCTATTACTTCGCAGAACTAAACATTAAGACCACTTACAGTGCAAATAATTATATTGTAACAAAGACACACATCAAGGTCTCTGATGTGTTAGTTGTTAAGCGAGCCATTGTTTGCTAGCACGAGTGGCCAAATCACTGTGGCAACTTTTTACTGGCAGTGAGTGAGAGCTATTAAATAGCAGTGATGGAATTTGTTTCAGGCTACAAACGAGCCTAAATGAGTG